>NW_022681465.1:67208203-67713292 GCF_009764315.1 Trachypithecus francoisi | reverse complement strand
TGGGCTGTGAACTGTTACTTGTCTGCAGTGACCCTTCAGCTCACCAGCATCTCATTTGAGGGGACCCAGCTCTGCCCCCCCAGCCCCTTGAGGCCAACTGGGAGCATCACTAGTTCATCCTGAGGAGACACTAGGGTTGACCATGAATCGCCCCCAGTTCAGGCCTCCTGGGAAAGGTGTGAGAAGGATGGAGGTACCCCCAGGCTCCTTGTCACACGAGCAAGCAGCCCACCCGGCCCAGTATTGCCCAGTATTGAGGCCAGCAGGCACTCAGTAGGTCCTGGCATCAAGCAGGGGACACGGCAGGATCCAAGAAGCACTGAAATGTGCCCAGTCCCAGGGGTTCTTCAGCCTCTGTGGGGGCCTGGGGACCTGGGGTGACCTCATGGCCCCATTTTTCAAGATGAGGTTGGAGGCTTCTGTATGTAGAGAGCACTGGCTTGGGTGTCAGTGGTTCTGTATCTGTGCCAAATGCCAACAAAACAAACCCCTGAAGACATTTCAGGGCCATGCTTACTTGGGAGGGTTGAGGGCATGATTCAGGTAGCCTCTGTTTTTTAAATCTGTTTTCCAATCTTGAAATCAGGTCCACATATAAACGTGTGTTTGTGTGTATCTATACACTGTTTTTCACTCTTTCAAATGTATGTCTTCTGTAACCCTATTATTATAGAATATACTAAAGTGAGAAATTTGTTTTAGCAAAGCGTAATTTTAAAAATTACAATACAAAGACAGGTCTGGTGGGGATGTTAGAAAGACCAGGTCTTACTAGGCAATAACAATGACGTGCTCCAGGCAGCTGTGCATATTCAACGTGCAGCTCTTCTGTCTGGATGGCACAGAGGATCTGGGTGGCAAGGCAGGGTCACCACCCCCACCCTGTGTCATGAGACCTCCTGCTCCCCTTAGGGCCCAGGGCTCTGCCTGTTGATCCTGGAATCCTCAAAATTCCCGTTTCTCTGTGTCTGTTTTACTCTCCGGGGAACCAGCCCCCTGAAGGTGCCTGTGTGAGTGCCCAGGTTCAGTTCTTCCTCCATGACACTTACAGACACTCTCTGTGGACACATAACCCCTCAGCAGAGAGCAGCACACAGGCCTCAGTGCCTTGGCATCTGAGTAGACCTGACTGTGGGGAGCTCAGGGGCCCAAGGTCACCTTCCAGGGCCCGAGGAGCTCTGAGACCTGCACGACCCCAGGGAGCCCCTCCTCCCTCCGCCTCTGTGCCCCCCCCCCAGTGACCCTGGCACCTCTGTCTGTGTTGCAGATTCTGCGAACACCAGGAAGGGCCCTGATGTGGAGATGTCAACCTGGCCCAGACCTGATGTGGATCGTGATTGTTTTGGGAACTGTGCTACTCCAAAAACTTTTATAATCTTTGCTTAATTTGTTTTTAAATATTTTCCTGGCTGGGCATGGTGGCTCATGCCTGTAATCCCAGCACTTTGGGAGGCCGAGGCGGGTGGATCACCTGGGGTCAGGAGTTCGAGGCCAGCGTGGCCAAGGTGAAACCCCGTCTCTACTAAAAACACAAAAATTAGCTGGACATGCTGGTGGGCGCGTGTAATATCAGCTACTCGAGAGGCTGAGGCAGGAGAATCGCTTGAACCTGGGAGGCGGAGGTTGCAGTGAGCCGAGATCATGCCACTGCACTCCAGGCTGGAGAGAAAAAAAAAAAAAAAATTCTGACTTTAACCTCTATTTTTTAGAGGGCACAAATTGTTCTTTTGTTGTTTCTATTTTACATTTTTTCCTGAAGTTATATTCCAATTGTTTTCACTCTTTCTGAAGTTTTGTTCACTCAGTTTTGAGTTTTTATAATTTTGATAGACTTCTTTTGTGCTTTCATTTTCTTAATGACTTTTACGTCATTTTTAAAACAAATCCATAGTACAGTAAGTTACATCAAGATGGAGTATTTTTGTTTTGTAGTGGTTTATATTCTGGATGTATTTTACATATGTAAGTGTCAATGGCCTGATGCAGTGGCTACCGCCTGCGATCTCAGCAGTTTGAAGACCAAGGCAGGAGGATTGCTTGATCCCAGGAGTTTAGGACCAGCCTGGGCAACATAGTGAGACCTCATCCCTACAAATAAAACTTTTTTAATTAGCTGGGCATGGTGGCATCTGTCTGTAGTCCCAGCTACTTGGGAGGCTGAGGCAAGAGTATTGCTCGAGCCCGGGAGGTTGGGGCTGCAGTAAGCCATGACTGCACTCCAACCTGGTGACAGAGCGAGACCCTGTCTTTAAAAAAAAAAAAGTTTGTTAATATCAGTTAGAAATCTAGTTGTTCATTGCAGAACTAAACTAGTTTATAGCAGACATGAGCACTGGGAGGGAAATGTAACATTTTCACTCCAGGCCTTGAATCCTGGCCAGCAGCTGTGTGTCCCTCAGGGTTCTGTGGTTCCTGGTCCCAGAGAAATCACTCGCTCCAATGTAACGAGGGAAGAGTTCTTTAGGTGATGGCCGCTGGGCCCAGCTTTGTTGTTGTCTTTGCTGTCTCGTAAGCCTCGTGTTGCTCACATTCAGTTGTGTGTGAGTGCACTGACTGTACCGTGAGCTTCTCCAAGCATGTGCAAGCAATTGAAGGATGTTCTATCGGGTGGGTCAGGTGAGGGAGATAACGGGGGCAAGAAGGAAAGTTATTAATTCGTGTGAAACTACCAGCCCTTCGTCGCCTAACTTGTGATTTACAGACACTGAGCACATTGCAGGTTGAGAAGGTGCTTGGTCCTTTTTGTAGCCTTACCCTGTGCTCTTTAGAGCTGTGAGTGTGCTGCTTTTTCTCACCATTTTGTTTCTGTAGATTGTTGTCCTTGATACTGGAAAACATTTTGAAGACAAGACTCTAGACTCTGAACAGTGGCCTATGCCACACTAGTTTATTGGAAAATGAGGAACTTACATTACTGACAAGCTTGGAAGATTTTTCTGTCCTGCAGTGGCCAGTGTTTCCCTGGTCTTTACCTTGCCACTCTGCTTTATTCTCTTTTTCTGTGGCAGTAGTTATGATGCCAACTTTTGGGGTTTCTTTGTCCTCTTCTTTTCTTCCTACCTGCCAGCATTCAAATGGCCACTTCTATTAAGTGATGGGGTTCAGGAATGTATTTCTGTATATTAATCCTGATACGGTTTCACTCATCCCTCCGTTTAACATTTAGGGTACAAAATAGTCACCGGGAGGTGCCACTCAGTATACAGCACTGTTTAGAAATTGAGGGAGCCATGAAATGTTTAGCCACCGCTCTCTGAGCCCTCAGCCAGGTGCAAAGAAGAGATGCAGAACCGCATTTCAGGTTGTGTTATGTACATCCAGCAGCACCAAAATGTGCCTGGGAATCGTGGCGGTCAGAAATTTTGAGGCAGGTATGGCTGAGGCTTTATGAAAAAAGATGGGGTCTGTGCCAGGCCTTAGATGTGGGAGAAGGAGGATGTGTCAGGAAGCAGAAAGAGTATCACCAAAGTGCTGCTGTGGGGCATGTGGGCCGTGTTTGGGGAACAACCAGGGGCTTTGTGTGTCAGGTTTGCAGCACCTGTGGGAGGCTGCATTGGTAAATAAGCCCCAAGAAGTAGACTGGGGTCACTTAAATTAAAATTAAAAGTATGTATGGCTTTGAAGGCCAGCTGAGTGGTATAAATAGAAACTATAAACAGTATCACATTTATTGAAGACAGCTTTTGCTGCCAAAGGAGTTTTTGGACGTTTTTGGATTGTGTAGTTGGTGGGTAAAGAATTATTGACCTAAATGTATCCGATCTTTGAGTGTTTTAATATGCTAGATTATTGGAGGTGAAATGGCTAAGTCAAAGGCGATGAGTGTTTTTGAGACTCTTAATGTTAATTGCAAAATGAACCTCTGAAAAGCAGTGCCAGCTTAGACCGTGACTGAGAGCTCTTGTTTTATCTTGTCCTGCTGAGCTGGGTGTTACAACATTGAAACCTTCCGCAGTGTGTTCTTTCTCTCTCTCTCTCTCTCTCTCTCTCTCTCTCTCTCTCTCTCTCTCTCTCTCCCTCTCCCCTCCCTTCCTCCCTTTCTTTCTTTCACTTCTCTTAGGATAGGCTCATCTGTACTTTTTTGATAGAGGTAACCATTTGTCACACACCATTTTCCGTAGGGCCTGCTGTCTTCCCATTCATTGGTGACGGCACATTTATCCTACCCTAAGCTTTGATAATGTGTCAGGATCTTTCTGACCTGTCCTCTCAAAGAGGTTAAGTATTTTTTATAATGACTTATAACTGACTGAAGTTATAATAGTTTTCTAATGTCAAATATAAAAATAGGCTGGGTGCGGTGGCTCACGCCTGTAATCCCAGCACTTTGGGAGGCCAAGGCAGGTGGAACGCTTGAGTCCAGGAGTTTTGAGACCAGCCGGACAACATGGGGAAACCCCATCTCTACAAAACAAAAACAAAAAGAAAAATTATCCGGGTGTGGTGTTGCAGGCATGTAGTCCCAGTTACTCAGGAGGCTGAGGTGGGAGGATGGCTTGAGCCTGGGAGGTGAAGATTGCAGTGAGCTGAGATCACACCACTGCACTTCAGTCTAGGCAACAGAATGAGACTCTGGAATCTGAGGAGCAGGGCCAGGACTAGGGTCAGGCAAGTGAGGCAACTAGTGCATAAAATTTAAGGAGACAGGACTCTCAGGGCACTTGCAGGACCCATGAGTTTGGGGGAGGAGCATAGAGAAAATAGTAAGAGACAAGTTTCAAACTGTTTCTAGTAGGTCAAACACAAAATTAGTCCATGATACTTCCAACACCTCAAGAGGGAGGGAGGAACTCCATTTTCCTTTTTTGTTCCCTCCTCTCCAGAGTACTTTGGTGGATCTTAAAACTGAAAACATGAGACTTAATCATTCCCCAATGTTTTACCAGATAGTTTGTCAAAAGGGTCACTGATGAAATGCGTTAATCTCACTCTCCTCCTCTTGGTGGAAATGCACAGGCCTTGAGGTGTCCACTTAGCTAGTGGTTCACCATTTTTGTGTCTTTTTATGAGGTGAAAGTAATTCATGAAGCACACGGTAAAGAATAGACTTGAAACTAGAATGATCTTGGGCTCGAAGTACAATGCTGCCTCCCTGCCTCTGCCCATTCCAACTTTCTTTTTGTGCCTTAATGCATTACTTACCTTTTCCAGTTGTCCATCCTTATCTCCCATGAAGTAGAGCATGGGCACGTTAACCTGGGAGGCTGCAATCCACTGCAGGACAGCCTGGAGCTGCTTCTGCAAGCTATTTGTAGAGCACTGATGATTGACAATTATAGAGTCTTGATAGTTCTGTGACATTGCACCGCTGTGAATGCATCTGGTGCCCCTGAAATTGGGCTTATCTGCCGAGGCTGCTTGTTCTTCCAACTCAGCAAGGGCTGCCCCATCGTTGCTATACTTAGCCATGATAAGGCAGAGCTTCATCACAGATTCTACCAGTTTATCTATAAATTGCCAGTTCACTTGCTTCATCCCACTGATAAAGTCAAGTTCTTGATGGTCCTGGCATTGTTCTTCCCCTTTGTCAGATCTCTTGGACATGTAAGTTGCTTTGCTTGCCCTGGGCTCAGAATGCTTGTTCTCACCTTCGCGTGGATCCTCACATTTGAAGGAGTTCTCATTAAGCAGTTTCTGATGTTGGCATATCCGTTTTCTGGGAGTCCAGGGGTTGGTTCTCCTTTTGACAGGTGGATGGTCCAGGGGCTCTGTGAGATTCTAGGTGTTTCACTGAAAGTGCTTTGGCACCTTGGCCACCTTCCCACTTTTCATATTGAGTACTCTGAGCCATATAGCCCATGGTGGAACCAGGACAGTCTTCTTCACATGTATCTTTGCCCTTAGTCTGCTGGGTCAGATGGTACTGGATCAGCTTAAGGGCAGAGACAATCAGGTCCTTGGCCAGTGAATCTGTGGAAGCACTGATCTTCTCTCCTTTCTCATCTTTATTGCTGCATGCTTTGGTAGCCACCTTGCATGAGTTTCCTTGCTTTTGGTTCCAGATGGTCAGGCCCTCCTTGAGAATGTGTTCACCGACTTTCTCAGCACTAGTCAGCGACTTGCATGGATCTGATTTCATTTTGCCGCTGTTATTCAACATAATTCTGAAAGTCCTATCTGGAGCAATCAGACAAGAGAAATCAAAGTACCCATTTGGTACTATCCACATGACAGGGAGTGAGCTCCCATAAGATCTGGTCATTTAAAAGCAATAAAAGCATCCCAACTGGAAAAGAAGTCAAATTATCATTTTTGTTGATATCATTTGAAAAAACATAAAGACTCCTCTGATAGGACTTTTTACCAGATTCTTTTTTTTTCCTTCAGCTTTTTTAATATGTCATGCCACTCTCTCAGACTGTAAATTTTCCCCTGAAAAGTCTGCTGTCAGATGTATTGGAGTTCCACTGAACGTTATTTGTGTCTCTTCTCTCGCTGCTTTTAGAATCATTTCTTCTTTTGTTATTATTATACTTTAAGTTCTAGGGTACATGTGCACAACGTGCAGGTTTGTTACATATGTATACATGTGCCATGTTGGTGTGCTGCACCCATCAACTCGTCATTTAGAATCATTTCACTTTGGGAGTTCAGTTAAGTGCCTTAAGGTGGTCTTCTTTGGGTTAAATTTGCCTGATGTTCTGTAACTTTCTTGTACTCGAATGTTGATATCGAATGTTGGGGAATTGTTTAATATTATTTAATATTATTTCTTTAAATAAATGTTTAACTCTTACCTCATTTTCTACCACCTCTTTAAGGCCAATAATTCTTAGATTTGGATTTTGAGGCTATTTTTTAGATTCTGTAGGAATGCTTTATTTTTTATTCTTTTTTGTCTCCTCTGGCTTTGTCTTTTCAAATAGTCTGTCTTCAAGTTCACTAAATCTATCTTCTCCTTGATCAATTCTTTTAAGTAATTTTGATGAATTCTTCAGTATGACAATTGCATTTTAACTTCAGAATTTTGGCTTTTTTAAAAATTTCAATTTCATTGTCAAATTTATCTGAATCTTGAATCTTGAATTCCTTCTCTGTGTTATATTACATTTCTTTGAATTACCTCAACCAGCTATTTTGGATTTCCTGTATGAAAGGTCACATATCTGTTTTTCCAGGATTGGTCCCTGGTGCCTTTTTTAGCTTGTTTGGTGAGGTCATGTTTTCCTGGATGGTCTTGATACTTGTAGATGTTTTCTATTTTTCTATTGATGTTTTCTATTTTTCTATTGATGTTTTCTATTTTTGTGCTTTGTAGACTTAAAGCCCATTTTGTGTGACAAGCATAGCAGTGGTGACTCCTTTCTTTTCTGATCTTCACCGAACCTCACTTCTTCACATTTACCGAAATGTCTACTTTGAACCATGGCACCTCTTTGAATTTTCAGATCTACCATATGGTGATGGTAGATTTCCTTTTCATCTGTACTCTGAAGGAATCCGAAACAGGCATTTTTACAAGTCTAGGAAGGAAATACAAATCTATGTGTCAAAAGAATGAACATAGAAAATAACGTGTCCTGGTTAACAAAAGTTCTCATTGTAAAGTGTTGTGCACAAGATTATGGAATTTTATGTGCCATAAATGAAGTTGTCTTGATTTGTCTAAAACTACTTTTAAAAATTACATGTTACTCTAATAAAGGTATTTTTGAGAATTTGGTGACTTATTTCCTAGACCTCTTTAATTTCAAATTAAATTCCAGCATATTTTGTTTTTGTATTTGGCTTTCACATCATAAATTACTTAGTTTATAATTAAACATTTTGAATGGATCTAATGGATTGTGTGGTTGTCTAAATGTTAAGAGTCTGAAGACCCAAGTGGGCAGGAGCTGGGCAGGGGGAGGATCACGGTGCAGGCAGGTCCAGGGTGCAGTGTGGATGGGCTCCAGTAGGAGTGGGGTGCTGGTGGGGCAGGGGTGGGGGTAGGTGTGGGGGGCGTCAGAGCAGGGTGCTCCTAGGAGTGGGGTGCTGGTGGGGTGGGGCACGGTAGGAGCAGGGTGTGGGTAGGATCAGGGTGTGGGTAATACTGGGGTGCTGGCACGGCAGGGCGTGGGTAGGAGCACAGGGCGTGTAAGACTGGGCTCCTGGTGAGGCCAGCGTGGGTAGGATGGGGTGCTGCAGGACGGGTAGCAGTTGGGTGTTGGCGGGGCGGGGCGTGGTTAGGACCGGGACGCGGGTGGGTGGAGAGTGACGGCAGGGCAGGGCGTTGGTAGGAGCGGGGTGCCGGTAGGAGTAGGGTACAGGACGCGGTTAGGAGCAGGGTGCTGGTGGCGCAGGGCACGGGTAGAAGCAGGGTGGGGATGGAACAGGATGCTGACGCGGCGGGTCGGGGTGCTGGTGGGGAGAAGCGTGGGTAGGATGGGGTGCTGCAGGATGGGTAGCAGTTGGGTGTTGGCGGGGTGCGGCGCGGGTAGGATGTGGTGCTGCCGGGCAGGGCAGCAGGTAGGAGAAAGGTCCAGGTAGGTGCCAGGTGCTGCGGGGTCGGACCCAGGTAGGAGCGGGGTGCAGTAGGAGCAGGGTGACACCTGGGCCAGGCCCAGGAAGGGGCGAAGTGTGGGTAGGAGCAGGATGCTGGTGGGGCAGGGCACAGTTAGGACCGTGGCACAGGTGGGTAGAGGGTGATGGCAGGGCATTGGTAGGAGCTGGGTGCGGTAGGAGCAGGGTGCTGGTGGCACAGGGCACAGGTAGAAGTGGGGTGCGAGTGGAGCAGGATGCTGACGGGGCAGGGTGCTGGCGGGGAGAAGCATGGATAGGTGCAGGGTGAAGGTAGGATCGGGGTGCTGGAGGGGTGTGGGAGGGTGGGACAGGGTGTGGGAGGGGCAGGGTGATTGTGGGCTGGGGCCACAGGTATGATGTGGTGCTGAGAGCCCGATGTGGGTGGAGCAGCGTGTGGGTAGGAGCAGGGTGCTGGTGGGGCGGGACACCCAGGTTAGGACCCAGGTGCGGGTAGGTGGAGGCCGATGGCAGGGCAGGGCGTTGGTAGGAGCAGGGTGCCAGTAGTATGTCCAGAATTGGTGGGTTCTTGATCTCGCTGACTTTCAGAATGAAGCTGCAGACCCTCGCGGTGGGTGTTACAATTCTTAAAGGTGGTGTGTCAGGAGTTTGTTCCTTCAGACGTCCAGATGTATCTGGAGTTTCTTCCATCTGGTGGGTTCCTGCTGTGGACCCTCGAGGTGAGTGTTACAGTTCTTAAAGGCTGCACATCTGGACTTGTTCCTTCCTTCCAGTGGGTTAAGGGTCTTGCTGGCCTCAGGAGTGAAGCTGCAGACCTTCAAGGTGTTACAGCTCATAAAGGTGGCACAGGCCCAGAGAGTAAGCAGCAACAAGGTTTATTGCAAAGAGCAAAAGAACAAAACAAACACAGGCTAGAAAGGGGACCCCAACGAGTTGCGGCTGTTGGCTCCCGCAGCCTGATTTTATTCTTATCTGACCCCACCCACATACTGCTGATTGGCCCATTTTACAGAGCGCTGACTGGTCTGTTTTACAGAGAGCTGATTGGTCTGTTTTACAGTGACCTGGGAGAATTTTGTTAAAAGTCTACATATGTAGGCTTTCCCCAGAAGATTTTGATGTAACTGAGCTAATAAGGTCTGAAAATGTATGGTTAAAAATATTTTCCTGAAGCCACACACAGTAGCATGTTTCTATAGTCCCAGCTACTCAGGGGGCTGAGGTGGGAGGATTGTTTGAGCCTAGGAGTTTGAGTCCAGCCTGAGAAACATACTAAGACTCTTTTCTCTTACAACAACAGCAGCAAAAAAAAGAAAAAAAAAAAAAAAAAGAAATACCTCAGGGTTTGAATACACTCCTGATTAGGAACCACAGAATAGATAAGTGCAGTATATAAATTCCCGTATCTCAAAAACATAAGAAATCTCTAAAAGAGTTGGCATTTGATAGGTGCTACTTTCTTCACAGTTCTCCTTTCCAATAATGTTAGCCTGACTTATCTGTCTTTCTCTACATTTGTGACTAGAAAGTAAAAGGAAATACTGTTGGCAGTATCTCTCAGCTTACAGAATAACACCTTTTCCTTCCCACCATGAATCTTTCACTGCCGTTCAGAGAGTCTTTAGCAATTTGCTTGTGGGTAATCTTTCAACAGGTAAAGGCTGACCCTTTCACAATTTCATGTTCCTTTGTCACCATTCAAGTGATTATGTGTCAACAAATGTTCATTACAAGTGAAATTTTCTCATTTAGATTAGTAGAAATCATGAACCTTTTTTTTTTTTCATTTGAAGTTGTCTTATGGACTATCTCAGTATGTCTGTTAAGTTTATGGAGCTTTGGCATAATCAAGACGTCAGTTTTAAACACTGAAATCCATGAAGTCAATGAGAATACTACATGAATTCTTTTAATAAGTTCATTTCAGCAGTCTTATGAACTAATGATCTATTTGGTTAACAATCTGGGAAAATGGTATACAGACAGATTTCAAATGAATAAATTTTGGGAAAATTCTTAAGGTGGGTATTATGAGTCTTAACAGCAACTTTTATTTATATATATATATATCAGGGGCTGATTTTTATATAAAACATGATACTAGAGAAAGAAAAAGTTTCACATGCAAATATTTGGTTTATACAAAGTCATTTAGTAACACATTCATAGAAAATATAAATACACAAAGGCTATAGTCTAACTAAATGTGGCACATAGATTTGTTTATTTGCCTCTTTAAATTGAGTCAACATGTAAAATTTAGCAGACTCATGCAGAAATCTGGACCTCAGGCTTGTCTCAAGAATCAAATCTGGTGTCCCCTAAACCCCATCACTGCTTGGTCTGCCGTGCAGAGGTTGCCCTGTGTAGGAGGCACATATTCTCCAGTTTGCCACTGTGCCCACCTGAGTACTTCACTTACCTAGGTAACCTCCTCCATCCTTATAAGTATTTGAGTTTACAGCTTCTGCTTTATATTGTATTTTCATAAAGATTTCAACATTTTCAAGACAGTGTATATTGGTTATATAGTCTATAGTTTATAAATCCCTCAATTATGGGGTTGAATTTTAGAATTCAAAGGTTTTTTTTAACTCTTTTTTTTTTAATATATATGCCACAAATAGTCATCTGCTTGTAAGAATGCCTAGAAGCCTTTTTAGGTTATTCCTGGTGAGAGTTGGCTAGTTTATGAATATTGCAGACACTATATCATTCTTCTCAGCAATGTCCCTTAAAAATGCAAGTGACTTACTGGCTTTTATTATGCTAGAAATAAGCCATATACATCAATATTAAAACTTTTATTGATAAGCCATTGTAATTTTGTTTCTGATTTATATTTTGCCTGAAGTAAAAAAATGTTAAATAGCAATTTAAATGGAAACAAATACAAATGGATTTAAAAAGTAAAGTTGCATTAGCATCCCAGGATTATCATTATAATTGACAATAAAATTTCTTACTGAGCTTTGCTTTTTTGATATTTATTTTCAAACATTTTTAACCTTTTAACATAAGTCTCTCTTACACAGAATATACTGAGCTTTCTAACAGTTAAGATAAAAATCTATCCTCTTGTATTAGGAGAAATCCCATGGACTATTTAATAATAATGAAAATAAGTGCATTTGAAGCCAGTCTCTCTTAATTCAGAGCTCATTTCCTTAGTGACCCATTTGGATCAGGAGTGCCTGACATTGGGATCTGAGATCCTGACACCATTGATAGAAGTAAATCAAGCAAGTTTGTACCACCCAGAGGAAACCTCCACCTGAATTGGGAAGTTCTGGCAACTGTATCCCTGAAACTCTAGTTCCTAAAATGTTAATATTGGTCACAAAACGTATTGTCAAATTGGGATTAGGCAAAGTTGAAGGGATTTCTTGATTGCTGGCCATACAGTACAGTTTTGTAATACTTCTCAAATGCAGATGCTCATCTCATCTTTCTGTTGGGATACAGTTCTTCTGGTAAAACAAATATTGTTTGGTACACAGTTTAAGAAACACTGCTCTAAAGATAATAATTTACATCATTATTTTAAAAACCTAAAGTATTTGCTACTATGTATTAGGTTTTAGGGTTATAAAGAAAAAAGACACAGCCCTTGCCCTCAAGAAACTCTTGGTTTCAGTGGGAAACAGTGAAATAATTACAACATATTGTGCTAAAAGCTGTGATAGAAGCAAGGATTTTGGGGACTGGTAAATAAAGTCAGTTTTGGAGATGATCTAAGTTAACGTGGGGAAGCAGAGGAGGGGTGTTTGCAAGGCAGTGTGTGGTAAAGCACAGAGGAGTGAAAAGGAAGGGACTGCTTTGCATTTACTTTCTATATTGTATGTTTAAATTCATAGCATCTTATAGGAGATTTTTAGTTCAGTTGAGAAATATGTAATTTTGTGAATTATAAATTGTTTTTGCTTTCTTACAGGAGGGAAATATACCACTTTTACTTGCTATAATTTGTAAGAGACAGCAAATGGTGGAATTTTTAGTAAAGAACCAGGTAAATGTACATGCTGTTGATAATTAGTCCACTTTTTAGCCAGAAATCAAACAGAAAGCTGGACTAGTTAGAAGTAGCAATGAGTGTAAGATTCTTTCAGGACTTTTAAAGAGCTTTATCCTTAGGGATCTCAGTATTGTTCATTTTATTCCAAGTATAACCTTACACGTGAGATATAAATAGTGTCACATCTTTTACTTTTCTTTTTTTTTTTTTTAAACAAGGTCTCACTATGTTGCCCACATTCCTGAGCTCAACAGATTCTCCTGCCTCAGCCTCCCAAACTGCTAGGCACCATGCCTGGCCTGACTTTTCTAATTAGTTATTGGGTCTTGAAATGTCCAGTTTAGCAAAAAGTCTTGGATTGTCCCCTGGGGCTATCTCCTATGCCTTCATCCTTTGAATTTTTCAAAAAGCTAAGGGGTTCCCTAGGTCCAAGGAAGACAATCTTGCTTTACAAGTCAGAAGATTGGGGGGCAAAGGCCACTCTAAACATTCTGTGGTTTCCATTGATTCACTTGCTGTATTGCTGCCGTGGTAACTGGTCCTGCATTCTGGTAATGATTGACCTTTGCCACCAGGACGGCTTTACTGATTCAGACCCCTCACTTTTCATGGTGACTCACACACAGTTGACAGCTATGGTGTTACCTTTACTGACTCAGATCCCTCAGTCTTCGTGATGACTCACACACAGTTCACAGCTACAGTGATGCCTTTCCTTTTTTTTTTGAGATGGAGTCTCGCTCTATTGCCCAGGCTGGAGTGCAGTGGCGTGATCTCTGCTCACTGCAAACTCCACCTCCTGGGTTCACGCCATTCTCCTGTCTTAGCCTCCCGAGTAGCTGGGACTACAGGCGTCCACCACAACGCCTGGCTAATTTTTTTGTATTTTTAGTAGAGACGGGGTTTCACCATGTTCACCAGGATGGTCTTGATCTCCTGACCTTGTGATCTGCCCACCTCGGCCTCCCAAAGTGCTGGGATTACAGGCGTGAGCCACCGCGCCCGGCCTGTGATGCCTTTACTGACTCAGATCCCTCACTCTTCGTGTGACTCACACACAAAGCTCACAGCCACAGTGTTTTTTAGTTCCTGTACATATGTTCAGCCATTGTTCCCAGCACGCTGCTCTGCCAGCAACGCCTCCTGGCTTTACCCACACACAGAGTAAGTAAAGCGACCCCTGCCGTAACACTAAAAACCTTATTTCTTGCCCACCTCTTAGCTAGGCTTAGCCTAGACCTTGATAGTAAGTTATCCTTTGAGACCTGTGTTCATCTTTTCTCTAGCAAATTCAGTTGGGCTTGTTCTCAGCAGTCAGAGACATTAAAATAATGTTACAGGAAGAGAGCAGAGCTCCCTTTCCCTTTTGTTATCACATCTGTACCTTGAGGCTTTTTGCTGTCCAGTGTAGCAGCTTTTGTTAGATAGCAGAAGGCTCCACATTATCCTTCAATAGTCGTGGGCACCAACTTGCAGTTGGCCCTGCAAGTAATGTGTTTCCATAATAACGAAAATCTCTCAGGCTACTTGCATCTCTACCTCAAGTCTTTTAAATATTTTAAAATTTACCTCACAGGAAGTCATTCAATAGAATTCTCTGTATCTAAAGTAGGTAATTTGGATTTAACAGAGCTAAGCTCATCCATGACTCATGAGTATCCATGTATAAAACAGGGCTTTATACTTGTTTCAGCAGCACATATTCTAAGACTAGATCAGTACAGAGTAGATAAGCATGGCTGCTGCCTAAGGATGGCATATAAATTCAGAAAGCATTTCACATTTTGCACAGTCGCAAGAAGGTCATTTGACTATTTGTTAACTAGCTCCAAGGAAACAGTGCAAGTCAGACCAAAACAGGAGACATCCAATATTGAAATTGTTGTTACTGTTATTATAAAAGTATTCATGTAAGGTGATCTGTGAAATGTGAACAGCGCTGAGTATGGGATGTTACATGCAAATATGTTGTTAGTCCATGACTTGGAAATGAGGAAATGATAACTTGCATCTCTTTCGTGGAACCAAAAAAACAAGACAAGCAAAGTTTTGTCTTGTATGTCAGTTGGAGAGGACCAAGAAGATGCAGCCTGTAACACAGACCTGCTGGCTCTGAGTTTGAGGAGGTAGAGAAGGAATGGTAGTTGTCCAAGTCAGGTTTTGACATTTATTAGTTTTCTGCCCTCGGTGTGATTGATGAGCTCAGGAATAGTGAACAATTAGGTAATCTAGTTTAATGAGATAATAATATATTTATATATAAATTTAGTTACAAGTTATGAATTAGCTAAAATGCTCTGAACTGCAAACCATAATGAATAGAACTAATAACCAAAATTAGCACTTAGTAACATTTTCTGAAAGCTGTGACATTCAAATATTAGAACCTATGAAAAAACGCCCATCAGGTTTTGAGATTCCAAAATTGTTTCAGCAATACAGTTCAAGAATAAATTATTCCATTGCTTTACTATTTCTCTGAATATTTAAACGTTATCTCATTACATTCTCCTAACAACCTAGTGAAGTAAGGTAGTAAAATCTTTATTTTTTAGAAAAAGCCATGGAGCCTAAGGGAAGCAACTGGTCTAAAAACAAAATACCTATGGGTTACAGAGTGAGGACTTACTCTGAGTGCAGGACACTTTCCAGGATGTTAAGCTAATTAGAATTAATTTACTGAGCTACGCTTCTCTCAGTTTATGAGTACTTCATGTTTTTCTTCTTTAATTAGAAGCTAAGTAAGTTTATAGAGCTTAAAATTTTAAAGTGTATAGGACATTAGAGTTCTGATATTAGCTCTGATATTGTCTGAAATGCTTTAAGAATTTAATATATTTGGTAAATATTTTTCATATCACTATTAAAATAGTAATTTTATTTATTACATTTATAATGCATAGCATCCAACAGCAAATTTTGGAACATAAAAATAAGATACTTTAAAATGATCTTCAAAACGAAAGTCAAGGTAAGATTTCTTATAGTAAATTTCTCATTTATCTTGGTGGTCTTATTGATTTTAAAAAGTAAGATTATGTCCTCTTTGATTTCACTGAGCAGTGGTTTGTAGTTCTCCTTGAAGAGGTCCTTTACATCCCTTGTAAGCTGGATTCCTAGGTATTTTATTCTCTTTGAAGCAATTGTGAATGGAAGTTCATTCCTGATTTGGCTCTCTGCTTGTCTGTTACTGGTGTATAAGAATGCTTGTGATTTTTGCACATTAATTTTGTATCCTGAGACTTTGCTGAAGTTGCTTATCAGCTGAAGGAGATTTTGGGCTGAGACGATGGGGTTTTCTAAATATACAATCATGTCATCTGCAAACAGGGACAATTTGACTTCTTCTTTTCCTAACTGGATACCCTTGATTTCTTTCTCTTGCCTGATTGCCCTAGCCAGAACTTCCAACACTATGTTGAATAGGAGTGGTGAGAGAGGGCATCCCTGTCTTGTGCCAGTTTTCAAAGGGAATTTTTCCAGTTTTTGCCCATTCAGTATGATATTAGCTGTGGGTTTGTCGTAAATAGCTCTTATTATTTTGAGGTACGTTCCATCAATACCGAATTTATTGAGCGTTTTTAGCATAAAGCGCTGTTGAATTTTGTCAAAAGCCTTTTCTGCATCTATTGAGATAATCATGTGGTTCTTGTCTTTGGTTCTGTTTATATGCTGGATTACGTTTATTGATTTGCGAATGTTGAACCAGCCTTGCATCCCAGGGATGAAGCTCACTTGATCATGGTGGATAAGCTTTTTGATGTGCTGCTGAATCCGGTTGCCAGTATTTTATTGAGAATTTTTGCATGGATGTTCATCAAGGATATTGGTCTAAAATTCTCTTTTTTTGTTGTGTCTCTGCCAGGCTTTGGTATCAGGATGATGTTGGCCTCATAAAATGAGTTAGGGAGGATTCCTCTTTTTCTATTGATTGGAATAGTTTCAGAAGGAATGGTACCAGCTCCTCCTTGTACCTCTGGTAGAATTCAGCTGTGAATCCATCTGGTCCTGGACTTTTTTTCGTGGGTAGGCTATTAATTGTTGCCTCAATTTCAGAGCCTGTTATTGGTCTATTCAGGGATTCAACTTCTTCCTGGTTCAGTCTTGGGAGAGTGTAAGTGTCCAGGAAATTATCCATTTCTTCTAGATTTTCTAGTTGATTTGCGTAGAGGCATTTATAGTATTCTCTGATGGTTGTTTGTATTTCTGTGGGGTCGGTGGTGATATCCCCTTTATCATTTTTTATTGTGTCTATTTGATTCCTCTCTCTTTTCTTCTTTATTAGTCTTGCTAGCAGTCTGTCAATTTTGTTGATCTTTTCAAAAAACCAACTCCTGGATTCATTGATTTTTTGGAGGGTTTTTGTGACTCTATCTCCTTCAGTTCTGCTCTGATCTTAGTTATTTCTTGCCTTCTGCTAGCTTTTGAATGTGTTTGCTCTTGCCTCTCTAGTTCTTTTAATTGTGATGTTAAAGTGTCAATTTTAGATCTTTCCTGCTTTCTCTTGTGGGCATTTAGTGCTATAAATTTCCCTCTACACACTGCTTTAAATGTGTCCCAGAGATTCTGGTATGTTGTATCTTTGTTCTCATTGGTTTCAAAGAAATGGAAGAACACACCATGCTCATGGATAGGAAGAATCAATATCGTGAAAATGGCCATACTGCCCAAGGTTATTTATAGATTCAATGCCATCCCCATCAAGCTACCAATGACTTTCTTCACAGAATTGGAAAAAACTGCTTTAAAGTTCATATGGAACCAAAAAAGAGCCCGCATTGCCAAGACAATCCTAGGTCAAAAGGACAAAGCTGGAGGCGTCACGCTACCTGACTTCAAACTATACTACAAGGCTACAGTAACCAAAACAGCATGGTACTGGTACCACAACAGAGAAATAGACCAATGGAACAGAACAGAGTCCTCAGAAATAATACCACACATCTACAGCCATCTGATCTTTGACAAACCTGACAAAAACAAGAAATGGGGAAAGGATTCCCTATTTAATAAATGGTGCTGGGAAAATTGGCTAGCCATAAGTAGAAAGCTGAAACTGGATCCTTTCCTTACCCCTTATACAAAAATTAATTCAAGATGGATTAGAGACTTAAATGTTAGACCTAATACCATAAAAACCCTAGAAGAAAATCTAGGTAGTACCATTCAGGACATAGGCATGGGCAAGGACTTCATGTCTAAAACACCAAAAGCAACGGCAGCAAAAGCAAAAATTGACACATGGGATCTAATTAAACTAAAGAGCTTTTGCACAGCAAAAGAAACTACCATCAGAGTGAACAGGCAACCTACAGAATGGGAGAAAATTTTTGCAACCTACTCATCTGACAAAGGGCTAATATCCAGAATCTACAAAGAACTCAAACAAATATACAAGAAAAAAACAAACAACCCCATCAAAAAGTGGGGAAAGGATATGAACAGACATTTCTCAAAAGAAGACATCCATACAGCCAACAGACACATGAAAAAATGCTCGTCATCACTCGCCATCAGAGAAATGCAAATCAAAACCACAATGAGATACCATCTCACACCAGTTAGAATGGCAATCATTAAGAAGTCAGGAAACAACAGGTGTTGGAGAGGATGTGGAGAAATAGGAACACTTTTACACTGTTGGTGGGATTGTAAACTAGTTCAACCATTATGGAAAACAGTATGGCGATTCCTCAAGGATCTAGAACTAGATGTACCATATGACCCAGCCATCCCACTACTGGGTATATACCCAAAGGATTATAAATTACTCTACTACAAAGACACATGCACATGTATGTTTATTGCGGCACTATTCACAATAGCAAAGACTTGGAATCAACCCAAATGTCCATCTGTGACAGACTGGATTAAGAAAATGTGGCACATATACACCATGGAATACTATGCAGCCATAAAAAAGGATGAGTTTGCGTCCTTTGTAGGGACATGGATGCAGCTGGAAACCATCATTCTTAGCAAACTATCACAAGAAGAGAAAACCAAACACCGCATGTTCTCGCTCATAGGTGGGAACTGAACAATGAGATCACTTGGACTCGGGAAGGGGAACATCACACACTGGGGCCTATCAGGGGGAGGGGGGAGGAGGGAGGGATTGCATTGGGGAGTTATACATGATATAAACGTTATGCACATGTACCCTAGAACTTAAAGTATAATAAAAAAAAAGGAAAAAAAAAACTAGCAATTAAACAATTTAAAGAAAAAATAAAAAATTGTAATCCTAGCACTTTGGGAGGCCGAGGCAGGTGGATCACCTGAGGTCAGGAGTTTGAGACTAGCCTTGCTCACATGGCAAAACCCGTCTCTACTAAAAGTACAAAAATTAGCCAGGCGTGGTGGCAGGCACCTGTAATCCCAGCTACTCAGGAGGCTGAGGCAGGAGAATCACTTGAACCTGGGAGGTGGAGGTTGCAGTGAGCTGAGATCGCACCACTGCACTCCAACCTGGATAAAAGAGCCAAGACTCCATCTCCAGAAAAAAAAAAAAAAAGTAAGATTATATAGTTTTAATCATAAAAGAGCAGTTTAAAATATATATGTATATAATTTTTAAATTTAATTTCTTCAGTTTAGAATTCAGAGTTAACAAGTTAGTTGTAGCTAATTCATAATCTCGCAGTATTGTCTGAAAACCATGCATGTACCTACTTTTGTTCCCTGAAATTCTACATGATATTTTTGTGTAAATATAAATAAGAAATTAGATTTTTAAGTTAGTGTGTTTTATTTTCCTCTATAATCACATTATTACAAATTGGACTTGTGATGCAAATGGATCTTCTATTTAATTTTTATAATAAATGGTTTGTATTTAGTAAATAAATATTAATTATAGTTGATTCTTGAATAATAAGGTGGTCAGGGACTCTGATCCCTGTGCAGTTGAAAATCTGAGTATAACTTTGACTCCTTCCAAACTTAACTAATAGCCTACCACTGACTGGCAGCCTTACTGATAACATAAACAGTCCATGAACACATATGTGGTATGTGCTGCATTATTAGATACTATGTTTGTACAATAAAGTAAGCTAGAGAAATGAAGCTGTTATAAAGAAAATCATAGAAAAGGAAAAAATGCACTTACTATTCATAAAGCAGAAGTGACTCCTCCCAAAGCTCTTCATCTTCATCATCTTCAGGTTGATTAGGCTGAGGAAGAAGAAAAAAGGTTGGTTTTGCTGTCTCTGGGTTGCAGAGGCAGAAGGAAAATCTGCATCTCAGTGGGCCCCTGCAGTTCAAACTCTGTTGTTTGAGGGTCAACTGTATTACACAGGAGTCTGTGTCACGAAGAAAGTAACTCTCTTCAGAACTGGGAGCTCAACAATCCCTTTCTGATACCGTAAACAAATGGCAAGAAGAACCATAAAACTGGGCCAGTGTGCACCCACACAAATAGGAGATTATTTTTGAAGATACCTACTGAATGCAGAAGATGGGAAAGTAACGCCTTTACAAGAAGCAGAAGTTATGTTACGTATGCTTACACAAACAAGGTCTATTTTTTTCCTCATTCTCCATAAGTTGGAACCTCATGAGGTATATTCACTTCTTAGAACAAGCTGTTTTTTTGTTTTGTTTTGTTTTTTCTGAGACAGTCTCGCTCTGTCGCCCAGGCTGGAGTGCAGTGGCCAGATCTTGGCTCACTGCAAGCTCCGCCTCCCGGGTTTACGCCATTCTCCTGCCTAAGCCTCCCCAGTAGCTGGGACTACAGGCGCCCGCTACCTTAGTAGAGATGGGGTTTCACCGTGTTAGCCAGGATGGGCTCGATCTCCTGACCTTGTGATCCGCCCGTCTCAGCCTCCCTAAGTGCTGGGATTACAGGATTGAGCCACCGCGCCCGGCCTGAACAAGCTGTTTTTAAAAATGTGCTGGACAATTAAAATATTAATTTTGTTGGAACAAGATATTCTGTTACCAGGCTGGGCACAGTGGCTCATGCTTGTAATCCTAGCACTTTGGGAGGCTGAGGCAGGCAGATCACTTGAGATCAGGAGTTTGAGACCAGCCTAACCAACATGGTGAAACCCCATGTCTACTAAAAATACAAAAATTAGTCAGGCACGGGGACAAGCACCTGTAATCCCAACTACTTGGGAGGCTAAGCCGATAGAATTGCTTGAACCCAGGAGGTGGAGATTGCAGTGAGCCAAGATTGTGCCACTGCACTCCAGCCTGGGTGACAGAGCAAGACTCAAGACTCCATCTCAAAAAAAAAAAAAAATACTCTGTTACCATTAGGCAAAAGATGATCATAATAGATATTACATTAGCCAAACTCTAGGCTCAAAAAAACATAATTATAAAAATGGTTCACAATAACAAAAATATAACACTGAATGCATTGTACAATCTGAACTATATAAAGACACCATTAATTTAGTACATATTTATCAAACCACTTATATAAGTTAGGTCTGGCAAATCGCAGCAGACAAGATGGAATTGAATAGTTTTTGTCTTTAAGGTACTCGTAATAGAATACAGATAACTATTCGATTTTTGTGTTTTTTTACCAGAATTTTTAAGAAAAAAATATTTTAATTCATTCATACACTTTTCCACTTAAAAAATAACTATAATGTGTCTTTTGTGGACTAAGCATTTTTCCAATGTTACAAAATCCATTTAAAAAATACAGTTAGGAGATTGTGAATACCATTGTCATTTATTTACTACCTTATGTAGTGCTTACTGTGTGTCCAATGTCATCTGGGAGTTTATTGCTATAATTTATTATGTATGTATTATGTTCAGTATGTGCCAGGCACTTTTAGATTTGTGGTGATGAATGCAAGCTTCTAAAATCTGGGTTGAATTTAAGGTAAGCATGCAGAGTGAGTGGAACTTTGCCAATAAGGAGGCAGAGGGATGATGCTTGGCAGAAGGAATATCTAACAAGTTGCATGTTTGACAGAAACAGCAGCCATGAAGAATGAAAGTTTTAAAAAAAGGAGGAGCAATTTGAAAACGTAGGACACCTGAGTGAAATTTGTAGAGTTTATGAGCAGTTTAAATTTACTAGTGCAAAAAAAATTATATGGGAGTGGTTGGTAATGAGGTGAAAATAGCTTATAGTTATTATTTATTATGTATTTATTATGTTCAGTATGTGCCGGGGAAGACAAGCTTAGCAAAGATTTTGTTGTTGTTGTTGTTGTTTTACCTGTGTCTAGAAACAAGTTCAATAAAAGACTTTTAATTGTATAGAAATGAGTAGATCTTATCCTGTAGGCCAGGGGAAACTTCTCGGGTAGAATGCTTTTGGCTGCAAATACTAGAAGACCTAGCTAACAGTGGCCAAAACCATAAGAACCAGACTTCGTTTGGTTGTCCAGTGATATAATTGGATCCCACTTGTTCCTCTTTCAGCTATGATGTTGGCAGTATCTTGTTCATTTCTCCTTTCATGGTTGGCTACTTAGCAACAGCTCCAAACATCATGTTCTCACAAGACAGTATCTAAAGGCTGGAAGGGCTGCTTTTCTTCACATGTGTCTATTAAATTGGGAGAAAACTCAGAAGCATGCAGGGCACTTTTTGTAATTTTTTTTTTTTTTTTTGAGACAGAGTCTCGCTCTCTCACCAGGCTGGAGTGCAGTGGCATGATCTTGGCCCACTGCACCCTCCACCTCCCAGGTTCAAGCGATTCTCCTGCCTCAACCTCCCAAGTAGCTGGGACTACAGGCACCTGCCACCACATCCAGCTAATCTAGAGATCAAGTTGTGGAGAATTAATATTTTAACAAAATTGAGTCATCTAATCAATAAAATATATCTGTATTTATTTAGACAGTCTTTGATTTCTTTCATAATTTCTATAGTTTTCTGTATGAGATCTTATACATAATTTATTAGAGTTATAGTTAAATTTTTTTGGTGTGTATTATAAATGGTATATTTTAAGTTTCAAATTCTAATTTTTATTGCAGTATGTAGAGAAGTGAGTGGTTTTTGTATTAAATGACATGCTTCCTGTAATATTGCTATATCTACTTATTATTTCAGATTTTTTGTAGATAATGTGGATCTTATAATCATTCATATTGAAATAAAAAGTATTTTTTCTTTATGATCCATATATTCCTTTTATTTTTTTATGTTAGCTAAGAATTTCACTATGATGTTGAATAGCAGTGGTGATAGCAGGCATTCCTGTCATGTTACTAAATTTAGAAGTGGTGTGAAGTCCATTATTATTCAGTGCAATGTTAGATATGCTTGTTTCTTTATTTTGAAAAATCAAGTTAGAAATGTTCCCTTTTTCTCCTAATTTCTTGAAATTTAAAAAATCATGAATGAATGTTGAATTTTGTCAGCTTTTTTCTTCCCTTAAATGAATGAGTAAATGATTTTTCTTTGTTAACCTACTGAAAATGTAGATTACAGTTACCCCTTGGTATTTGTAGGGGATTGGTTCCAGTACTCCCTCAAGATATCAAAATCAGCAGATGTTTGGGTCTCAAATAAAATGAAGTTGTATTTTCACATAGCCTACATACATCCTCCCGTATACTTTAAATCATCTCTAGATTACTTATAATAATATCATGTAAATGCTATGTAAATAATTATTATACTGTATTGTTTCTATTTTTATTGTTGTATTATTACGTTTTATTATTTTTTCCCTAATATTTTCAATCAGCAGTTGGATGAATCCACAGATGCAGAGTCAGCAGATACAGAAGGCCAACTGTGCATTGATTCATTGTTGGATATTGAAATAGCCTTGAGTCTGGAATGACTGACACTTGTTCATGATATATATTGATTGAGGGTTTTTGACTCTATATTCCCGAGAGATATTGGCCTGTATTTTTTTCTGTGTTTTAATATTATTTCTGGTTTTGATATGAAGATAATGATAGTCTCATGAAATGAATTATCTAGTATTACTCCTCCCTGTGTACTCTGAAAAAGATTGTGTAAAATTGGCAGTATTTCTTCCTTAAAGGTTTGATAGAATTCCCAAGTGACATAATCTGGGCCTGTTATTTTTTTGTTGAAAACTCATTAACTGTGAATCTAATTCATATAATATATGTAGAGTTATTCGGGTTATTTATTTTCTTCATGTGGGTTTTTGTACTTTGTGTCTATCCAGGAATTGATCCATTGAATCTAAGTTATAAAGTTTGTGGGCATAAAGTTGTTCGTGGTTTTTACTACTGATATCTTAATGTCTATTAGATCAACAGTAATGATCCCTCAACTTTCATTTCTGATATTGTTAATTTCTGCTTTCTCACTTTCTTTCCAGATTAGTCTGGTAGAATTTTGTCAATTTTATTTATCTTTTCAACGAAGTCAGTTTTCCTTTTATTGATTCCTCTGTGTGTTAATTTCAAATTTACTGATTTCTGAACTTCAATTCTATTGAATTCTGTTCTAATTTTAGTATTTTTTTCTTATTTGTTTTGGGTTGAAATTGTTATTTTCTTATTGTACTTGAAGGTGAAATCACAGATTATTTATTTCAGATCTTTCTTCTCTTGTAATATATGCATTTAATGCTACACACTTCTGCTGCACACTTTTTATTATATATCTAAAATTTTGATAGGCTGCATTTTCATTTTCATTTAGTCTAAAATATATTTTTGATTTCTCTGGAAACTTCTTTAACCTATGTGCACTTAAGGAAATTTTTGTTTAATTTATAAACGTTTAAATATTTACACAGGTATGTTTTTGTTGCTGAGTTCTACTTTATTTCCATTGCAAATTTTTTCTGCTTTCTATTTTGCAAAGTTACTAAGGTGTGTTTTATAGCCCACAGCGTGGTTTATTTTGGTGGCTGTTTAATTTCAACTTGAAAATTGTCTACTGTCCTTAGACAAAGTAGTCTATAAATGTCAATTAGATAACATTGATTGATAATGCTGTTCACATCATCTGTGTCTACCGATTTTCTGCCTGCTCGATCTATCATTTACTGACAAAGAGATGTTGAATTCCCCTATAAAATTAGTGGATTTTTCCATTCCTCTTTTTAATTTGTATCAGCTTTGCTTCATGAAAATATGTAGGATTGCAGGTCTTCTTGGAGAGTTGACTCCTTTACACCTGATAAATGCTCTTTATCCCTGATACACTTCTTTGTTTTGAAGTCAGCTTTGTCTAAAAGTAATACAGCTATACAGTTTATTTTGATTATTGTTAATATGGTCTGTGTTTCTCTATTTCTTTACATTATACCTTTCAGTGTTTTTATATTTCAAGGGGTTTCCATGTATATAGAAAATATCAGTATGTCTCTTTAAAATCCACTATGATAATCTCTGACTTTTAATTGACATATTTAGAACGTTATACTAGAACTCTTTTGTGTATTGAGAAGATGTGGAGGAGAAAGACAGTTCTATAAATTTCTGATTAAACCTCAGTGTTACTAAAACTGTGTCTCAAGTGTGTGACCTTCAAAAGCATTTTTTCAATGGTATAACTCTTAAAAAAAATCATACTGCCCTAATTCTTTTCAGTGTTTTTTGAACTAATTTTTGAATTGCTCCCTAAAAAATTTATTTCATGCTACTATACACTCTCATAGCTTGTTGCTATACCTTTCTCCATGTGAACATTTATAGTTGGGCTGGGTATGGTGGCTTGCACCTTTAATCCCAGCCCTTTGGGGAGGCTGAGGCAGGAGGATTGCTTGAGGTCGGAAGTTCAAGACCAGGCTGGCCAACATGACAAATCCCTGTCTGTACTAAAAATACAAAAGTTAGCCAGGTGTAGTGGTGGGCACCTCTAATCCCAGTTAGTCAGAAGGCTGAGGCAGGAGAATTGATTGAACCCAGGATGCGGAGGTTGCAGTGAGTCAAGATGGCGCCCCTGCACTCTAGCCTAGGCAACAGAGGGAGACCCCATTTCATAAAAGAAAAAAAAAAGAAAGAAAAAATAAATCTTTGCATTAATATGAAGAGCCAAAATTAACTTTATTAAAATTTACTAGAATAAAAAACTAATTGAGGACACTCTAACAAAAAAAAGAAATTTACTAAACATTCAACTTTAGTATTCTTTTCGGATGATTTTTACAATGTAATTGCTTATTTGTGTATGTGCATGTGTATATGTACATATATGTATATATATATATCACACTAAATATTAAACAAGTTAGACCTATTCTTACTTAAATCCAACATTAGTAAATGAAAGTAGGATCTGGTGTTTTATAGCTGCTATATAGTTATATACTACAAGAATATAGCATACTAGGTTGTTATTCAGGAAAATAACATAAGAGAAGTAAGTTTTTAACAACGCATTAAGCTGATGGACAAAAAGAATGAGCAGAGGAAAACTTTAGCTTTCCCTCATTATCATTTATAATGAGGATTTATTATAAAATCCTTTAAATTTTTGAAATACTGAAAAGGTCATATGCAAAACAAAACAATTAAAAATATGTCAGGTGCCCAGCCTATGAATGTTTCCCAGCATATGAACTGTAGGATCAAGTACAGAGGAGATTTAAAATAATTACCCTGAAAGTTGAGGTTTATTATGGCAACTGTGAACTAGTTAGATAACATAAAGTCAGATTCCCAAAGAATATTACATATGTGCTTATATCTTTTGTTCTCATGAGGATGTTACGTTTTGGTTGAGAGCATTGGCTCTCTTAAGAATGTTACCTTGAGCCGGGCGCGGTGGCTCAAGCCTGTAATCCCAGCACTTTGGAGGCTGAACAGGCGGATCACGATGTCAGGAAATCGAGACCATCCTGGCTAACACGTGAAACCCCGTCTCTACTAAAAATACAAACAAAAAAAAAAACTACTGCCGGCGAGGTGCGGGCGCCTGTAGCCCAGCTACTCCGAGGCTGAGCAGGAGAATGGCGTAACCTGGGAGGCGAGCTTGCAGTAAGCTGAAATCCGCCACTGCACTCCAGCCCGGTGACAGAGTAAGACTCCGTCTCAAAAAAAAAAAAAAAAAAAAAAAAAGAATGGTACCTTGTAAACATTCAAGTAATATGACTGGCTTAAAAAGCTTAGAAAACCTTTTATAGGAGCAATAGTACCAGTCATAAATTTTAAAAACATATTTAGACTAGTCGTTTTCTTATTTTAAGAAATATATACTTTTAAGTACTGAAGAAGATTTGAACATTTAGCAACAACAAATGTGTTTTAGTTACAGCTATGTGGTTTTGTCTTTCATTTCATTCACACAAAAACCCTATAAAATTAGTACTTATTCAATAATGCAAATACAATATCTCAGCTTATTACAATTACACCTGCAGTCATATCACTCTTAGGTTAGTTTTGTGAAAAAAGTAAAACCGCCCGGGCGCGATGGCTCACGCCTGTAATCCCAGCATCTCGGAGGCCGAGGTGGGTGGATCACTGGTCAGAGATTGAGACCATCCTGGCTAACATGGTGAAATCCTGCCCCTACCAAAAACACAAAAAATTAGCTGGGTGTGGTGGCGGGCACCGGTAGTCCCCGCTACTCAGGAGGCTGAGGCAGGAGAATGGCATGAACCTGGGAGGCGGAGCTTGCAGTGAGCCGAGATCGCGCCAGTGCACCGCAACCTGGGTGACAGAGGGAGACTCCGTCTCAAAAACAAAAAAAAAAACAAAAAAACAACAACAAAGTAAAACCAATTAAAAACAGCAGCAACAAAAAACAATGATAGCAACAAAACCTCCCAATGTGATACCTCCCAACGAATTCTTTCTGTATGAAAGCAAAGAAATGTATCTGCACTCACATCTGTTCACTTCAGTCTCGAACATGTGTGAATTCTGAAGTGAACCATTCTGTCAAAGAATGACAATCTTAAAGAAAATCAGCACATTAGAAATGGAACCTCTTTCTTACTGAAACATATGTAGTGTTTTACCATGCAGCACTCACTCAAAAGGAAAAATGCATTTTCATCAATTTCTTAGTTATCATATTTGAACCTTTAACGTTTTTCCTCTGGATGTGAAAACTGAGACACTAAGAAGTTATCTAATTTCCCATAGTCTCAAAGCTAATAATTTTCAGAGGCCTGATATGGACATTTGTTGGACTGACTTCAGTGTTTAAGCTCTTTCCATATCATTTCTGTATCTCCCCTTGACATACCTAAGCTGGATAATCTTTTACTTATCTCTAGCCTATTTCATTTCCCATTCCGTATGGAAGTTGTTTTAAAATTATCTGCTAGATTTATTTCCAGTCACTGCCATGCACAGCTCCTCCTCGTCCAAGTCTCCATAGAAAATCAAACTCCCAACTTTATAGAGTAACTATTAACTATCTTCGCTCCACAGTTTTCCTCTCATCCTTCTTTCCTTGTCTCTTAACTTACAGAGAATATTTGTAAAATTTCCAGGAGTGCCCATTCTACAATACCTTGCACACACATAGTATTTGCAATCTCAGAGTGATTTTAAAGAATGAAGTCACAAATAATATAATTGTCAGGTCACTGTATTTTTTTTTTATAATCCTCTTTCCTTCTACAAATTGATTCTTTTTACCTTTTATTTATTTGGCTCATTATCAAGTTTTCAAGATTTCCAAGTTACCCTCAGCAATAATATGTTTATACTATCTTGGGTGTCTTCATTGTTATCCACTTATTGTTACAAAAATAAATCATTAATTGGTGATCTAATTTGTACCAGTCAGTAAAGAATCTACATTGGAAAAATCTACCCTTCAGTATTTATCTTTGTTTGTGTTTATAGGGACAAAGACAGATAAACTATGAAGAATGCTGACTAAAGTTTTTAGAGGTGCTGACACCCCCATACACACACCATAATTAATAAATATCTGATTGTTCTTTCTTCAAGTTAGTACTAAGAAAGAAATGAGGCATAAAAACATATTTTAATGTAACCCACTTTTGTTCCTAATTATCAAGTGTTGGCCATTATGATTTCTTAATAAATGTCACTAGAGTATTTAAAAATTATATATTCATAAAAAATGTTAGATTCTGGATCAGCAAATCAACTATTTTTATAGTACTATGTTGGTGCAAAAGTAATTACGGTTTTTGCCATTAAAAGTAGTGGCAAGAATAGCAATTACTTTTGCACCAATTTAATAGTTACATAAAATATGAGCTCACTTATTCAAGCAGGCACCAAGTTTACTTAAAAAATAACTATAGCAATGTAATAACATTTCAATGTACTAATTTTTCACATTTTCAATATTGTTGGAATGAGTAAATGAGTTTACATACATCTTTATTATTATTATTATTATTTTGAGATGGAGTTTTGCTCTTTCACCCACACTAGAGTACAGTGGTATGATTTTGGCTCACTGCAACCTCCGCCTTCTGGTTTCCAGTGATTCTCCTGCCTCAGCCTCCCGAGTAGCTGGGATTACACGCACGTGCCACTACGCCTGGGTAATTTTTGTATTTTTTTCATAGAGACGGGTTTTCACCATGTTGGCCAGGCTGGTCTCGAACTCCTGACCTCGTGATCTGCCTGCCTCAACCTCCCAAAGTGCTGGGATTACAGGTGTGAGCCACCGCACCTGGCCTTATTATTGTTTTAAATGCCTTTATTCACGCAACAAATATTTATTGATAATCTACTTTGGTTAGACATCATGCTACAAAATGGAGAGATAAAAGTTATTTAAAAATTCACATTTTCTGCTATCTGAAATATTAAATCAATTTCCAAAATTATACACACACATACACATACCTCACTCTAACCTTGGGGCCTGCAAGAAGGGATTGCTTTTCTATGATTTAGTCTTAGTGATGGATTGACTGATTGCATATTTTCCCCTGTGTTTAGAACCCATGAAAAATAATTTGTAAGAATCATGCAATGCAATCATTATTTATGAATTATGCAAGTGTACAATTAATGGGATGATATTTTTGATTACTTTTTAGTCTTGTGCTATTTGTTTAACTTATTACACGTAATTTTTTGTTGCCCTTCCATTTAGAATACAGTCTGGATCATCTCATCTTGGCATTCTATCCATTAATAAGAAAGCAAGCAAATTCTTAGAAAAATAAATTAAATAGCCAACTATCTAACTGCCATCTTTGTGCTTAGATTACAAGTTATTATGTTGGGAAAATAGTAAACACAGCAGTGGATTTTAACAAGAATATTCAGACAAGAGATATATTTGACAAGAAATGGCTTGGCCAGCCTATGAAGAGAGCATGGTATCTGATACTATCCAAATTCTGGAATCTCATTCACTTTTATTGTGTATTCATCTTTATCAATCTTTTTTACCTTATGTGTCCAAGAAATTGTCTCATAAACTCTTTTATAGTGGTAATATTTTTGTTCAAAAATATTTTATTTTGTTCAGTGACATTTTGAATTTTAAAAAGGGTAGATGGAAGCCTTTGCTTAGCTGAAGACAACATAATGAAGTTTTAGTTACAGAGTAGTGAATGCTAGTATACTGGGTATTTTCAAGGAGAGATCTTTTCTGTAATAACAAGTAAGACTTGTCCTAAATTCTTGATATAGAATGAAAGCATTTTACTGATACTGCATACAGTATTTTAAAAGGAGGAATGTGAGAAACTGTTATAATATTGACACCCAGTGATTCATGTTTCACTATGTCCATGCCCTGACCATTGCCTGAGAACCTTGTCATGTGATTTGATTTGGTTAACCTGGAGTTAAAATGTATAATTTAAGAAGCTAAAATGTGTAATTAAGAAGAAGAAAATGTGTAATTTAAGAAGAAATGTGTAACTTAAGAAGTCATGCCCTTAATCTCTTGTCTTTGAATCTATCCAGCAAAGATGCCTTGGTTGGTACCCTGAAAACATGTGGCCACAAGCAAAATCAACAGTATTACAAGACAATCATGACCATTTAGTCTGAGTTTATTGTTGGCAGCAGAAGAATCATTCAGCAAGGCTCAAGTCACACTGCTAGTCAAAAAATAACATGTTATAAACCACCACATTTTAGAGGTTTTCTTATGTCACAACATGATACAAAGATATATTTAAACTGATTAATCAAGAGTACATTATTATTATTGTGGGATAAATACAATAATAAATAGCATCTGCATAGCACTATATAGGTAACACACCTTAATTTGGTCCCGAAACCTTCTAAATTCCCATTAGTTTTTTGTTTGTTTTTGTTTCCATTTTTGTTCGTTTGCTTCTAAGCACAACATAGGTTAAATGAACTAAGCATAGTACATGGCAAAAATGCAAAAGGGTTTAATGGAACACTCAGCAGAGGTAAAGATGTATAATAAGCTTCAACAAAACAAATAGTATGATGATTTTTCATAATAATTTGAAGATTATAGAATAGTGCTTGACTTTATTGGGGTAGTGAAAGATAAAACCTTGGTGTTTTAATATAAAGACTATCATAATACCTTACCAGATGTTCACACTCAGATATTTAATAACTTAGTTCAAACTTATTGTAGCATGCTGAAAAATGTTTCCCTAGAAGATATCAACTTCCTGATCTCTAGAATATTTGAATGTTACTTTATTGGAACTTTTTAAAGAAAAGTTTCACAGAGTGATTGGTAAGGATCTTGAGATGGGGGGATTATTCTGACTTATCTGATTGAAACCTAAATGCAATTATACGTATACTTCAAAAGGGGAGGCAGAGAGGCACCTGATGAGCACCACAGGGAAGGCAATGTCAACACAAAGCAGAGGGAGATTTGAAGATGCTAGCCTTGAAGATTGAAGTGATGAGGCCGCAAGCCAAGGAATACCAGCACCTACCACAAGCTGAAAGATGAAAGAAACAGTTTCTCTTCTAGAACCTCTGAAGAAAGTGTGACCACTTTTGGCCAAGTGAAAATAATTTTGGATACCTGACCTCCACAACTGTAACAGCATAGATTTATGTTGCTTTATATCATCAGATTCGTGGCAATTTGTTATAGCAGCTATAGAAAATGAATAGAATTTTGTTTTGTAAAAATGAAAAATCAAATTTAAAATATTTTTATAATTTATATTTTTAAGTTTTTCCAAAAATAAATAAACTAGTTATTAAGATAAATAATATCTTATGAACACTAAATGTTAATAACTTGGATCATTCACTTTATTCTTTTGGTAGCTATATCATTGTATGTGATTTCTTTGATTCCACATCAAGTAAATGGTGGGGGACACATTCAGAATAGTGAACCTGTTGTCAAATTATCATCACTAGAATATGACTATGAACTTTCAATGTTATTTTCAGTGTGATTAAAAGTAAAAAGAAAACATATAATTTTTACTAGAAAATTGACATTTTATTGATAATTGGAAAATTCACACTGGCAGATTTAAAAAATTATATCTAATAGGAAAAGAAAGGGAACAGAAAAAAAATTAGAAAATTGTTACTGTAGGCCCTGATAAAGGATGATATTACATTGAATGGACGTACCAAAATTAGTATTCATTCCATAGTTATTGAAAATTTGGGTCATTTCTAGTTTGAGGCCATTAATAAAGCTGTTGTGAACATTTTTTAAAGCCTACTTGCTTGCTTTGTTTTCATTTGTTTTGGGTAAATAACCAGAAATGAATTTTCAGGTTATACAGTAAATAAATGTTTAACATTTTTAAAACCATCAAACAAATTTTCAAGTATTTTACATTCCTATTACCATATCTTTCTTCTTCATCTGAGACTCTAATTATACATTTGTTAAGAGTTATATTTTGACTCATAAATCTCAGAAGTTCTGTTCATTTTTCATTCAACATTTTCCTTTCTGTACTTCAATTTGGATGGTCATTCTTACTTATCTTGATTTCAAGTTTATTAATTTTCATTTATATTCTTCAGTGCCTAAAGTTTTTTTTCAGTGCCTAAATCTACACTTAAGCAACATCAGTGAATTAAATAATTAGCTGGAAATTTATTCACAGATTTCACTTGCCCATTGAATTATTTCATTTGTTTCACTATTTTGCTTATATTTTCATTAAAACTTGAACATATTTTCATATATGTTTTCATATGTTAATTTCATTAGCTATCATTTCTGGACCTGCTTTTATTATTTGGTGTATCTCTTGGTTATAAGTCAAATTTTCCTATATTTTTACAACTTTAGTACTTCTTGACTGTGTACAAAACATTATGGATCCTATATTTTTATGTGTCTAGAATTTGTAGTTTTTCTTAATTGAATGTTGTATTTTATTACATTAGTCACTTAGTTTACTTGTAGACAGATCAGATTAATGCTTTTGAAACTTGTGATGACACACCATTAAGGCAGGTATAGAATAACCTTTGCTCTAGGACTATAATAGTTTGACTACTAATCTGGGTTATTACACAAGTCTGTACTGAATAACTATGGTGTTCCTAAAGGGCTTTTCACTTTGACTGACTAGAAGAACTCAAATATTTCTCAGTCTTATATGGACTTTGCTGTTTGTACAGCTTACAGTTATGCAATAATGATTATTTGACTGGTTTTGTGAAGTCTTACTCTGTGCATACATAATTTTGTATTCTGGCAAAGACTAGTACTTCTTTGCAGATTTCTGAAAGTCTTACTCAACTATCTTTTTTTGATTGCCTAACTCACACAAATTTTACCATGTCTCTGTGCTCTTCTGTGTTGTTCTTCACTGTGCTCCAGTCCTGCAAGTGTCTTCATGAGGAAAGCTTAGTAGAGCAGGAGCCTTCCTTATTATTTTCCTTTCATGAGGAGATCATCACAGTAATATGCCGCCCCCTCATCCCTGAAAACAGTTATTTTGCATATTTTGTCATAGTTGCAGGGGTTTAGAGTGGGAACAGGGATTTAGAGTGGGAGGGCTAGTCTATTGCCAGCTTCTCTACCATACATGAAACAGCAAGTCTGTGAAGTAAAGTTTTCGAACAAGTAAGAAAAAAATGGATCCTGTGCACAGATAGAAAGATTAGCCTTAAGAGAATACAGAAAAGTTAATCCAGAAATCTTGAATACATACACGATTAGATGTATAATATTTTCTATAATCCTCTTGTTTCAGGGAGAGACAGATAATATTTCATACCAACAAGCCATGTAATAACTATGCTAGTATCCTACCTCTATTACCTTCTAATTCAAATTAGGTATTAAATTGCATAGATTTCTATGCTATTAACATATCTGCCTCTTCCTCTGTTTTCCCACTATAACTGTCTTAGCATAAGGCCTCATTACTTTTTGACTACTTTTTATATTATGTTCAAATATACTCTAAATTTAATAATTAGATTATAATAAATTATAAAACTCTTATTTGTTTTAGTATACGCTAACAGAAAATAAGATATTGCTGGAAAACAATGGTACCTTTTAGTCTGCTCAGGTTGCAATAACAAAACACCACATACTGGGTGTCTTAAATAACAGAAATTCATTTTCTCACAGTTCTGGAGGCTAGAAGCTCAAGAGTTGGCTAGGTGCTAGCCCATTAGGTTTCTGATAACATTTCTCTTCCTGGCTTGTAATGTGCTGTCTTCTCACTACGTTTCTATATGAATTTTCCTCAGCAGCTTTGCTGAGAAAGGTAACAAACTCTCTCGTATGTCTTCTTATAAGAATACCAATTGTGTTATATCAGAACCACACTGTTATGACCTTATTTAATCTGACTACTTTCTTGGAGTCCCCATCTACAATCCCACACTGGGGTTAGGGCTTCAATATATTAATTTTGGGGAAACATATTCCAACCATTACAGATTACCACTAAAATTTAATTTGAAATGCTACTTTTTTTTTAAATTGCCAATTTGAAGGCTATTCTTAAAGAATGACTTTCAACAATAACTGTAGATACAAAAAAAAAAACAAAACCAAATTTCTTCCAATCTATCCTATAACAATGAATTTTTTTTCACTGATTGGTATCATAGAAAATCATCTTTCCTCTATATTAGGGTGTAATAATGTACTTTTCTTTCATTCTGGAAATCTACCTATTATGTACACACATATACACACATAGATATAAATACACATACAAATTGTGCCTACATATTTAAGATTGTTAAGAGCATAGCTATTTCATAAGGGTAGTCAAAAAATTGTAATTAGGTTACGATTACAGTGGCTCACAACAGTAATCCCAGCATGTTGGGATGCCAAGGTGGGCAGGTCACTTGAGGCCAGGAGTTCAAGACCAACTTGGGCAACATGATAAAATGCTGTCTCTACTAAAAATACAAAAATTAGGTGGACATAGTGGCCTGTACCTGTAATCTCAGCTACTTGGGAGGCTGAAGCACAATAATCGCTTGAACCTGGGAAGCAGAGGTTGCAGTGAGCTGAGATGGAACCACTGCACTCCAGCCTGGCGACAGAGCAAGACCCTGTCTCAAAAAAAAAAAAAAAATTGAATTAGTCATAACAATTTCTCTAAGAATTAATATATTTCACAGATAATTTTCTATCTTAGTAGTATATGTTTGAAATTACATAATTTATGAAATGATAAAGTCATATAGTATAGAATTAAATATTGATATATTTAATTAAATAATAATTTTTTTACATGAGTAAGAGTTTGGATCTCAATATATATATTACTTGCATTAGATATAGTCTATAATGCAATTGCTAGTTAATCTAATTGACGCTAATTATAAGCTCTTTGCATAAAAAAATTTGATTAACAAGCTTGTTTATTCTCTAATACTTTGTTGAATTATTTCACTGACAACATTATACAAATTTTAACACCCTATAAATGATAATATCACAATTACGTAACACATCTTTAACTTTGATCATTATTAATGAATAACTCATTTTTTTCTTAGTGTTCACCACAAAGTTATTTAAAAGCAAGTAAGGAATAAAATATCTACCTGAAGACCAGTACGTTGTTCTACAGATTGGAGAAATAGCACATAACTTTTAAGTAATAATTAAAAACTCTGAGTTTTCATTAAAATTCTAAATCTTGTTTAAAATTCTACATTTTGTTTAAAATCCTAAAGGAAAATTTTTACTCACAAGACTTTTGAAACAAAGTGCTTATTTCCCCACCGGCCCCACCCCCAACCAATTTTCCAACTCTTCAGACGCTAACTCGGTGTCTATAAATCAGGAGTACCCACCACACCCTTCTCAAATGTGCTAATTTGCTATAACGGCTCACAATACTCACGAAAACACTTACTTACATTTAACTGTTTATTATGAAGGATACAGATAAAGAGTTAGATGAAGAGGTCCATGGGCTGAGGCCTGGAATGGTCCCAAGTGCAACAGTTTCTGTCTGTGTGGAGTTGGGGAATCCACCTTTCCAGCACATGGATGTGTTCACCAACCTGGAAGTTCTCTATACCGTGTTGTTATGGAGGTTTCATAACGTAAATTCGGATGCTTAAATCATTGGTCATTAGTAATTGAACTCAACCTCCAGTTTCTTTCCCCTCCAAGAGGTGAGGAAGAGAGGCAGAAAGTTCCAACCCTCTAATCCCATCATTAGTTCCTCTTACAACCAGCTCCTCTTCTAAAGCTATCTGAGGGATTCAGCAAGTCATCTTAGTAACATACAGAGAGACACTCATACTTTCCCAAAGGTTTCAAAGACCTTAGCTGTGCTTGTGTAAGGAACACACAACTAAAAATGAAGACCAAATATGATAGTCAAGGATGCGCCTATCATCCATGTCACTCAAAAAGTTACAAGGAATTAGAAGCTCTGTCCAGGAAATAGGGGAAGAGACTAAAGTTTATGTCACAGCTCCTAAATAACAAAATAGCCCAATTTAAATAATCAGTATAATTACCTAAATTAAAATGGAACTAAAATGAGTATATACAATTGAAAGGAAATGTATTCTGTACACTTTTATTTGATGTAGCACATTATTTTGTATGGAAGTGTATGATTAGAGCTATTCATTGCTTTTACTCATTGATATCAACTTGAGTCATAAAAGGTTATTTTTTGTAATATGTATCTTTCTGTACCAAAATTGATTGAAAATAAGTTTTAGCTTAAAAATGACAAAAATATTTTCATATTTATTTGCTGTGAAGCAAATGTTGAATTCGTGTTCTTGGATTTTGTTTCTTGTTTCTTTGTATTATATTTTATTTCACCCATATATTCACAATACACACACATAAATTTGTTCTTGCCATTGATGATTACATAGTAATTTTATATAGAGAATCACCTACTATTTAAACAGAAATTTTTATTTTCATTATATTCTTATATAAAATAATTTATACATGATTCATAAAAATGTCCCAATGTAGAAGGGTTGATATGTTGGGATTCCTTCCCAGAGTCCATTTCTTCTCAGCAAGTACTCCTTTCACACTGTTGGCCTGCTGTTCTGGTGCTGCTGCCCACACACCCCATGCTAGCGACGGCCACGTCATCCAGCTCTGACTAAATGGGGAGATCGCACTCCCATGCACACTGTTTGAAAGGCGGGAACAAGACTAACCTCATGAACCAAACAATTTCAGAGACTCTTGTTAGAATTTTTTTCAAGATAATTTTACTGTTGGGTGTTATGTGGCATAGACTTGAAAGTAGCTGACAGCCATGTGGTCACACTGAAGCATGGCATTGTGCACACAGAGGAGCAGAGAAGAGGAAGGCTAAGCAGACATGGAGACAGCACCGCTGTGCCTTAATGCCATCTTTTTAGATTATTTCAGCTTCTTAAGAGACAAATAATTTTTCATGTTGCTTAAAATAATTTGAATTGAATTTTTAGTGCTTTTATATGGGTGAGAAAACTTTAGAGTAACCCTGTTATTTGTTATTCGTTAACGAATATGTCCTCTGTCAAAGAGTGAGAGACAGAGGTGATAATCAAACGTCGTGTTTTTCTTTAGCTCTATCTCAGTTCATGATTCTTAATATCAGTATTAGTTGCTTTAATATATAAATATAATATATACATAAATATTGAAAGGAATTATATCAACTCTATTGCAAACTATTAATGCAATCAAAAAGTTGTATTTTGAAAGCTAATACTACCATAATTGCTTTATTTTTGTCTTATTGCTATTTTTCCTGAAATATAAATTAATTTAATAATCTGTGTGACTAGAAATTAGGTTTTTAGAATCTGAACTTAATTTTAATATATTATAGTTGCTAATATATTTTTTAAATTTTTCATTATTTGAATTTTTCTAACATTTTAATCAAATCAGAGTAAGAGGTAGAGAGAAACACGGGTGTTCTTGGTTCTGAGAGCTGTCATTATCCAGTGATTTGACTTTCAGTTAAATATCCAAAAATTTTTGGATTTCCATATCTATATGTCAAATAAAGGAAATTGACCAGGTTACTTATAAAATACTTTGAAGTTTTGTTAACTTTATTATTAACATCAGTGTGTAATTAAAGACACATGCACTATTACAATAACAAACTATTACTCTATATCAGAGCTCTCAAAAACTAGATGTATTTCATTTGGACTATGTTAAAGGCTTTTAAAAAGTCTTTGCTAACATCTAACAATTTGGAGAAGGAAAAAGAAATTAAAATTCTGCACTTCCTAGAGAAAAAGTACTTAAAACTACAGAAGCTCTGGCTATATTGGGTCTCCAGGACTATATGTGAAAAATTAACTAGAGTCAAAAGCAGACGCTCTCTTTAGTTGGCGTCTATATTCAGAATCATAGTCCCCACAAACTCATATATTTATTTAAACAGACTGATTATTAATAGGGTGTGAATAACCATCTTTCCCAGCCTGAGTAATTTACTACTGTGCTGCACAGGACCTGATGACATTTGGATTTGTGACCCCTCAGATACACAATGATAACTATGAATAGTGTTCTTTATAAACACAAGAGTCTGGCGTGTAGTTGGAAATTGTATCCTGAGTTGATTTAAGAGTCTGATCAACCTTCAACATCCAAACTATATGTTCGCAGCGTACAGTGGCTGCAGGAGTTAGTTGTGTGATGGAATAAATAACATGGATACAAAGCTGTTTACACTGTAGAAAGTTAGGTGTATTTGAGAAAAAGCGAAATGGGCAGAAGAGTGCACATGGGAGAGAGTGTGACATTATATTACACTGATGTAAACTGTAGGAAAATAATAACAACAACGATAATCTGCTGTGAAATAGAAGCTGAAGATTCTGCAAATACAGAATTAGATGTATAGTTGTTTACAACTGTGTTTAAAGTACTCGTGCTGAAAATGGAACAAGCACAAAAATCAAACACTCTGCTTAATTCTGTATATTTCTCTTGTGACGACAATAAAATAGTAAAACAAATAATTTGATTGCTAGTAAGCAGCTGTTCCGGCCAGTCGTAGTTGTCCACAGTGCCCCAGCTGCCCACGCTGAGGGGTGACTGCAGGCCCATGCTGAACTGCCCTCGACCTTCCCCAGCCTCCCTCCCATGCTCCTGGGTGTCCAAAGTCTGGAGCGGGCCGAAGCGGCAAGGGGCTGGGGTGTCAGCACTGCCCTGAGTGTGCACACACCTGACTAGGTTGCGACAGCAGCCGGGCTCAGCCACAGCTGTGCTCTGCCCTGGAGCAGGCACTGGGAGGAGGGAGCGGCCAGGAACTGGGAACAGAAACTTCTGAGCCTCTGAGGGTAGCGGGGGCTTCCCGGGCCCCGGAGTGTGCAGGGATGCCCGGGCCCAGAGCCACGGCTGGGCGGCTGCAGCTGCATCCGCATCCGGAAGCCTGAAGCTCCTGCCCTGGCAACTTTGTAGCGGGTGGGGCTCCCTCCTGTTCCCGGCCTGCTGACTCCATGGAGCAGGCAGCCCCAGCCGTGTGTCCCCTGATGTAGTCAGTGTCTTCACAGCAGCTGCTCCAGATGGGCCACTGCTGCCATCACCAGCACTTCCGGAGGCTGAGGCAGAAGGATTGCTTGAAGACAGGAATTCAAGACTAACCTGGACAACATATCAAAACCCCATCTCTATTGAAAAAATAATGAATCGATGTCTTTATATTTCTAAAAAAAATCATAATAAATTTAACTATTTCAATAGAAATTTATTGTAGACCTACTATGTCATACACTTGACTAGACTTCCATGATCCAAATATAAATAAAACATATTCTCAAGATGTCTTATGTACAAGAACAGTACTTTCCAAATTTCAAAATTATAAATTACAGGGTAAAATTGGATTTGTTCCTTTTTAAAATAAAGATGAATAGTAGACAACACTTGTAAATTGTAAGCTAGAATTGCAGTCAATTTAACTATGAAATATTCAAAGAACTTAATCTTTGTTGCCTTAAGATTAAAACTACGTGAGAATAGAAGATCTAATAGTTTCTTTGTATTTATGGATCGTTGTTTAAGAATCTGGAGAAGTTACCATTGATGCTGTGGGAATGTTTGCGCTCTTTCAAAATTCATATGTGGAAACCAACATCGTGATATTAGGAGGTGAATTCAGCCTCTGAGAGGTGATTTGGTCATGAGAATGGAGCCTTCATGAATAGGATGTGTCCTGATAAGAGACTAAGAGAAGAGGAGTTCACTCCTTCCACTATTATGTGAGGACGCAGCTAGATGTCATCATCTGTGAACCAAGAAACAGGCATTAATCACACATTGGATCTGCCAGAGCCATGATCTTCGACTTTCTAGCCTCAAAACTCTGAGAAATGAATTTCTGCCTTTTTATAAACTACCCAGTTGATGGTGTTTTGTACAGGAACCTGAAGAGACTAAGACAATGAGAAAGGCATATAAGAACCTTAGAATGGGCCAGTCAGGGTGGCTCACTCCTGAAATTCCAGCAGTTTGGGAGGCCAAGGTGGGCCTATATTTAGCATATAGGGAATATTTATAATGTAGAACTATAATTTTAAAAAATTCTAATAAACATAATAATTGTGTACAAATGTATTATATTATTATATAATACAATTAATATATCATAAATGTAAAGTATAACATATACTTAATATATACGATGTAATATTCTAATGTCAATACTAATTAATTATAATTAACAACATACAAATTAATAATTTTTATTTAATTAGAGCTAATCTTTTCTTCAAAGGAATGCTCACATTTGTAATTTATACTTACCCTTCTCAAAGAGAAAATTTATATTTTCTTGCTGCCATCTTAACATTGCTAATTAGATCATGGTTTTAAACTTATGCTTTCTGGGTAAGAGTACCAAGCAACAGAGGAAAAACAAGGAAGACAGAGCAAATTTTCCATGACAGCTAGTCTAAGGAGGACTGTGATGCTTTAGGTTTTGACGGGAAAGAAGAATGGCTCAGATTTGAAAATATTACATGGACCCGCATCACAGAGGGAAGTCTGATTTCGTTCGGCCTAACTTACACAGTATTTAGATACTATATATGAAATAATTAAATGTATTCTTTGTCTCTTTCTCCCTGCAGAACAGAAGCCAGCCTTTTTAGAACTAATGCTTGTATTTTCAACTCCTACTTTATTTTATTTACCCTGTGTTTAATGTCTTTTAGAAGTAATTTTTTCTTTATTTTTTATATGAGAACTTTATGTTCTTAGTTTTATGTGTTGAATATTGATAGTTCTATGAATTTTCTTAAACTTTCAAGTCAAAAACTATAATCTATCAATCAATACCTCATAGATAATAAATCCTGGATAATATTTTATTAAAAGTGTATATAAGATAATTTAGCCATTTTTGTGTCAAATTCAGAAAAATTTAACTCTCAAAATACTTAAAATCACTATAGAAAATACATAATCTTATGAGATAAATAAAAAAGTTAAGTATCTCCAAAGTTTGAACAGACAGTGGCTCTGGATTTGCAAATTTCATCTGTGGTGTGGCTGAACCATCAGAGCTGATTTGAATGTTTTCCCAGGCATGATTGCATTATGATATCAAATATCAACAGCACCTAGGATAACATGTAACGTGTAAGCATGTCCTATTCTAACCTCCACCATGTCTAAATATGAGCAGTAACCTTTCAATTTGTTCATTACAGACGAGGTACATTTCCAAAATTACTATAGTAAAAAATAGTATCAGCAGAGGGTGAAAGAACCAAAGAAATGACTATAATTTTTGCAGAACATGAACATACAGAATTTTCTTCTAAAGTGACACATGCATTTTCCAATATTCAACCAAAAATATAATACAGAAATACAAAAATATACCTAAGACACAAAAAATCACATTCTTCAGAGTCATTTCATCCTGAATTTTGTACCAATAAGTGAAGAAACTTGAGAAAAATAAAAAAAGCAAGATGAATTTGCCTCATGAAATTATGTGTGTTACTTTATTTGTTAATTGTTAATTTCTTCATAGCTTGGAAAAACTGTATTGGTCCTCAAGAAAATACATCCCACACATGCCATTATCCTAATTCGAAAACCAATATATTGGGAGGCCGAGGCGGGTGGATCACCAGAGGTCAGGATTTCAAAAGGAGCCTGGCCAACGTGGCTAAACTCCATCCTACTAAAAATACAAAAAATACCGCGTGTTCTCACTCATAGGTGGGAACTGAACAATGAGATCATCGGGACACAAGAAGGGGAACATCACACATCAGGGCCTATTGTGAGGAGCGGGGAGGACGGAGGGATAGTATTAGGAGATATACCTAATGTAAATGATGAGTTAATGGGTGCAGCACACCAACATGGCACATGTATACATATGTAACAAACCTCACGTTGTGCACATGTACCCTAGAACTTAAAGTATAATAATAAAAATTATAAAAAAATTAGCCAGGCGTGGTGGCGGGCACCTATAATCCCAGCTACTCAGGAGGCTGAGGCAGGAGAATTGCTTGAACCTGGGAGGCAGAGGTTGCAGTGAGCCAAGATTGCGCTACTGCACTCCAGTCTGGGTAAGAAGGGCGAGACTCCACCTCAAAAAAAAAAAAAAAAAAGAGAAAAAACCAATATATTTATTACACAAGTGATTAGTCTTTGCACAATGTACAAAATACAGATAACTTTTTTTTGGGAATGAAGTCCTATTTGTTTAATGTCATAGCTCACAGATAGACCTAACAAAATATCTAGATGACATGGATTTTAAGTGGTAAACACTAATCATTCAGGAGTGTATAATTTCGCAAATTATTTCAATTATAGCATGTCCAAATGGGCTGGTACAAGTTAATGGGGACAGACTCATAGACAATGAGTCTATTCACAACTCATATGGCAAAAGACAAAAATTAAATGCAAGAAATTGAATTTCATCTTAATAGATAGACACCATTTATTTTTTCAGTTTTCAATGCATTTTAAATGTGTTTTTAATTCAATTGGAGGCAAATTGGTGACTGATTTTCTCTCTAGAATTGGACACATAGATCCAGGGAAAATGAATGTATCTATTGTTAGTAAGAGGAATCCAAACGATTCATTCGTATACTGAATGGGGGCCACATTTTTATCAAAGTTAACACAGAGGATGTATCCCTGGCATAAGAGGAACTGCAGGTGGCATTCAAAAAGTTTAATTTGCAGAAATTCCATTCTGGAAGCACCAGAGAAAAATTTATGTACTTCAAACAGTGGCAAAGTTAATTTATACAGATTCTCCATAAGAAACTTGGTAATGGCTGAATTTCTGGCAAAAAAAAAAAAAGGTATTGCTGGTTATGAATCCATACCCTATATTGACTGGCTTCCTCTTGTAGCAAATAGCAGAGATTTCAATCTTGCCAAAGGCAACTTACCCAGATTCTTGCCAAAGAGTTTGATTTTTGGCATGATCATCAAGACGATTTATTTCTAGTAACATTTTCCAAAGTTTGCATGTTTCCAGGAACCTCGCAACTATAACTGGCTTTATAGGGTCAGACCAGAAATAGAGATGACCAACAAATTAAGCTGTATGATTTACTGATTTACTGTGGCAAAGCTTTGTATTCTCAGCTGTGTCTGAAAATCACAATAAATGCCTTCTGTCATAGACAATTCCAAGAGTTGATGGTGAGTCCAAATGGCTATTTCTTTAGATTTCATGAATTACAGCTCAAACATAAGCAAACATTCTTTTTAAAAAATTGCTTGTTATCTAAAAAAACATATTCATGAGTTCTAAAGTTAAGTGCATCATGCGAAAAATATTTTTTATTCAATAAGACAAAAATGATGTACATATGTATTTATATTGGGCATATATTGAACTATTTTCTGTATAACCTAGTATTGGTTGCCTGAAGTAAGGTTGTGATTTTATATCTTTATATCTTTTTTTTTTTTTTTTGAGGCGGAGTCTCGCTCTGTCGCCCAGGCTGGAGTGCAGTGGCCGGATCTCAACTCACTGCAAGCTCCGCCTCCCGTTTTACCCATTCTCCTGCCTCAGTCTCCCGAGTAGCTGGGACTACACGCCCGCCACCTCGCCCGGCTAGTTTTTGATTTTTAGTAGAGACGGGGTTTCACTGTATTAGCCAGGAGGTCTCGATCTCCTGACCTCATGATCCGCCCGTCTCGGCCTCCCAAAGTGCTGGGATTACAGGCTTGAGCCACCGCGCCCGGCCTATATCTTTATATCTTAATTGCTTTTTTTTTCTGACTTTGGTGATGAGATCAACTGTTTTTAAAGTTTTTCAAGTAAATGGATTTATTTCAGTTTTGATATATATCATAATTTAAGAAGTTTTATTTTCATTAGTAGGTTTACCAGAATTATTAATCCAGTTATACTTCTTTCTTTCTTTTTTTAAAGTTTTTATTTTTTGAGATGGAGTCTCACTTTGTAGCCCAGGCTGAAGTGCAGTGGCACGATCTCAGCTCAGTGCAACCTCCACCTCCCAGATTCAAGCGATTCTCTGCCTTAGCCTCTCCAGTAGCTGGGATTACAGGCTCACACCACCACCCCCGGCTAATTTTTGTAGTTTTAGTAGAGACGGGGTTTCACCATCTTGGCCAGGCTGGTCTTGAACTCCTGACCTTGTGATCCACCTGCCTTGGCCTCCCAAAGTGCTGGGATTACAGGCGTGAGCCACCATGCCTGGCCCAGTTCTAAACTTAAAAAAATACATCGTGGCAGTATTTTTTCAAGTCACTAAATGCCATTAATATATTAGTGTTTCCTTTTGTGAGCTTTTCCCCACAATATCTTAATTGCTTTTTTTTTTTTATTTCAGAAGGTCTTCCTCTGTTGCCCAGACCAGAGTGCAGTGGTGGAATCTCAGCTTACTGCAATCTCCACCTCTAGGGTTCAAGTGCGTCACCTCCCAAGTAGCTGGGATTACAGGTCTCTACCACTACACCCCCCATAATATCTTAAATATAATCAGATCAGAATAGAAATGTATTTGTACCATATTTTTATTTTATATTAATTCTCCAAACATTAAGGTCATATAAAATGCTTCCTTTTAACAGCTACTGGGGAACTGGAAGTTTAGAATCAGTCTAAATAGGAACCAATGGTTGATGGTCTTTTCTATCAATGAGTGTATGGGATGACTTCCATTTGCCATTCTAGATATATACTACAATATTATTTGCCCTACTCATTGACTGGGAGTGCGAACTATGGAGATTAGGTTAATAGACCTTGTATTCTTTGGCTCCTGCTGACATTGAGCAGTGAGGAGCTCCAGCAAGAAACCAAAGAGAGAAAGAGTATATATTTCCTTGGTTCTTTCCTTGTGAAGTGGCATCAGGAAAATCAGATTTCTTTAATGGCAGGTCTCTGCTCCTCTCAGTGAAGCTGACCCTAGAGGACACTCTTTTCAGATTCTAATGATTCTTTTCTGCCCTTGACTCTTTGAGCCTAGAGATACTGATAGCCACTGTTGCTATGTTGAGTTCCTGCACTATCCCTTGAGGTTTCCTGGAGTTAATCAATTTTTTAATAAGTAATTCCTTTGTAAATATGCTTTTCACCTATTATACTGTTATGCCCAGACCGTTTATTCCCCGAAGAAGACCACCAGAATCCAGAGTCAAAGCCAAGTGGCAAGGATCTTTAATGCAAGTTCGAACTTGGTCCCTCCGTAACACAGCATTCAAGAGGGCCCCAAACAATGCGTGCGCTTGCTTTTTATAGCTCGAGGTAAACAGGACTTGTCAGGTTACAGAGGAACAAGGCATTTCTCTAGGCTACAGCATTACAATTGGTTTACATGTTAATGTTAAGTTATGCTTTTAGCAGCCTTCTTATTGGTTCCTGCGCTTTTACAAACGGTTGTGACCTTATTGGAGCTTCTCCAGGTGTTGTTTTTCTTAATGTGTTTGTTTCGGGCAGGCATATGGGGGGATGTGATGTGCTCAAGGTTGTGATGTGTTTGTGTCGGGCCCAGGAAGTGGAGGCATATGGGGGGATGTGATGTGCTCAAGGCTGTGATGTGTTGAGGAATGTGTTCTTTCATTACATCTTCCAGGTGCTGGCAAAAATACACAAAGTGTGCTTTTGTGAAGTTTTCAATCAAGGAGATAAAATACATTTTTAAAAAACTGTAAACGTGCAAAGTAGGAGGAGAGCTTAAGCTCAGGAGTTCAAGACGAGTCTGGGTAACATAGTGAGACCTCGTGTCCACTAAAAATTAAATATATATATATATATTAGCCAAGCGTGGTGGTGTGCACCTGTAGTCCCAGCTATTCAGGAGGCTGAGGCGAGGGGATCACTTGAACCTGGGAGATCAAGGCTGCAGTGAGCTATGATCACATCACTGTACTCCAGCCTGGGCAACACAGCAAGACTGTCGCAAATAAATAGGTAGAATAAAAAATTAAAAAATTAACTGGGTTTGGTGGTGTGCGCCTGCAGTCCTACCTACTTAGAAGGCTGAGGCAGAAGGACTGCTTGAGTCCAGGAGTTTGAGTCTGTAGTGAGCTATGATTTTGCCACTGCACTCCAGCCTGGGTAATGGAGTAAGACCTCATCTCAAAGAAAAAAGAAAAGAAAACGATTGTTACTGAAATCAAGGTGTCAGCTACAGTGCAGTAAAAAAAGATAGATAGATAGATAGATAGATATAGTAAACTTGCTTAGCTCTAAATACACACATAGTAAAAGAACAAGTTGAACCAGTAAGTTCTACTAAGAACTACATGAAACTACCAGCAGATACTATTGTAAGTGCCAAAGGGAAAGGTCCCCTTGGCCCTCTGAAGTTTGGCTGAAAATCACTGACATGAGGTAAATTAATAGAAAAAACATACAAATTTACTTAATGTGTATACACAGGAAGAATCATAGATGATTACCCACCCCTCAGAGGGCTTCAGAAGCTTGTGTATACAATCCCAGAGACACAGGTTATGGTAGGGAGAAGAGGAATTCTGTTGAGGGGATTACAAGGGAGAAACAGTCCTCATTTAAGGATGACAAAAAGAAAAAGCAGAAGGCATTTCTAACAGGTTGACTGTGGTGGAGGAACACAGGGGAAGCTGTAACGGAGTTGCTAGTGTGGCAACCTCGCAGAGGTATCCCTGTAGCACAGTGCCCTCTGGTGTTAGAAAGATGTTTTTTTTTTTTACTATGTGTGTATTTAGAGCTAAGCAAAGATCACGGGAGCCTCCAGCACATCTCAGACCTAAAGCACAAAACACGGTTATGCAACTTTTGTGTATTTGCCAACAAAAAAACCACTTCTGATTTATTCTCAGTGTTATGATTTATGCCCACTGTATTAGCCCATTCTCTGCTATGAAGAAATACCTGAGACTGGGTAATTTATGAAGGAAAGATGTTGAATTGACACAGTTCTGCATGGCTGGGGAAGCATCAGGAAATTTACAATCATGGCAGAAGGTACCTCTTCACAGAGCAGCAGGAGAGAGAATGAGTGCCAGCAGGGAAAATGCCAGACACTTATAAAACCATTAGATCTCATGAGATTCACTCATTATCACGAGAACAACATGGGGAAACTGCCCCATGATCCAATTACCTCCACCTAGTCCCACCCTTGACACATGGGGATTATGGTGATTACAATTCAAGATGAGATTTTCGGTGGGGACACAGCCAAACTGTATCACCCACTACCCTACATACTTTAAAATTTTTTTACATTAATTTATTATTATTATTTTTATTTGTAGAGACAGGGTCTTGCTTTGTTGCCTAGTTGGTCTCAAACTCCTGGCCTCAAATGATCCTCTCACCTTGGCCTCTCGTGCTGGGATTACAGGTGTGAACCACCACACTGGCCTCCTACATACTTTTTAGGAAAGTGGTTGTCAATAGCTCTGCCATGAGAGGTGAATCAAAATTATGTGATATGCTACAAATAGTGTTATAAATAGTAGAAGTTTGTACATAACCATCTATCGGTTCAGGGGCAAAACAGTCTTCTTCATTATCAATCCTTAATTAGTCATTTGAATAATTTTTGCTTCTGGTTCCTACAACCTTGGGCTGGATGATTTTGAAGAAACTAGTCCCTGAGGGAAGAATGCTTCTATCAGGGAGTACAGTCATGGTTCTGATCAGTTGGCCTAAGAGTACACCCTATGTGGGGCTTCACGTACTGCTGCACTCACAGGCAGAATTGGCGGTTGTTTTTCTGGCCAGAGTGATTGATCCTCATTACAAGGGGACAAATGGGTTTCTTCTACCTAAAGGATAATTTTGTCAAGAAGGAGATTTTTTTGTAGAGACAGTGTCCTGCTTTGTTGCCCAGCTGGTCTCAAACTCCTGGCCTCAAATGATCATGTCACCTTGGCCCCTCGTGCTGGGATTACAGGTGTAAACCACCACACTGGCCTCGTATATACTTTTTAGGAAAGTGGTTGTCAATAGCTCTGCCATGATTGAGATTCACTGAGACATTTTTTAGTACTTCCTTGTCTAATGTTCTGCTGTTGGAAAACTCTGGGAACCCAACAAAGACAAGGAAGGAAGGAAGGTTTGGGCTATCCTTCTAGGTAAAGAACCCAGTCTAGCGAGGTCCTGACAAAGGTTAAGGGTAACCTGAATAGGTGCTAGGAGAACAGAGTTATGCAATATTAGCTACATAATTTGAAGAACTCAATGCAAAATAAAAATGTAGGGCTCCTTGTTAATTTCAATCTATTTAATAGGCACAGTGGAGCAGCAACCAAGTGTAGAGCACTTCTAAGTACTGAACCCTGTATGACTGCCCAGGTTGTACATCCATGGAGCTGGTGCTAGTGCTTTGATTGCTAAATTAGCCCTCATGACCAGAAAGAAGTATGGGCTGTAGAAGTTATGTTTTTTGTCACTTTTTCCACTCCCCCAACTTTTCCTTCTATATATATCATATATAAAGAGTACTAGGAGTGGCTAACTTTTTAGTTCTCATGAGGGAATATGATTGAATCGAGATCACTCCATGATGATACACATTCTAAAGGGACTTCATGTGTCCCTTGTGTTGGAGGCACACACTTTTCATGTGGATGAAAAGCTATAGAGGATGTTGAAGGGGAAAATGTATGGCCTGTACCAATGGACTCCTGGGCCATTGGCCTCCCGTTGCTTCTAGCCAGTGAGACCCTCCGCAGGAGTTGGGAGGGAAGAAAACAAAATCAGGACTTGTATACCCCGGCCCTTCCCTGGGAGGAGGTTGCCTTGGGCTGTTGATGTTTCACAACCAAATGTCATTGCTGATCTCATGGCAATCAATACACAACACTTCCCTTCTAGGTTCCAGCAAATGCAGGCTACCCTCACCCTGCCTGGCCTAGATGTGGTTACAGATTTCCCACAATTACTATTTGTAGGATCCTGACTCCCTATACTTCTCATCTCTTTTAAATAAACCCTCTTTAAATTACTCTAACTTGAGTGTGCCCTCTGTTCTCTGTTGGAACCCTGTGTGATATAATCATGTTCCTCAGCTATAAAATGGTGATAGAAGTAATAAACCTGATTCCAGAACTTGTTGGGAGGATAAAATGAAAGTCATGTATACAGAGTACTTTGCAATTTCTAAAGGGCTGTAAAAGTTAATTATGTTTGGGGGAATGAATGTTCTAGCCAGTTACTCTCTCTGGTTTACTCTAGATTTATTTGGAACCATTCTGAATAATATTCCTCAATTTGTTTTCATTTTTGTCATATCTCTTCCTTGCTGAGAGCTTTTGCTATGATTTAACTGTGTCTCCTAAAGTTCATATGTTGAAAACTGAATCCCCAATGCAACTGTTGGGGCGTGGAGCCTAGTAAGAGGTGATTATGTCATGACAGCTCTGCCATCATGAATGGAGTAATGTCATTCTCTTGGGAGTGGGTTAGTTATTATAAGAGTGGGCATGCTATAAAAGTGAGTTTGGCCACCTCTTGCTCTTTTTCTCTCTTGAGCTCTCTTTCCCTTCTACTTTCCACCATAGGATGATGCAGCAAGACAGCTTTAACTGGGTATAGGCCCCTTGACCTTGGACTTCCCAGCCTCCAGAATTTAAGAAAGAAGTTCATTCTCTTTGTAAATCTCCTAGCTATGGTATTCTGTTATAGCAATACAAAATGGACTAAGACAGATTTAAAATAGCTTTGAGAGGCCTAGCATATGAGGAATACATTCTGGATAGCTTTTAGGAGGTTCTGAACCTCATCTCCAAAAGGTATACTTTCCTCCAAAGTAAGTTGTTAAATGTGTAGAATTGTGCATTTGCCTCTGGCGTCCCTCCCTTCTCATTTCTTTGCAGAGTATCTGTGCCACTCCCTGAAGGTACTTTAGGACCTCACACTTTTCTTCATCCTACCTCCCTGTATAAAAAACAGTTTCCAGGAAGGGCTGTGAGTTCATCTGTACTAAATAAATGGCTGCTAGACTTTGATATGTGGCCTTACCCAGATATCAAAAGTGTTGTCTGAACCAGGATTTTTCACAACCTCAGCACTATTGAAATTTGGGGGCTAAATAATTATTTGTTGAGGGAAGCCACTGTTCTGTGCACTATAAGTGCTTAGCAGGATCCCTGGCCTCTACCCACTGAATATCAATAGCATTCTTCTCCCAGTTGTCATGACCAAAAATGCTTTCAGACATTGTCAAATGTCCCATTGGGCAAAATTACTGTTAGGAATACTGGTCTAAAAAAATGAAAATTCATCCATATAACCTTTTGGGCATCATCAAATCAAAAATAAAAATGCATATAAGGGCAGTAACTGGAAGGTCTTTCTAAAAATACAGAACTTGAGTGCTTGCTGGTAAAGAATCGCCTAGTTCTCTGAGTTGTATAGTCTGGTAGTTTTTCCTCCAAACAAATCTGTACATATCCATGTTGTTTCTGAGTACTTCCCACCCAATAATTCAATTATGGTGATGTGATTGTGAATAAAAACATTTTTTCAAGTCCTGTTTCATATAGCAATATATGAGTAATTTATGTATACCTAAAAAATATTCTGAATATTAGCTGAAGTTCTTCAGAGAAACAAAATCATCTATCTACTATCTATCTATCTATCTATCTGCCATCTATCTGTCTACCTACCTACCTACCTATCTGAAGAAAGAGAAAGAGGGGAGGAGAGAGACAGATAGACACAGAGACAGATAAAGAGACAGAGAGATTTCTTAGAAGGAATTGGCTCACATGATTACAGAGGCTAAGAAGGCCCAAGTTCCGCAGTTGGAAAGCTGGAGATCCAGGAGAGCCCGTGGTGTAAGTTCCAGTCCAAAAGCCAGCAGGCTGAAGATTCAAGAAGAGCCCATTTTTCAGTCAAGTTTAAAGGCACAATGTTCCAACTTAAGCAGTCAGGCAGGAGGAGCTCCCTATTACTCAGCCTTTTTGTTCTACCCAAGTCTTTAATTGTTGGATGAGGCCCACCTGCATTGAGGAAGGCACTCTTCTTTACTCATTCCACCCATTCAAATGTTCATCTCATCCAGAAAACCTCACAGATACAAGCAGAATAATGCGTAACCAAATGTCTGGGCACCCATGTTCCAGTCAAGTTGACATGTAAATTAATCATCATATCTTCCCATTGACCTGTTGGACTATTTTAAATTATCTCTCAAGAACTGAGTTTGGAAATGTTGATACCAATATTTCAATCTGAGACACTATGGTAGTTCAAGGATATATATAGCCTGCTGCATTTTTCAATGAGAAGCATCTTGGAAGCTTAATAAAATTGGAGTCCTCTGCTGGTACAACCTACTTAGGAGCCAACAAGACCATGGTGCCACATTCATGCTTTCCCCTAGCCATCATAAGCCCCTATTTCTATCAATTAGATATAAACAGAAATCCAATTAATAAGATATAATAGTTACAGTAAATGCTAAATGGAGGTAGAAGAAAGGCTCCAAAATACAATGACGGTAAACTAGATGTTTACTTATTTTTCTGTTACAATCATGTAGGGACCCAAGTTCCTTCTATCTTTTTGCTCTAGTGTGGTGGTTTGCAAACTTTTTCTGAAAACACCAGATAGGAAACATTTAAGGCTTGCAGCCCAACATGGTCTTTGTTGCAATTACTTAAGTTCTCTGTCATTGTGGTGCAAAGGCAGCTATATATACTTTTTAAACAAATGGACATAGCTGTGTTCCAATAAAACTTTATTTACAAAACCAAGTGATTGGTCTATGGGTGATAATTTGTTAACCCTTTCTCTAGAGAGTTCTCATCTGCATGGTTGTACTTGGGTTGCTGGCACCTCTGCACTTCAATTTGCAAAAAAAGAGTGGAATTGCTTATTCCAACTGTTTTAAGGCCCAGACACAGAAGTGGCACGTAGTTACTTCTACTCGTATCTCACTGGTCCAAACTGAGTTGCATGACTTCTAGGGAGGCTGAGGAATCTGGCCTCTAGCTAGAGAGTCATGTACCTCACTTAATTTCTGTTACTGAGGGGAAGAAAATATTTTGGTGGAAAATTAGTAACTACTGCCACATGACACCAACCACTCAGGATAATTCTGCAGATTACATGATTCTCTATCTTTTTTTAAAATTTTATTTTATTTTAAATTCTGGGATACATGTGCAGGAGTGCAGGTTTGTTACATAGGTAAACATGTGCCATGGTGGTTTCCTGGACCTATCAACCCATCACTTAGGTACTAAGTCCCACATGCATTAGCTATTTATCTTGATGCTCTCCCTCCCCACCACCCCCGACAGACCCCAGTGTGTGTTGTTCCCCTCCCTGTGTCCATGTGTTCTCATTGTTTGACTCACACTTATAAGTGAGAACATGTGGTGTTTGGTTTTCTGTCCTTGCATTAGTTTGCTGAGGATAATGACTTCCAGCTTCATCCATGTCCTTGCAGAGGACATGATCTTATTCCTTTTTATGACTGCATAGTACTCCATGGTGTATATGTGCCACATTTTCTTTATCCAGTCTATCATTGATGGACATTTGGGTTGATTCAATGTCTTTGCTATTGTGAATAGTGCTGCAGTGAACATATGCATGAATGTATCTTTATAATGGAATTATTTATATTCCTTTTGGTATATACCCAGTAATAGGATTGCTGGGTCAAATGGTATTTCTGGTTCTAAGTCTCTGAGGAATCGTCACACTGTCTTCCACGATGGTTGAACTAATGCTAATGTACATTCCCACCAACAGTGTAAAAGCATTCCTATTTCTCTACAGCCTTATCAGCATCTGTTATTTCTTGACTTTTTAATAATTGCTGTTCTGACTGGTGTGAGATGATATTGTGGCTTTGATTTACATTTCTCTAATGGTCAGGGATGTTGGGATTTTTTTTTAATGTTTGTTGGCCACATAAATGTCATGTTTGTTGGCCACATAAATGAGAAGTGTCTGTTCACGTCCTTTGCCCAATTTTAATGGGTTGTGGGGTTTTTTTTGTTTTGTTTTGACAGAGTCTCGCTCTGTCACCCAGGCTGGAGTGCAATAGCACAATCTCCACTCACTGCAAGCTCTGCTTCCCAGGTTCGTGCCATTCTCCTGCCTCAGCCTCCTGAGTAGCTGGGACTACAGGTGCCTGCCACCACACCTGGCTAATTTTTTTTTAATTTTATTTTTATTAAAGACAGGGTTTCACCATGTTAGCCAGGATGGTCTCGATCTCCTGACCTCGTGATCCACCCACCTTGGCCTCCCAAAGTGCTGGGATTACAAGCATGAGCCACCGCACCTAGCCCATGCCTGGCCTTTTAATTTTTTTTTTTTTTTAATAAATTTGCTTAAGTTCCTTAACCCTAAGCAAAAAGAACAAGGCAGGAAGCATCATGCTACCCAACTTCAAACTATACTAAAAGGCTACAATAACCAAAACAGCAAGGCCCTGATATAAAAACAGACACATAGACCAACAGAACATAATAGCTCAGAAATAAGACCACACATCTACAACCATCTGATCTTCAACAGACCTGACAAAAACAAGCAATGGGGAAAGAATTCTTTGTTTAATAAATGGTGCTGGAAAAACTGGCTAGCCATATGTAGAAAACAGAAACTAGACCCCTTCCTTACACCTATACAAAAATTAACTCAAGATGGATTAAAGACTTAAATGTGAAACTCAAAACTATAAAAACCCTAGAAGAAAATCTAGGCAATACCATACAGGACATAGGCACAGGCAAAGATTTCATGACAAAAACATCAAAAGAAATTGCAACAAAAGCAAATATTCTCTCTCTTACTGCAGATAGTGTGTTTTTAGTGTGTTTAGTTAGGAGTTTTTTTTTTTTTTTTTTTCTCCTTAGGAAATAACACTTATAAACTATTTTCTCAGAATGTAATGCATAATCTGGATAGTATATACAACTTAGACATTATATTCCTGAAGAATATATCTACTAATGCCTACTTTGTTTTAGGGTGTTCTGTGATTTGTGCCTTTAGAGAGTTTACAGTATGTTTGAAGAAATAAAATATCCCAACATAAAGATTAGCAATATAGGGGATGATGCCAAGATAGAGGACTAGAAGGAGCTCATATGTGCTATTCTCACAAAAAGGAAACAAAAGGGCTAGTGAACACTAACCTTGCAGGTCAATCATTTGAGAAACCATGTTGGGATCCATCAAGGCAGCAGGTGAACACAGGGAGCAGAGGTGGGCACCAGCCTGTGTGGGCTCATCACGGAGTCAGGAGAACCTCTCCAACATGGCAAAGGGTGAGAGAGAGCCCCCAGGTGGATTCATGCTTTCCACAGGGACCTGTGCAAGACTGGGAATAGGACAATCCCCTCGGCCTTCCCATGACCCTTCCCCCTGCACTATGATTCTAGACTGAGGCAGAGAGCCACACAGATGTGGGAGCAACTCCTGAATTCAAGGGGACCTCTACAAGCCTTGGGCTATGAAGCAGGCTAGCATCAGCACATCAGCCCCAATAGAGGCCATAGTTGTTATGCCTGGGAGCAGTAAGGTTGCTCCATCCCCTCTTGCTGGACGTGGCTCCAAGCTTCCAGTCCAGCAGTCTCACTTCCCCCTAAACTTGGCCAACCACTCCACCCACCGCCACCATACCAGTGCTAGCCAGGTGCCCAATGCTTGCTAGAGCTTCTAGCCCAGTGGTCCCACTTCTGTGTGAACTCAGCCGGAGAACACAGGCTCCTATTGTCCTGGGAAACACCCAGACAGTAGGATGCGTGATCCCATACACTTCTGATACTGATAGCCAGGTGGGCAACACCTCTGCTAGAGCTTTTGGCCCAGCGATCCTGTTTCTGTGGAAACTCAGGTAGTGGGTGCAGCCTCCTGTTGTTCCAGGAAGCATCTGGACAGCAAGGCAGTTATCCTCACCCACTCCCACTACTGGTAGCCAGGTGAGCCACACCTGCTAGAGCTTCTGGCCCAGTGGTTCTACTTCTGCCTGAATTTACCAAAGAGTTCAGCCTCCTGTTGCCCTGAAAACACCCTACAGCAGGGCAGGCAACTCCATCCATTCTCCCCTCTCATAGCCAGACAGGCCACACCCACTAGAGTTTCCAACCCAGAGGTCCTGCTTCTGACTGAACTCTGCAGAAAGGCACAACCCATGTTTTTCCAGGAAGCACCCAAAGAGCAGATTAGGGCTGACCTGGCAAGGATACAGCTTGTCCACCAACTGCAGCCCCTACCAAAGGGAGCCCAGTGGACCAGAACACTCAACAAAAGAAATGTGGGCATGGAAATAGTAATTGGACGAGGCTTCTCCAAGACCCAATAGTGAACAAGAACTGAATCCAGTCAACTGAACTCACCTTATATCATACGTAATCAACTTTCCAAGGGCATGAAAGAACAACAGCAACAAAAACAAACAAACAAAACAAAAACAAAGGACAGCAACGTCAAAGACTGAAGGAACATCGGCCCACACAATAAGAAAGAGCCAGCACAAGAACCCTGGCAACTCAAAAGGCCAGAGTGCCTTCTTTGTTCCAAGCGATCACACTAATTCCCCAGCAAGGGTTCTTAACCAGGCTGAAATGGCCGAAATGATAGAAATAGAATTCAGAATATACATAGGAATAAAGAAGATTGAGATTCAGGAGAACATTGAAATCCAATCCAAGGAAGCTAAGAATCACAATAAAAAGAATGCAGGAACTGATAGACAAAATAGCCATTATACAAAAGAACCAAACTGATCTGACAGAACTGAAAAACACACTATAAGAATTGCATAATGCAATTGCAAGTATTGACAACAGAATAGACTAAGCTGAGGAAAAAATCTCAGAGCTTGAAGACTGGTTCTTTGAAATAACTGTCAGACAAAAATAGGAAAAAACAATAAAGGAGAATGAATAAAACCCCCAAGAAATACGGGATTGTGGTAAGAGACCCAATATATGACTCATTGGTGTACCTGAGGAAGAGGGAGGGAAACCACGCAACTTGGAAAATATAGGATATTGTCCATTAAATCTTCCCCAACCTTCCTAGAGAGGCCAACATGCAAATCTGGGAAATACGGAGAACCCTTGTGAGATATTACCCAAGAAGATCATCCCAAGACACATAATTATCAGTTTCTTCAAGGTCAAAATGAAACGAAAAATGTTAAAGGCAGCAAGAAATAAGGGTAGGTCACCTACAAAGGGAACTACCAGGCTAACAGTTGACCTTTCAGGAGAAACGCTACAAACCAGAAAAGATTGGGGGCCTATATTAAACATTCTTAAAGTATAAAATTTCTAGCCAACAATTTCATATCCACCAAACTAAGTGAAGGAGAAATAAGATCCTTTTTAGACAAGCAAATGCTAAGGGAATTCATTACTATCAGACCTGCCCTACAAGAGGTCCTGAAAGGAGCACTAAGTATGGAAAGGAAAGACTATTACCAGCCACTACAAAAACACACTTAGATACACAGACCAGTGATACTATATAGCAACGTTTATAGTATACATAATGACCATCTAACGACATGACAGGATCAAATCCACACATACTCATATTAATCTTCAATGTAAACAGGCTTAATGCCTCAATTACAAAGCACAAACTGTACTACAGGGCTACAGTAACCAAAACAGCATGGTACTGACACAAAAACAGACACATAGACCAATGGAACAGAATAGAAAGCTGATAAATAATGCTGCACACCTATAATGATCTGATTTTTGACAAAGCTGACAGAAATACACATGGAGAAAGGACTTTTCATTCAACAAATGGTGCTGGGATAGCTGGCTAGTCATATGCAGAAGATTGAGACTAGACTCCTACCTTATAACACATATAAAAATTGACTCAAGGTAGATTAAATACTTAAATGTAAAACCTAAAAGTATAAAATCCTTGGAAGATAACTTAGGAAATACTATTCTGGACATAGAACTTGTCAAAGATATCATGACAAAGATGCCAAAAACAATTGCAACAAAAAGAAAAAAATTGACAAATGAAATCTAATTAAACTAAAGGGATTCTGCACAGCAAAATAAACTTATCAACAGAGTAAACAGGCAACTTGCAGAATTGGAGAAAATACTTGCAAACTAGACAAAGGTTTAATGTCCAAAATCAATAAGGAATTTAAACAAATTTGCAAGCCAAACTCCAACAACCTCATTAAAAAGTGAGCAAAGGACATGAACACTTTTCCAAAGAAGAGATACATGCAATCGATAAGCATATGAAAAAATGCTCAACATCACTAATAATTAGAAGAATGTAAATCAAAACCACAATGAGACACTATCTCATACCAGTAAGAATGGCTAATATTAAAAAAATAAAAAATAACAGATTCTGGCAAGGTTGTGGATAAAAGGGAATGCTTATACACTGCTGGTGGGGATGTAAATTAGTTCAGCCATTGTGGAAAGCAGTGTGGTGATTTCTTAACACTCTTAAAACAGAAATACCATTCGACCTAGAAATTCCATTATTGGGTATACACCCAAAGGAATATAAATCATTCTAACATAAAGACACATGCATGGTATGTTCATTGCAGCACTATTCACAATAGCAAAGACAGAATCAACCTAAATGCCCATCAACAGTAGACTAGGTAAAGAAAATGTGGTGCCTATACACCATGGAATATTATGTAATCACAAAAAAGAATGAGATCATATATTTTGTGACAACATGGATGGAACTGGAGGCCATTATCCTAAGCAAACTAATGCAGGAACAGAAAACTGAATACGCATGTTCTCACTTATAAATGGGGCCCAAACAATGAGAACACATGGATCCACTAGGATAAGAACAGATACTGGGGCCTACTTGAGGGTAGAGGGTAAGAGGAGGGAGAGGATCAGAAAAGTACCCATCAGGTACTGTGCTTATTACTCAGGTGACAACATTACCTGTGTGCTAAACCCCCAAAACACACAGTTTGCCTATATAACGAACCTGCACATGTACCCCTGAATCTAAAATTAAAGATAAAAAAAGATTGAAACAAGACAGCAATACATTTTCAATAGCTGAATCAGATGCTGCAATATAAGCATTAAGAGAAGGAGGAAGACATAATTGATATCTCATATTTGGATATGATTTCCTATTTTCAAGCTGAGTTGATAAAACTGCCTTGTTTTGCATGGAAATAGTTGGGAACTGAAAGACTTGCCCTCAAAAAAATGCTTTTTTGAGTCATATATTTTAATTATTACTATTATTTTTGAGACAAGAGTCTTGCTCTGTCACCCAGGCTGGAGTGTAGTGGCATGATCTCAGCTCACTGCAACCTCCGCCTCCCTAGTAAGCAGTTCTCCTGCCTCAGCCTTCCAAGTAGCTGGAATTACAGGCACGTGCCACCATGTCTGGCCATTTTTTTTTTTTCTCTAAGTAGAGTCGGGGTTTCACCATATTGGTCAGGTTGGTCTCAAACTCCTGACCTCAAGTATCCAGCTACCTTGGCCTCCCAAAGTGCTGGGATTACAAGCATGAGCCACTGCACGCAGCCTTTGAGTGATATATTTTAATATTATCAGCACTTGATTTCAAGAGACAGAAACCCACTCAAGCAAGTTTAAACAAACAAGAAATGCCATGGCCAGATTCAGAGACTTTAAAGATGAATCCAGTCTCTATCTCTGCTTCCCTTCATGTGCTAGCTTCAATTTTACGAAAGCTATTTCCATGTGCCAGGAAAAAAAAGGGCCACTAATTTTTCTATTTTATCTTTACATCTTTACAACTCAAGATCCCAGAGGAAGAGGAACCATCTTTCCCAGTGGCTTTAGCAGAAAAGTCCCCGAGTCAGTCACTGTGCCCACTGGAAGACAAATGGAGACTCACCAAGCTTTGGTCATGAACTCACTGGGACTGCAAGAGACTGGGTCAGCCCCACCAAAATAACGCAGAAGGGAAATACGTGGTTTTTCAAAGGAAAGGTGGGAAAAACCAGTCTAATAAATGTGTTTTCCTTTTGGTCACACATATCATATACAATATGTGCTCATTTTATAAAATTACCCCTACTACATTTTAAAAAGGATATATTGACAATGTACTATTAATTCTTGCTTTATAGAGATGATAGATAGATGATAGATAATAGATTAGATAGATGATAGAGATAGATAGATAGATAGATAGATAGATAGATAAGGGCATCAGTGATGGGGTCAATATAGGCCTGGGTGCTGGAGCTACAAAGATGAGTGAGGCCTAGGGTTTCTCACCTCATGAAACTTAGGGGAAAACTTAAATAAATAAGTAAACAAACATTACAAAACAGTGTAATTATCACTAACAGATTTGATATCAGAAAATAATTTTGCACAAAGGAATACAATTATTTAAAGTATTATTTCTTTCCTTGTTTGGCTTTTGAGGGTACAAATGTAAATGACAAATATGCTGGATTGGGAGTCAGTAGGCTTTGGGCAACCTCTACTTGTGACCTTAAGCACTCTGTGACCTTAAGCGTGGACAAAAATGACCACTTTGGTTCTCAGTTTTTACTCGTGGAAAATGAGAAGGTTGAAGTATATGATCCCCTGGATTCCTCTAAGTTAAAAATTCTAAATATTTGCATGCATGAGATTATAGTAATCAATGGTGACTTCATTGGAATTCTTCATACATCAGGATGTATATAAACTGAAAAGCCACTAGATGTCACGCTTGTCACAGATTTTTGCTATTCAAACTTTTTTTTTTTGTAAATATCGAGATCTGGGAGTTGAGCAGGACTTTTAAAACTGTATTTGTTCAATCATGTCTGTTAATTAAAAAAAAAAACTATTTGGATTAGATAGATCAAATTACTTAGCTAAATTCACACAGCTAGCTAGCATTAATACTAGACCTCCTCATTTCTATTCCAGTGGAGCCGTCTCTTTTTAAAATGAATGATGTTTGAAATGATGTTTTTACATCAGCTATCAACTTTGGTATTGATAATTTTTTCTTTTTCTTCTTGAGCTATCACTCAAAGTAATTTGGGGAACCAATTTTTCAAAAATTCTATGATTCAACATAATATCAATAACAATAGATTAAAAAGTAGTTATTACTCATAGAATACTAGACTGCCTTGAAACCCTATTTGAAGATAATTTACAGGATGATGTAAGAAATCAAGTAGATGTGAATAAAAGTGGAAATTAAAGTTCACACACACCTAGCTTATCTGAATTTCAGACTTTGAGAATTTCAGGTTTTCTTTTCTTAAGATGGCCTTGGATGGAAAATAAGTTTTTTAAAACAGCTTTCTTTGAGAAGTGAAATAACTTTTAGGTTTCTGAACCAAACTAATTAACATTAATTTTTATGTAATCCCTTGAACTTTATCTAACATGCAGGTCTTAATAAACGTGGTTCTCTAATTTATGATTCCTAATACTTAGTTGTGCAAGAGGATTTGAGACAGAAACAGGGCTGTGAGAGGCAGAATTGTAGCAGATAGCCTGATGAGAGGGGAGGATTGCTAGACTCCAAGAAACAAAACTATCTTACATCATTACAAAATAGCAGATGTTTCTAATTACAACCTTGTGTCTTCAAGAACCGGTTAAATTATATTGACAGTCCTTTGTGACATATAAGCTTTTTGAGAAGGATTTTCTACAGAATGGTCAAAATGAAGCCTTGGTGTCCAAAAGCAGTTAAATATTGCTTATATAGGGAAGTCATTTATGTAATTCTTATAACTGTGAAGTTACAATAAATCCTTTTTCCAGAGTGAGGGTAAGGTTGGATTATGGATATAAATAGTGAGCCTGTTAATACTGGCTCTGCTGCCTCAGTAAACTGAGAAGAATAATACTACTGCACAGAGGTGATGTGGGATATTTGAAGGAGTTGTGGAAAATGGAAAGTCCTATATAGTTGTAAGCCATCAAGACGATGACAGTTAGAAAACGTGAATGGCCACATTCTCCCAAGAAAAGCTCTCCCTGTGGAGATGAGCTACGGAAACTGGAAGAGCTCAACATTAAAGAACTAGAAGAACATATGGGAAGGCCAGAGGTTAACTTCTCTGTGGATGATGAGGTAGCTGGACTGATCCACTTTCCAAAAGTTAAGAAGTGATCAGAGAGATTCTTCCAGGGATGAGAAAATGGGACCACTCTCTGAATCAATACTGAGATATGATGTGTCATGAATGCAGATAAAACCACGGCTGTCCAAATAGGATGGAGCTTTGCGACCGTAAGGGACCAGCTCTTGCATTCGCTCTCCCCATCTTTATTCTGCTTTCCCTGCTCACTTCCAAAATGAAGGAAAGCCAGGATCTGTGTAATATCTTTCTTGAGCTATTTTCAATTGTATTTGATATCTATTCCTGGGTTGGAAAATTGAGGCCTTCTGCTATTTTTCCAGTTTTCTGTGGTCAGGCTTCAGTATTTTTCTACCTCTTTTTAAATCCCTTTGATGAACTTATACTTAAAAAACAAAAGTTGCTTGTTGCAGGAATATTCCAGTTGGTTTCAGAGAGGGAGCAAGACAAGTTGGATATCACGTGCCCATATCTCTCACGTGTGTGCTAACTGAATTTCTACATGCCCTCAAATCACCTCATGTTTTGCAAAATTGTTATGTTGGAATCAGCAAACAATTAGAAAATGTGCTGTATTTCAGTGTGGCAATTTTATATTCTCTTGTCTATTACTGAAACAAATTATTTCCCACACATTTTGATTACATTATAGTGGTGCCAGTCACATTGTTGTGTTAAGGTGGCCTCAGCATTCCCACGATAAATTTTGTTTGTCAAGCTCTTGTAACTTGGCTATAAAACTCTACCTCGAGTTCAAGACTTGCTTTAATCCCAGAGCCATCTAGGAAAGAAAATAAATTTATCTTAAGTTGGATACAATGTTAGCAATAAAATAATTAACAGTGAAAACCTCCTCCCATTGCTCAAATCTTGTTGCTATTTTTCAACAACTCCAATCTCGAAAACATCATTTTTTGAATTTAATAAATTCTCTCATTCTGTATGAAATTTCATATAATTTGGAAGTTCATCTTTAGGTCAGAGAAGGACATTTTATCTCTGCAAATAAACCAATGAAATATCTGGGTGAGAAAATTCTATTTTTTTAAAGTTTCTTATTTTTAACTAAGTCGTTTCCTAAGGGTTACACAATGCAAGGACAGAGAGGGCAGCCAAGAGCCCTGGAGGCACCGTTTGTTCTGATGCTGTCTTTTTTCGATTTAAGAAATAAAGCCACAGAAATCCTGCTTCACTTGCCTTTTCTCTCTTGAGTTGATTATTATTATTTTTTTCCTTTCTAAAGTTTTAGTTCAAATTCTTGTTATTTTGATAGAAAGGGAGTTCTGGTGATAAAAGTGCATAGAAAAGGGCATAAAAAGTGCATAGCTACAGCTCAAATTCACTTTGTAAAAATGTCTCTTGAGAGATTATCAGTAAGTGAGCCAAGGTGCTGTAGAAGTGAAATGCTTTCTCAGTTGAACTGTCTTTCTGCATAAGTTTAATTTTTAAACGGCCAATTTGTCTGCACGCCTCCATTTTTTACTTACCCACTTGATGATAACTTGGGTGACCCTGAGGCTTTTGTTAAACTTACATTCAGAGATCAAGGCTCCAGTCAGGGACTCGGCTCCCCTGCGATTGTTTCCTACTCTCACGGACTTTAAAGAAAACGGAGCCCGGAGAAAGATAGCACACTGGGGTTATCTGAGCCAATTTTTTAAAAATCAAGAATATCATGCAATATACCCAGGTAACACATCTGCAGCTGTATCCCCCGAATCTAAAATAGAAGTTGAATTAAAATAAAAAAAAGTCCGGGTGCAGTGACTCACGCCTGTAATCCCAGCACTTTGGGAGGCCGAGGCAGGCAAATCACGAGGTCAGGAGATCAAGACCATCCTGACTAACACGGTGAAACCCCGTCTCTATTAAAATTACAAAAATATATACATATATATTTTTTAATTTTACCTCTTGAAGGGGTAAAAGAAAAAAATGCTTTGAGTTTTTCCACTTACAAAAGAGAAGTAAGGCGAAGAAGAAGTAAGAAGAAGCCTGGGCGACAGTGCAAGACTCCTTCTCAAAAAAAAAAAAGAAAAAAAAAAAGAATATTTTGGGGTAGGGTTCTTGGGAAGAACCAAACTATGCACAACTTCTAATCACCTTCAAAACCCTAAATGAGAATGTTTCATTTTAGTAAGTTCCATCTGAATTGAATGCCAATCAGTTGGAAAAATAGCAGATATGTTATGAGACCTCTAAGCTAAATGTGCTTCCTGAAAAAATGCTCACATTCGAGGCTCTGTAAATGTAGTAAGGAATACGTAGTGGGAAGAGCAGAAGAGAAGCCGTGTCTTCACCTTGTTGGGTCATTCTTATTAAGTTGCTCTATTTCTCTGAAAAACAGTTTGTGAAAGTTTCTCTCTATATAAAATAAGAAAAGGAAGCTATCATAATAACATTTTAAAAATTTATTTAATACAGGGACTGGCAAACATTTTCTGGAAAGGGACAGATAGGAAATATTTTTGGCTTTGCAGGCTGCATGGTCTCTGTCACGACTACTCAGTTCTGCCGATGTAGAGTGAAAGCTGCCATAGACAATATGTAAATGAATGGACGTGGCTGTGTTCCAGTAAAACTTTATTTACGGAAATAACCGGTGGCTCACAAACCAAAGTTTGGTGACTTTAGTTGGAATGTTTGCATTCTTATTATGCGACAGGTACCACTCCACTGCTTTACATACATGAATATACCTAATGAGGTGGATACTATTATTGTCATCAGTTTATGAATGAGGAAGCCAAAGTTCAGAGAAATTGATCTACTTGCCCAAGGACATATAGCTAGTAAATGGCAGAGCTGAGTTTGAGCATGAAGTGTACCTCTGTCAGTCTCCAGTCTCTTACGTTTTTCTTTTCTTCTTCTTCTTTTTTTTTTAAGAAAGACTTGCCTTCCCACCTAAAAGCTGAAAGCTTCCGTAAGGGACTTGTAACGACCCAGGAGTATTAGCTGGGTGTGGCGGTGCATATCTGTAGGCCCAGCTACTCAGGAAACCGAGGCAGGAGAATGGCTAGAACTCGGGAGGCGGAGGTTGCGGTGCGCCGAGATCGCGCCACTGCACTACAGCCTGGACAACAAGAGCGAAACTCCGTCTCAAAATTAAGTAAATAAATAAATAAGTAAGTAAAAATAAAAATAAAATAAGACCCAGCAGTAAATACCAGGAAATTTGATGTAAATCTTACTAACTCCAACTGGTGAGTGATACAGAATAGCATTCAGAGTAATTTGTCACAGAACATATTTTCCAGATGATTCTTGAAATTTAGCTTGGTAATATGGATAATTTGCTTTTTCTGATATTTGATTATATTTGTTCCACTCATATTTTAGCTTAAAGGGGGATTCCTCTTCTCTCCAAATATATTTACTACCTTTCCCACATTTTCCCCCTCCCTTGAAAGCAAGAATACTACTATTAAAATGCACTACTTACTTGAACTTCTCTTTTGTAAGTGAAAAAACTCAAAGCATTTTTTTCTTTTACCTCTTCAAGAGGTAAAATTAAAAAGCAGTGTTTCATAAATGGAAACAATGAGAAAACCTTGGCAAGCACTACTGAGGTGATGAATTGTAATTCAACATGAATGTCATTCCCATCCTCTTGTGTGATTTGACAGTTACTGAAGGGCTTGCATCTTTAATTGTATGGCATTTGTGATAATAAAAGTGTATGCATTTTTACAATAAGATTGTTGGATTGTTAACTCAGGCAGAACAGTACATTTGATGAGACTTTGCAGTATACTGAGATTCCAAGTTGGTTCATCTCCATTAAGGAGAGGAGAGCTCCCCCTATACCTCATGTTTTCTATCTGGCTCTCAGGGCAGGCTAAGACTGAATGGAAAAATAGTGGAGTATTGACTGACAAACATTTTCTGGGAAGGGGCAGATAGCAAATATTTTTCACTTTGCATGCTACACGGTCTCCATCACAAATAATCAACTCTGCTGATGTAGCATGAAAGCTGCCATAGACAATATGTAAATGGTGGATGTGGCTGTGCTCCAACAAAACTTTACCAAAAACCTGGTAGCTCACAATCCAAAGTTTGGTAACTTTGGTTGGAATGTGTGCATTCTTATTTTGTGACAGGTACCATTTAGCAGCTTTATATACATTAGTATGCCCAATGTATGTAAAACGTAAATATAAAATGTAAAGCTCTCACATTTTTAGTGTAGTAGAACCAACGATCACACTTTTCTATAGGCTGCCTGTAGTTTATGATGTTCTTCTCAACTGTTCTCTTAGATTTCCAAGAAGATCTTAGCACAGGGTCTCTGAAAGGGAACATGGGCTCCAGAGAAAGTCTTGTAGTACAGCAAATATTCCCAGTGAACGTGACCTAAGCAGTGTGAAGTTTCCCAATTGAAAGGTTACCTTTTAGTCAATCAGATCTGGAAGGGCTCAAAACAGACCCCAGGATTTGAGCTTTCAGAACAAAATCATCCACTGATGTATGTGCAGTGCCATGGCTAGAACTCCTGGGCTATCTTTTTGTAGGATGGAGCCATTCTGGCTTCTGAAGCTTGCCCTTGTTTTTCGATTGGAGTCATGAATGTTTTATGGACAATAAACGTCCTTGACAATTCTCTGGAGGTCTTCTTGGATTATTAACTCTGTTGAAGGTCTGATTAAGCCAACTCAGCATTTGTAGTTCATTTTCTGGGAGTAGCAATGCAGTGATGCAGGTATATAGTTGCCACTAATATTATCATCATCAAGTGGTCATTAGTGACCCATTGGGGACAGCACTATGCTAGGCATCAGTGCTATCTAGCTGTCTTTCCAGAGTCTCTCACTTCCAGAAACCTCCACATTCTGGTGGCCCCAAGCTAATCTCTCATTTTTATTCTCTACCTAAGCCTGGCCCCTCCAGGTTTGTTACAGGTCTCTGTATCTGTTCATTTATCTAACCCAGATATGCACATGTTGCTTGTGTTGGAATAAAGTCTCATCAGGTTGTTTTTAGGAAAATTAACCTTACTTTTTAAATCACAATTAGGTCTGAAAGAGGGAAAATGAGATTACGTTTCTTCTTTTTTTTTTTTTCTAACTAAGAATGCCAACTATCAGACACTAGGTTGAATTATAGTTCTCTAGGACAATCAGTTAATATATGTATAATATTAAAGTACATGGTTACAAAGGGGATAACAGTAAACTTTTGAACTCTTGATGTTTCAAGAGGAATTCCTTACAAATGAACTAGAAAGTACATGTTTATGATAACAGGATATTTAGAGACACCAAGGCAAATATGTGATATTTGAATTCCTGATTTGTCTGGATAGTTCTCTTAATTATCTACTTAGTGATGTAGAATTGATCTTCTAAGAAACTACATAGCTTATTTTTAGAAGTATTACTAGAGAGAGATAATTATACTCTTGTTTTTAATTTCTGGTAAAGTTTGCTGGAAGAGGATGCAGTAAGAGTGAACATTTAATTACAATCCAGCAGCATAAAAATTTGTCATTTCAACTATCTATATGTTCTTTAGAAACACATTTTATTTTAATGTAATGTTTTGGTATGTTTATCATCAAATACATTTCTTCTAAATATATAACAGGGTCAGAGTTTTCCCTAGGACATTACACTATCCAGGGAAAATTAATGACAGAGTAACACAACCTCTGCCTCCTAGACCAAAAAAAAAAGTTATGTTTACGAAAGTAACATATGCAGTACTTCTCCCTTATTTACAGTCTTGCTTTCCATAGTTTCAATTACTCATCATCAACGGTGGTTTGAAAATATTCAATGGAAAATTTCAGAAATAAACAATTCATAAGTTTTAAGTTTTTCAGCATACTAAGCGGCATAATGAAATCTTGCATCATTCTGCCCTGGAAATGAATTCTGCCTTTGTCCAGTGGATCCATGCTGTAGACATGACCTGCTCATGAGTCAATTAGTAGCCATCTTGATTATCAAATCCACATTCACATAGCTTTATTACAGTGTAAAGTTATGCTTGTTTTATTTTACTAATAGTTATTTTTCTTAACCTCTTACTGTGCCTAATTTATAAATTAAGCTTTATCACAGGTAGGTATACATAGAAAAAAACATAGCATATATAGGTTTTGGTTCAGGTATCCACTGAGGATCTTGGAATGTATCTTGTGAGGATAGAGGAAGACTACTCTATTCACTCTAGAACATTTGGAAATAGATTTTATATGAAATTATATTAAAATATCATTCATAATCCCACTGTCCATAAATAATCACTGTTACCATTTAATACATTTTCTTCCAGTCCTTATCCATGCAGGTGTAAATCAGTGTGCATGTATCAATGGGGTCACAGTAAGAATTTTAACCAGAATTTAACTTGTTTATATTCTTTTTTTTTTTTTTTTTGAGACAGAGTCTTGCTCTGTCACCCAGGCTGGGGTGCAATGACATGATCTCGGCTGACTATAACCTCTGCCTCCCAGGTTCAAGCGATTCTCCTGCCTCAGCCTCCTGAGTAGCTGGGATTACAGGTGTGTGCCACCACGTCCGGCCAATTTTGTATTTTTAGTAGAGATGGGGTTTCACCATGTTGGTCAGGCTGGTCTCGAACTCCTGATCTTGTGATCTGCCTGCCTCGGCCTCCCAAATGCTGAGATTACAGGCATGAGCCACTGTGCCTGGCCAACTGGTTTATATTCTTATCTGTACAGCTTCAGGTTCCAATTGCAGCCCGCCAGCTCCACTCCCTAGTTATTTCTGGGAGTTCCTGGGATGTCCCAGATGAGTTCATAGTTTTTCATGTACTTCTTTATTTCCTTTGTTGCCTTCCTCTGCTTCTTGTTCACTGCTGTATCCCTTAGCATCTAGAAGAATGGCTGGCACGGAAAGCCACTGATACATATTAACTGCTGGATGCATTTGCACATGCCTGTAATCCCAGCACTTTGGAAGCCCAAAGCAAGAGGATCGCTTGAGGCCAGGAATTCAAGGCCAGCCTGGGCAACAGAGTGAGATCCTGTCTCTCCAAAAATATTTTAAAAATTAGCTGGGCATGGTGGAGTGTACCTGTCATATCAGCTATTCAGGAGGCTGAGGCGAGAAGATCGCTTGAGCCCAGAGCTATGAGGCTGCAGTTAGCTATGATTGTACCATTGCATTCCAGCCTGGATGACAGAACGAGACCCTGTCTCAATAAATAAATAAATAAACAAACAGACATTGAGGTTCTCAACAAATAAAAGTTTAAAAAAGACTTCCACAGTGTCCCAACTGCTGGTGCTCTTTCAAGGGACACTGTTGTCCCACAAAGGGTGCAGTGTCCTCATGCTCTTCCTAAAGTTCTCACTCGGATGGACCAGTGCTTCACAAAGAGGTGTGAAGACCCCACTTCCCAGCTCTGTGCTTTGTGTCTCAAAATAGCAATGCATGGTGTAGGCCCCCACACCTCACAGAGTCCCTTTGAAAACATTTTCTTTGGCTTCTGCCTGCAGTCCTCTCTGCGTTGGACTCAGACCTGAGTCTATAGGGTTAGGAACCATGTCTGAAACAGACACTATGCTGTCTCCTCCAATTTTGTGTCTGTATTCCCTCCTCTCCAAATGTTTTCATACAAGTGAAATTTGTTTACAAGAGGAAAAATAAATTACATAGTTGGTGCTCATTGAATATTTTTAAAAGGTGTGAACAGTGGATAAAACATTCCAATGACTCAGTGAGGTGTTTCGCCTGAGAAATGTCTGAGAAAGTGGGAGAAGGATAGTCCTATCTCATTTACCTTGGAAATAATAGTTGTAGTAATAATAATACTAGATGTTTCAAGATCTTTTCCAGGTTTTGATGAAATTTTTGTGTTTTAGGTTTTTAAATGTATTTTTGTTTGTTTTGGTATTGGATTAATTCAATTTCTTGGCTCATAGAGTCACATTCATTTTTTTTATGATTTATTTAATCTATTTACTGATGCCAGATTTATCCCTCGATACAGAAGGAAAATTTAGCTTATGCAAGACAAAAGGAATCAAGTCCATTTTGATTTTCAAGGTCAATACTAAAGGGAGAAAAGTAATAAAAGTTTCAGTATTAGAAGCACAACAATTGTTTCTGTTCCTAGGACTTTGAAGTGTGGTTTCATAATTAGAACCACAAAGTCGATGTCTTTCATGGACTGAAGACTTGGGGATGCCTTTCACCTTTAGAAAGCTGCTCCCATGGGTCCTCTCTGGGTCAGTGGGGTACTTTGAATAGAGCAAAAGTGAGGACGGTACTCAGAAAAGAAAGTCACCTGGGATTCCTCAGAATGATTTTGAAAACTATCCCGAATCTTCTTTTCCTTCGTCCCCAACATGAACTTAGTTCCTGGTTCATATCAGCCACTTTTCTGCTGCTCTGTGTCCTCTCATATTATTCCCAAGTTGGCACCAGGGCCATGGGAAAGATACCAGAATGGCCCTCCAGACCCTTTTCCTGAAGCTGCCGGTGCTCTTCAGAGCCTGGCTTCAGTCCCTCCTCTTCCTTGTTTCTGTCTCTATTCCCGCCCACCTCAAGTTTCCTTTCTCTCTGAACACCTCCAGCACTCACAGTCTGTCTCACATTATTTGGCAAATAGCAAATATTTGTTATTGGTCAAAGCCATTGCCTGGGAGTCAAGATATTTTTGTTTTAGTTGATAGGTTATATCGCATTTTCAATTTGGGGAATCTTATTTTTTCATATAAAAATATAGGAGTAGGTAAGCTATCTCTAAAATGGCTTTTAGTTTAATTCCATTACCTCTGCTGCTCAGGCAGATCTGAACTGCACATAGGACCATAACTGAGATTTCTACCTTCTTCATGCCTAACTGAAAGCTGGGTGCAAAGAAGAGCACAAAAAGTGAATACTTAGTGACTGATTCAAATCCTCAGAAAGTGCAAATATTTTAGTTTTTTATTCTCCTATGAATAGGAACTATAATGTCAAACATTTATTGCTATGTTTTAGACTCATTCTAAAATTAGCCCAAGGTTTCCTATATTTCCTGCATCCAATGGAACTCTGTGTTACTCTGTTTTTACACTGCTGACAAAGGCATACTTGAGACTTGGAAGAAAAAGAGGTTTAATGGACTTACAGATCCACAATTATGAGGCTGGGGAGGCCTCACAATCATGGCAGAAGGCAAGGAGGAACAAGTCACATCTTACATCGATGGCAACAGGCAAAGAGAATATACCAGCAGGGGAAATGCCAGATGCTTATAAAAGCATCAGATCTTGTGAGAACTCACTCACTATCATGAGAACAGTATAAGGGAAACCTCCCCCATGATTCAGTTATCTCCACCTGGCCCCACCCTTGGCACATGAGGATTATTACATTTCAAGGTGAGATTTGGGTGGGGACACAGAACCAAACCATATCAAACTGTAAAATGAGAATTCATGGTCAGAAGATGACTCTGAACTCCTGTTAAAATTTTAAGTATCTTTTTCTTCATTACAGAGGTTCTCAAATGGGGCAATTTTATTCCCCAGGAGACATACATGGCAATGACTGGACATTGTTTTGATTGTCACTACTGGGGAAGTATCACTAACATCTAGAAAGTAGGGGCCAGGGATGCTGTTAATCATCCTGCAATGTATGGGACAGCACCTTACAACAAAGAATTATATAGTTTAAAATATTAATAGTGCCACACTTGAGAAATTCTACTATATAATACTCCTATTGATGGTGGATATTTTGTCTTATTTGTATTTGTTTTCTAGCGATCAATGCTTGTTTCTCACGTTCTCCAAAAACTGATCTAATCCTTTCAGCTTAACATTACTGTTATGTACATTTCATGGAACTAAAATTATTTGAAAATTGATAATGTATGTGGAGATTTTATTTTGTAATTTTTTTAACAATTAGAAAATTTAATTAACCAGAACAATCACTGTTCTAACCAATAAGTTTCAGAATTAGAATCTATAACACCATAGTTTTCTGTACATTGAGCCTACAAAATGTTATTCATAAACAGTAATATAATCCCACCCTAATGGACTCTCTGAAATTGACATTTTCCTCTGAAGTCAAGTTTAATTATGATAAATAAGTTGCATGAATACCTGAAGCACATTTCCAGATGCGAAGATGAAAGAGTGATGATATACTGTTTCTCAGAAACTGAATTAGTGAGTGAAGAGAGAAGGAAAGGGGAAACATATGATGTTTACGTAGTCACTGTTAATATTTTAACTTTCTGAACTTCAGCTTTGAGTATAGCATGGGTTTTAAAAATTTATTTGAAGATTTAATTTTTTTTTCTTTTTCTTTTCTTTTTTTGAGACAGAGTCTTGCTCTGTTGCCCATGCTGGAGTGCAACAGCATGATCTCTAATCACTGCAACCTCCACTGCCTGGGTTCAAGCAATTCTCCTGCCTCAGCCTCCCAAGTAGCTGGAATTACAGGCGCCTGCCACTATGCCCAGCTAATTTTTGTATTTTTAGTAGAGACGAGGTTTCACCACATTGGCCAGGCTGGTCTCAAATTCCTGACCTCAAGTGATCCACCCAGCTTGACCTCCCAAAGTGCTGGGATTACAGGTGTGAGCCACTGTGCTCAGCTGAAGATTTCATTGTTATTTGCCAAAGATGGTATAGACATCTAAAAGCTGCCAGTTCCTAGATTGATTGATCCATTCAAACCATCTATCATTCAATCAACCAACCAAACATGTATAGATTGCTCTCATGTACAGTCTTTTTTAATTTTTTTTTTAGCAGAGTCTCACTCTGTCACCAAGGCCAGAGTGCAGTGGCGGAATCTAGACTTACTGCAACCTCTACTTCCCAAATTCAAGCAGTTTTCCTGCCTCAGCCTCCCAAATAGCTGGGATTACAAGTACACACCACCATACTTAGCTAATTTTTGTATTTTTGTAGAGACAGGGTTTTGCCATGTTGCCCAGGCTGATCTCCAACTCCTGACCTCAAGTGATCCACCCACCTCGGCCTCTGAAAGCATTGAGATTACAGGTATGAGCCACTGCCCAGCCTCTCATGTACAATCTTCTATGATAGATAAAGACTAAGGAACAAGGATTCTGTTCTCTAGGAGTGTACAGGCAATTGGGACAGATAAGACATATCTGTGTATATCTCTAATACAAAAAAGAAATTTTTTAAAGTTTATGCAAATAAGATGCAAATAAGTGTTCCTGTAGTCCAAAGGGGGAAAGGTAATTTCCAACTGGTGATTTTGGTGGGGGAAGATATGTTAAGGAAGAACTTTGAGATCAGAAAATGTGAACAATATATAGAGCTATGAAATATTCCTTTGGCCCAGTAGTCTTTGCTCTTCCTGACCAGTATCAAAACCACTATTAACTGTGTGTAGAACTTCTCAGAGCCTCCGATATGCTAAGTAAACTTCAAGAGAAGGAGATATTATGCAGCACATCTCAAACGTGTTAGTAAATGTATCACTTTATTTATTTGTCAGGATGTAAGTTCCACAGGCCACATTTCAGAAAATGCTATTTTACTTTATAGACGCTGGCTGGGTGAATGTGGAAGAAGACAGGCCTCTGGATAATTTTGAAATCACATTCAGGGAAGAAGAAAAGAGGTAACAATTTTCATGTGACTGAAATTGTGCTGCGTCCTATATGTAACCACTTGCATGGACCACCAAAAAGCTCCAGCCCAAGGAAAGGGTTGGTTTTGAGACCAAAGATGAGCAGGCTGTTGGGTGCCATGGGGGCTATGCATTTCATGTCACAGATACACACCAAGAATTCATTTGGCTTCATAGTAACATGGAGACTGGTTGCCTCACTTAGCCGACTCATTTCCTCTTATTAAACTTGAACAGTACACGAAAACCAGGTTCCAGGCACCCCCCCAACACCCCTCCTTTTTTTCCATTATTAGGATTAGAAATTTGATCTTTGGAATTATGCTTTTTTTTTTCTTTTTAAAATTAAACAATGGTGGCAGGTTTGGTATGGAATGCTTCTATAATTGTAAATAATTGTTTCATATATTGGCAATGGGGCCTGCTTAGAATTGAAGGGTCCCTAGGTCAAAATGTGGAACCCATTCAGACAACATCAAAGCCTTCTCTGTTCTCTCCAGAGGGCAGAGAGCAGATACATCTGCTTGATCCAACACATACTTTTCTTGCAACCAACTAGTCGTTTATTGCTTTAGCACACACTGACAAGCAATGAGACAAGACAGGGACAGAGGAGGCAGCTTGCCAAGGGATAGGGCCCTGAGCATCTGTAAGGGAGCATTACAAAATCACAGAACACTAAAGCTGGAGGGAACTTATTGATTCCCATAAAAGAATCAGCTTCCCTAGACAAGACGGGGGGAAACTGAGGCCAAGAAGTCCAAGTGACGTACCTTAATTCATCAAGAAATAAAATCAGATTCTGAGCTCAACATCTCAGTCCTAAATCAGTGTTCATTTTTCTGCATCACAAATTAGTTTGGATTTCATTATGCAATACATTACCTACTCTTGGCTTTTTTACTTTTAGTTTGTTTGAGAGTAAATTGGGATTCCCTGCTATCCTTTCCTCAGGCATGAGCCTTCGGAGGTTTCTAATTAGAAATAGTAGATGGTTCTGGCATTTGGATGGAGTGGAACACAAACAGATCTGCAACAGAGATTCAATTTTGTTGGAAACTCACTGAGGTTGCAAAATGAAAGACGAAATTGCCAGGTAGAAATGTGTTTGGTGTTTTAGTGAATCCAGAAGGCTGAGAAAGAGTTGAAGAATTTGGACCAATCTCCTCATTGCTTGGCTTGCTCAGCCCTGCTCAGTACTACAGGAAAGTTTGTTGGAAAAAACTGGAAAGAGGCTTAGTCTATAAATAACCCAGCCAAGTCCACCAAAACAATCTTGGGCTCATGCTTTTAGTCTCAATATATCCATGACCCAATTAGCAAATGTTTACTAAGCAACTACTGTGTGCTAGGCAGTGGGGATACAATGGCTTTAGAGATGCTCTGTCACCTAGCAGGTTGTCTTCTAGCATGGAGTTTCCAGGGGCCTGGCATGGTGGTTTGTGCCTGTAATCCCAGCACTTTGGGAGGCTGAAGGGGGAGGATTGCTTGAGCCCAGGAGTTCAGAAGTAGGCTGGGTAACATAGTAAGACCCTATCTCTACAAAGAATATAAAATTAGCTGAGCGTGGTGGCATATGCCTATAGTCTCAACTACTCAGGAGGATGAGGTAGGAGGATAGTTTCAGTCTGGGAGGTTGAGGCTGTGGTAAACTGTGATAGTGCCACTGCATTCCTGCCTGGGTGACACAGTGAGACCCTGTCTCAAAAAAAAAAAAAGAGGCATTTCTAGAAATCATCCTTGACCTGCAGTTCAAAGACACTGCAGCAGATGTCCAGGTGCATCCTTCACTTGTGGAAGGGAACTTGAACTCAGCTCACAACTGAAGTTCAAACGTCAGTACTCTGGTCTAGTGCACTGGGGAGCCAGGGGTGGGAGTTGGGAGTCAGAGATCAAGGATCCCCTGAGAGAAAATCATCATGAGTGAAGACAGTGGGCCCAGTTGTTCAGATGGAACAATGTGATGATGGTCTGGATGTTGGAGAGAGTAGTGGTTTCAGTTTTGTTGTGAAACTACACTTGACCCAACCAATTCTCCATTCCTCAAGGGTGCTTAGTCCTTCCCACCAGGTATTATGTTATTTACGTGTCTCTTTCTCCAACTAGACTGTAAGCCTCTTAAAGGCAAAGTATATATTTTAAATAATAGTAACTTTTGTTGTTTTTTCTCTTACTTCAAAGGAAATGCACATTTATTATCAGACACTTAGAAAATACAGATAAGCAAAACAAAGAAATACAATGTTTGGAAATTTTCCATATACCTTCTCTTACTGATTTCTTAGTAAATTACATTGCAGTTAGAGAACATGATTTGTATGACTTTAATATTTTCAAATTTATTGAGATTATTTTAAGGACAAAAATACAGTCTGTCTTGCAGACTAGCGTATATGTACTTGTAAAGACTGTGTATTCTGTTGTTGAGTGGGATGTTTTATAAATGTCAATCAGGCCAGATTGGTTCATAGTGTTGCTCAGGTCTTATATTCCCTTACGGATTCTCTGTTTACTTGTTTCGTCAATTAATGAGAGAGAGGTATTGAAATATACAACCCAAGTTGTTGCTTTGTCTATTTTCTTTTCAGTTCTTTTAGTTTTTGCTTCATGTATTTGAAGAAGCTCTGTTATTAGCTTCTAGTTCTTTCTTTGGTGCTGCTGACCCCTGGGGCTGCACAGTTCAGGGTCTCATGGATCAGGGACAGGCTTTGAACGTCTTGGTGAATACTGTTGCTAATAAGAAATAATAAAGTAGGAAGCAGCACCTGATTTTGGTGCCATTCGATACCTTGTTTGAGGAGCCCCTCCCTTATTTTCAGAACCCCATCTCTGACTATCCCCTCCATGCCTTTGCTCCTCTCTGTGCTACATAGAAGCTCATTTAAGATTGTTCTATTAGATTTATTTAAAATTTTCCTTTCTTTTACCCCTCTCCAAAATGTCTGGTTCTATAGGGTTCAGATGAATGGCAACTGTAACTACTGTAATGAGATTAACAAACTCTAGTTCAAATGTTCTATCAGATACAAGTCTTGAATCTATCTCAAGCAAGAAAGAAATCCACTGAAAAAATACTGAGTAACACAAAATACAGAAGGAGAAGGTTTCTGAGCTCAGAAATGACAGAAACTAAGGAAGGCCAGTGAATTAGTCCATTTTCACATTGATATAAACAGCTACCTGAACACTGATATAAAGAGCTACCTGAGACACTGTCATTTCTAAAGAAAAGAGGTTTAATAAACTCACAGTTCCATGTGGCTGGGGAAGCCTCAGGAAACTTATAATCATGATGCAAGGTGAAGGAGAAGTGAGCACCTGTTTCAAAAGGCAGCAGAAGAGACAGAGAGTGAGGTGGGAACTGCCAAACCCTTTGAAACTACCAGACCTCTTGAAAACTCACTTGCTATGAGAACAGCATGGGGGAAACTTCCCCCATTATCCAATCACTTCCCACCAGGTCCCTGCCTTGACACATGGGTATCACAGCTTGAGATGAGATTTTGTTCGGGCCACAGAGCCAAACTATATCAGCCAGGCAGCAGGTACATACTTTAGAACATGTCACAGGAGCAGCTGGTTGGAGTATGGCCACTGACCTGACTGCCCCTGAGCACACTGAGCTACAGCTGCTGGCCTCCTGCCTTTGAGCCACTGTCTCTGTCCTTTACATCATTCTTTCTCTATTCAAAAATCAAAGGAAGAAGCATCCAATTATCCAGGCTTAGGTTTTACACCTGTGTCCCCTTTACCAGAAAGTTGAGGAAGAGAATAATTTGTCCCCTAACTCCAGCTTCTGCAGTTGGGTATGGGCCCAAGTCCTCAAGCAGAAAGGATGTTTACTTCTTGTGCTGATCCAAACCATAATAATGTAGTAATTGAATAATAATTTAACCTTCCTCCTGATAACATATTTTAATAAGTGCATTCAAAACTTTAATGCAAAGGAGGGCCTAATACAATAACAGCAATGACTTCTCACAGCAAGTAGCTATCACACTTATTGACTCCCCTTTGACCATATCAAGTAATAACAATAACAATAAATTATAATTTAAATAATTTTTGCATAGTTTAAAAAGCATTCTTGTAGAAATTATCTCATTTCACCTTGATAATTTTCCTGAGTAATGGACAGTCTAGAATTTTGGTCCTATTATACAGACGGAGAAACTGACACCTAAGGGGGTTTCACCTAGCCTGAAAGGGAGTAGAAACATGGTTTGAACCCATGATTCTTTTTGTTACATTCTGTTGTCTGTCACATGGAGCTGCCAACTTTCAATAACCCTCATTCACACTAAGAACCAGAAAACAACTTCAAAAAACTAAATGTCTAAAAAGTTGGTCTTGTTTCTAGCAGTGGTTCTCAAATATTGGTCCATGGACCAACAGAATCAGGTTCACCTGGAGCTTCTGCTGCACCTCATCTTCAGTCTTTCTCCCAGGTGTTTCCCTTGAGGCCACCATTTTTAATACTTTTAACTAAGTGTCTTAGTCCATTCATGCTGCTATAACAAAGTACCTTAGACTGTGTACTGTATACACATTATAAGTTTATCACTCATAGTTATGGAGGCTCGATAATCCAAGATCAAAGTGCTGGCAGGTTCAGTGTCCAGTGAGGGCCTGTTCCCTGCTTCCAAGTTGGTGTCTTGAACACTGTTTCCTCTGGAGGAGACAAACACTGTGTCCTCAGATAGTAGGAGGGACAGAAGATAAAAGGGCATAGCTAGTTCCCTCAAGTCCTTTGATAAGGGCATCATCCCATCCATAAGTGCTCTGCCCTCATGACCTAATCACCTCCCAAAGACTGGCTTGCCTGCTTTCTTTCTTTCTTTTTCTTTCTTTCTTTCTTTCTTTCTTTCTTTCTTTCTTTCTTTCTTTCTTTCTTTCTTTCTTTCTTTCTTTCTTCCTTCCTTCCTTCCTTCCTTCCTTCCTTCTTCCTTCCTTCCTCCTTCCTTCCTTCCTTCCTTCCTTCCTTCTTTCCTTCCTTCTTTCTTTCTCTCTCTCTTTCTCTTTCTTTCTTCTAAAAAAATGGGATACATGTGCAGAACGTGCAGGTTTGTTACATAGGTATATATGTGCCATGGTGGTTTGCTGCACCTATTTATCCATCCTCTAAGTTCCCTCCCCTCACCCTTCATCCCCCACCAGGCCCTGGTGTGTGTTGTTCCCCTCTCTGTGTCCACGTGTTCTCATTGTTCAATTCCCACTTATAAGTGAGAACATGCAGTGTTTGGTTTTCTGTTCCTGTGTTAGTTTGCTGAAGACGATGGCTTCCAGCTTCATCCATGTCCCTACAGAGGACATGATCTCATTCCTTTATATGGCTGCAGAGTATTCCATGGTGTATATGTGCCACATTTTCTTAATCCAGTCTATAATTGATGGGCATTTGGGTTGGTTCTATGTCATTTGTATTGTAAATAGTGCTGCAATAAACATACGTGTACACGTTTCTTTATAGTAGAATGATTTATATTCTTTTGGGTATACACCTAGTAACGGGATTGCTGCGTCAAATGGTATTTCTGGTTCTAGATCCTTGAGGAATCGCCATACTGTCTTCCACAATGGTTAAATTAATTTACACTCCCACCAACAGTGTAAAAGTGTTCCTATTTCTCCACAGCCTCGCCAGCATCTACTGTTTCTTGACTTTTTAATAATTGCCATTCTAACTGGTGTGAGATGTCTCATTGTGATTTTGATTTGCATTTCTCTGATGATCAGTGATAATGAGCTTTTTTTCATATGTTTCTTGGCCACATAAATATCTTCCTTTGAGAAGTATCTGTTCTTATCCTTTGCCCCCTTTTTAATGGGGTTGTTTATTTTCTTGTAAATTTGTTTAAGTTCCTTGTAATTCTGGATATTAGACCTTTGTCAGATGGGTAGATTGCAAACATTTTCTCCCATTCTATAGGTTGCCTGTTCACTCTGATGATAGTTTCTTTTGCTGTGCAGAAGCTCTTTAGTTTAATTAGATCCTATTTGTCAGTTTTGGCTTTTGTTGCAATTGCTTTTGTCATGAAGTCTTTGCCTATGCCTATGTCCTGAATGGTATTGCCTAGATTTTCATCTAGGGTTTTTATGGTCCACCTTTTAATACTATCACTTTGAGTCTTAAGTTCCAACATATGAAATTTGGAAGGACACATACATTCAAACCATAGCACTGAATCTGTTTTTTTTTTTCTTTCTTATTCTTCTGATGGTTATCTTCATGTTTACTGCTAAATTATGAATTATATATTTTAGGCATTCTCTACTGTCATCCTACCATATTAGGATTTAGCTCATAAATATTGCCTTTGATCTCCTTACCTGTTCCTAATACAAAGATATGACTATTTTTGTTATTTCATTGATTACACTTGTAAATGTTGACTGATAATGACACTTGAATCCACATTTTGTACAATGAAGAAAATCATGTCCTTTCTTAACAGTTTTCCTCTCCCACTTTCAGCTTCCAACTTTTCAGAGCTATACTTTTATGTTCTTAAGGTTGATAGTATTGGTATTTGTATCTTGTTTCCTAATCATTATTTAGAACTTTATGTTTTAGCTATAAACTAGTTCTAAATATTTAAAATTAGAAAACAGTGTCTATATTATAGCAGTGTAAATATTGTTTACCTTGCTGCACAAGAGATCCACGCAATCTGTTATGATAATGGTTTATTTCTTGTACAGCCTTCTGTTTGCATAGGACGGGGTTGGCAGAATGTTTCTATAATAGTCAGATAGTGAATATTTTAGGTTTTGTAGACAATATGTTCTCTGTTGCAATTCCTTTTCAGTATTGCTACTGTGGTGTGAAAGCAGCCAGAGACAGTATATGAATGAATGAACATGGCTGTGTTCCAGTAAAACTTTATTTACAAAAATAGGCAGTCGGCTGGATTGAGTCAGCAGGTCATAATTTGCCCAAGCTGAGTGCAGGAAACTCTAGTTGCCTTTCTATTTTCTTTAACATTCACCTTATCCCATTCTTAACTTTGTCAAATGTCTCAAAGAAACTATTAAGTCTGTGAGATTCTCTTGTTTAATCTGTCTCTGCAGCATCTGCTTTAAATTCTGCTAGGATTGGGACTTATGGCTTTCTTTGTGCTTGTTGTCCAGCTATCATTCATTCAATTATTTATTTGGCAACTTCTTTTGGAGTACCTACAGTATGTTAGGCAACATTCTAGCTCAGAGGTAGCCTTGGGTCAGGTTTAGTTTTACTTTGTAAAGATAATGCAATATGGTAAGTTTTACATACTTGTTTTTGTGTGAATATCTGCTGTAATAAAGCAAAGTAATTATATCTAAAACATATACATGTATAATAACAATGGCTAGCATTTATTAGGTTTTGATTATAGTATAATAAGTGTTTTACACGAATTATTATCCTATTCCCTCTCTTAAGTCCTCATCACACTTCTGGAAAGACATTGGTATTTGGGAGGACAGGCAGTTACTTCTAATTTTTTTAGGATAATGGTCAACCAGTTAGTATAAAATACGTAATTTTGGAATTCTTAGAAAGTAAATAAATTAACAAGATGGTCTCTGCAAGGAAATTGGACCGTTAGCATCAGGAACTACAAATTTGGTGGTCCAGGAATAAGACGATGATATTGGTTTGTGACTTAAATTTCATCTAGATGGCTATAGGACCTTTAAGGAATGTATTGACATTAACAGCAAGAAAATAAAATCACCAGCCGTGAGCTGTAAGCTCTATCCTACCACTCAAAGATTCATTCCCCTGCTTAGTCATCTTTTCATTTGGCTTTATCTTAAAAGGTGAGTGTCATCCTAGACAATTGTTTTATAGGTCACCAATTCTTGTTTTTTCATCAGACCAACTCCATGATTGTTTGATTGGGGAATCTGATAATTTTTTTCATATTTTCATGCAGACCAACAATGGTTAGTATCAGAGCTGATTTTATCCACAGTGGGATGAGTCTCTCATTACTCAGTTTCTTGTTATTGGTAATTATAACTCCTCTTTCCTCCCTCTTCTTCCTTAAATCTAGAGATCCCAGTACTTAGGGCAACTCTGGTCACTCCACATTTGAAAACCATCACTTGCATTTTTGAACTTCCTCCAGCCAAATTACTAAAAGAATGTATTCCTGAAGCAAATGCTCTGGTGATTACACCAATTTTGCCTTGTTCTAGCGACAGGTGTTAGGACCAGGGCAATCATGACTCACTGGGAAAAAAAAATCCTAAATTGAATGCTGCCCAGGACCTAGGCATTCAGGCTCTCTGGGGTTTGCTGTTCTTATTAAGGCTGCAGGAAGGAGGTTTTGTTATACTTGCCACCACCTGTTTAACTATACTCTCCCTCCAGATTGTTTGTCTGTCTGGCCTGCCTAGACCCCATCTCCTAAGCTGGGGAATTGATATGTTCATTCAGATCCTTCTTAATTGCTGAGGAAAACAGAGACCATGAGTTCTGCCTGGTTCAGCTAGCCCTGCAGAGCAGCATGGCTGGGCTTGCATTCAGGGGAGATCTTTCTATTAGGGAGGTTAGCAATTCTGTGACCAGAGAGCAAATAACACTAAAGCTGTAAATACCTTAAATTTCTCTGACTTCCACAGACAAGATATTTTGGAACCATGTACCTTGAAGAACTTACAATCCCAATGAAAAGATAAGTAAAATACTAACTGCAAAAGAGTTTCTCAGTGTGAATTAAGAATCCTTAGGTGAACAGTTTATATATATATATGTGTGTGTGTATATAGATATACACACTTATATATATATATATGTGTGTGTGTGTATAGATATACACACATATATATAAAAAATAGTAAAATACTGAGTAATATTACATAACAAAATAATAAAATGATAATCACTAATATTTCTTGAACACCTAATATGTTAGTCCATTATCACACTGCTATAAAGTATACTACCTGAGACTGGGTAAATATAAAGGAAAGAGATTCAATTGACTCACAGTTCTGCAGGCTTAACAGGAAGCATGGCTAGGAGGATTCAGGAAACTTATGATCATGGCAGAAGGCAAAAGGGAAGCAGGCACCTTCTTCACAAGGTGACAGGAGGGAGTGTGTATGAGAATGAAGAAGTGCCACACTTTAAAACCATCAGACCTCATGAGAACTCACTCACTCTCATGAAAACTGTCTGAAGGAAACTGCCCCCATGATCCAATCACCAACCACCTGGTCCCTCCCCTGACACATGGGAATTATTTATACAAGTCTAGATGAGATTTGGGTGAGGGCACAGAGCCAAACTGTATCACCTATCATATGCCAGGCTGTACCAAGTACTTTAATAGACTGTTTCATCATTATTCAAGGTAGGTCCTAATACTATTTCTATTTTCAGAGGAAAAAACTGCATAGATGTCTTCTTTAGAGAAGTGTCTGTTCATATCCTTTGCCCACTTTTTGATGGGGTTGCTTTTTTCTTGTAAATTTGTTTGAATTCTTTGTAGATTCTGGATATTAGCCCTTTGTCAGATGGGTAGATTGCAAAAATTTTCTCCCATTCTGGAGGTTGCCTGTTCACTCTGATGGTAGTTTCTTTTGCTGTGCAGAAGCTCTTAGTTTAGTTTGATCCCATTTGTCTATTTTGGCTTTTGTTGTCATTGCTTTTGGTGTTTAGTCATGAAGTCCTTGGCCCTGACTATGTCGTGAATATTATTGCCTAGGTATTCTTCTAGGCTTTTATGGTTTTAGGTTTAACATTTAAGTCTTTAATCTATCTTGAATTAATTTTTGTATAAGGTGTAAGGAAGGGATCCAGTCTCAGCTTTCTGCATATGGCTAACCAGTTTTCCCAGCACCATTTATTGAATAGAGAATCCTTTCCCCGTTTCTTGTTTTTGTCAGGTTTGTCAAAGATCAGATGATTGTAGATGTGTGGTGTTTTTTCTGAGGCCTCTCTTCTGTTCCATTGGTCTGTATACCTGTTTTGGTACCAGTATCATGCTGTTTGGTTACTGTAGCCTTGTAGTATAGTTTGAAGTCAGGTAGAATGATACCTCCAACTTTGTTCTTTTGCTTAAGATTGTCTTGACAATGTGGGCTCTTTTTTGGTTCCATGTGAACTTTAAAGTAGTTTTTTCCAATTCTGTGAAGAAAGTCGTTGGTAGCTTGATGGAAATGGCATTGAATCTATAAATTACTCTGGGCAGTATGGGCATTTTCATGATATTGATTCTTCCTATCCACAAACATGGAATATTCTTCCATTTGTTTGTGTCCTCTTTTATTTCATTGAGCAGTGGTTTGTAGTTCTCCTTGAAGAGGTCTTTCACATCTCTTGTAAGTTGGATCCTAGGTATTTTATTCACTTTGCAGCAATTGTGAATGAGAGTTCACTCGTGTTTTGGCTCTCTGTTTGTCTATTAATGGTGTATAGGAATGCTTGTGATTTTTGCACATTAATTTTGTATCCTGAGACTTTGCTGAAATTGCTTATCAGCTTAAGGAGATTTTAGGCTGAGACGATGGGGTTTTCTAAATATACAAGCATGTCATCTGCAAACAGGGACAGTTTGGCTTCCTCATTTCTTAATTGAATACCCTTTATTTCTTTCTTTTGCCTGATTGCCCTGGCAAGAACTTCTGACACTATACTGAATAGGAGTGGTGAGAGAAGGCATCCCTGTCTTGTCCCAGTTTTCAAAGGGAGTGCTTCCAGTTTTTGCCCATTCAGTATGATATTGGCTGTGGGCTTGTCATAAATAGCTCTTATAGTTTTGAGTTACATTCCATACCTAGTTTATTGAGAGTTTTTTAACATGAAGGGCTGTTGAATTTTGTCGAAGACCTTTTTTGCATCTATTGAGATAATCATGTGGTTTTTGCTGTTGGTTTTGTTTGTGTGATGGATTACATTTATTGATTTTCCTATGTTGAACCAGCCTTGCATCCCTGGGATGAAGCCAAATTGATCATGGTGGATACGTTTTTTGGTGTGCTGCTGGATTCGATTTGCCAGTATTTTATTGAGGATTTTTGCATCGATATTCATCAGGGATATTGGTCTAAAATTTTTTGTGTGTGTGTGTGTCTCTGCCAGGCTTTGGTATCAGGATGATTCTGGCTTCATAAAATGAGTTACAGAGGATTCTCTCTTTTTCTTTTTTTTTTTTTTTTATTATACTTTAAGTTCTAGGGTACATGTGCATGACGTTTATATCATGTATAACTCCCCCATGCAATCCCTCCCTCCTCCCCCCTCCCCATGATAGGCCCCAGTGTGTGATGTTCCCCTCCCGAGTCCAAGTGATCTCATTGTTCAGTTCCCACCTATGAGTGAGAACATGCGGTGTTTGGTTTTCTCTTCTTGTGATAGTTTGCTAAGAATGATGGTTTCCAGCTGCATCCATGTCCCTACAAAGGATGCAAACTCATCCTTTTTTATGGCTGCATAGTATTCCATGGTGTATATGTGCCACATTTTCTTAATCCAGTCTGTCACAGATGGACATTTGGGTTGATTCCAAGTCTTTGCTATTGTGAATAGTGCCGCAATAAACATACGTGTGCATGTGTCTTTGTAGTAGAGTAATTTATAATCCTTTGGGTATATACCCAGTAGTGGGATGGCTGGGTCATATGGTACATCTAGTTCTAGATCCTTGAGGAAACGCCATACTGTTTTCCATAATGGTTGAACTAGTTTACAATCCCACCAACAGTGTAAAAGTGTTCCTATTTCTCCACATCCTCTCCAACACCTGTTGTTTCCTGACTTCTTAATGATTGCCATTCTAACTGGTGTGAGATGGTATCTCATTGTAGTTTTGATTTGCATTTCTCTGATGGCGAGTGATGACGAGCATTTTTTCATGTGTCTGTTGGCTGTATGGATGTCTTCTTTTGAGAAATGTCTGTTCATATCCTTTCCCCACTTTTTGATGGGGTGTTTGTTTTTTTCTTGTATATTTGTTTGAGTTCTTTGTAGATTCTGGATATTAGCCCTTTGTCAGATGAGTAGGTTGCAAAAATTTTTTCCCATTCTGTAGGTTGCCTGTTCACTCTGATGGTAGTTTCTTTAGCTGTGCAAAAGCTCTTTAGTTTAATTAGATCCCATGTGTCAATTTTGCTTTTGCTGCCGTTGCTTTTGGTGTTTTAGACATGAAGTCCTTGCCCATGCCTATGTCCTGAATGGTACTACCTAGATTTTCTTCTAGGGTTTTTATGGTATTAGGTCTAACATTTAAGTCTCTAATCCATCTTGAATTAATTTTCGTATAAGGGGTAAGGAAGGATCCAGTTTCAGCTTTCTACTTATGGCTAGCCAATTTTCCCAGCACCATTTATTAAATAGGGAATCCTTTCCCCATTTCTTGTTTCTCTCAGGTTTGTCAAAGATCAGATGGCTGTAGATGTGTGGTATTATTTCTGAGGACTCTGTTCTGTTCCATTGGTCTATATCTCTGTTTTGGTACCAGTACCATGCTGTTTTGGTTACTGTAGCCTTGTAGTATAGTTTGAAGTCAGGTAGCGTGACGCCTCCAGCTTTGTCCTTTTGACTTAGGATTGTCTTGGCAATGCGGGCTCTTTTTTGGTTCCATATGAACTTTAAAGCAGTTTTTTCCAATTCTGTGAAGAAAGTCATTGGTAGCTTGATGGGGATGGCATTAAATCTATAAATAACCTTGGGCAGTATGGCCATTTTCACGATATTGATTCTTCCTATCCATGAGCATGGTATGTTCTTCCATTTGTTTGTGTCCTCTTTGATTTCACTGAGCAGTGGTTTGTAGTTCTCCTTGAAGAGGTCCTTTACATCCCTTGTAAGCTGGATTCCTAGGTATTTTATTCTCTTTGAAGCAATTGTGAATGGAAGTTCATTCCTGATTTGGCTCTCTGCTTGTCTGTTACTGGTGTATAAGAATGCTTGTGATTTTTGCACATTAATTTTGTATCCTGAGACTTGCTGAAGTTGCTTATCAGCTGAAGGAGATTTTGGGCTGAGACGATGGGGTTTTCTAAATATACAATCATGTCATCTGCAAACAGGGACAATTTGACTTCTTCTTTTCCTAACTGGATACCCTTGATTTCTTTCTCTTGCCTGATTGCCCTAGCCAGAACTTCCAACACTATGTTGAATAGGAGTGGTGAGAGAGGGCATCCCTGTCTTGTGCCAGTTTTCAAAGGGAATTTTTCCAGTTTTTGCCCATTCAGTATGATATTAGCTGTGGGTTTGTCATAAATAGCTCTTATTACTTTGAGGTACGTTCCATCAATACCAAATTTATTGAGCGTTTTTAGCATAAAGGGCTGTTGAATTTTGTCAAAAGCCTTTTCTGCATCTATTGAGATAATTATGTGGTTCTTGTCTTTGGTTCTGTTTATATGCTGGATTACGTTTATTGATTTGCGAATGTTGAACCAGCCTTGCATCCCAGGGATGAAGCCCACTTGATCATGGTGGATAAGCTTTTTGATGTGCTGCTGAATCCGGTTTGCCAGTATTTTATTGAGGATTTTTGCATGGATGTTCATCAGGGATATTGGTCTAAAATTCTCTTTTTTTGTTGTGTCTCTGCCAGGCTTTGGTATCAGGATGATGTTGGCCTCATAAAAAGAGTTAGGGAGGATTCCCTCTTTTTCTATTGATTGAAATAGTTTCAGAAGGAATGGTACCAGCTCCTCCTTGTACCTCTGGTAGAATTCAGCTGTGAATCCATCTGGTCCTGGACTTTTTTTGGTGGGTAGGCTATTAATTATTGCCTCAATTTCAGAGCCTGCTATTGGTCTATTCAGGGATTCAACTTCTTCCTGGTTTAGTCTTGGAAGAGTGTAAGTGTCCAGGAAATTATCCATTTCTTCTAGATTTTCTAGTTGATTTGCGTAGAGGCATTTATAGTATTCTCTGATGGTTGTTTGTATTTCTGTGGGGTCGGTGGTGATATCCCCTTTATCATTTTTTATTGCATCTATTTGATTCTTCTCTCTTTTCTTCTTTATTAGTCTAGCTAGCGGTCTGTCAATTTTGTTGATCTTTTCAAAAAACCAACTCCTGGATTCATTGATTTTTTGGAGGGTTTTTGTGTCTCTATCTCCTTCAGTTCTGCTCTGATCTTAGTTATTTCTTGCCTTCTGCTAGCTTTTGAATGTGTTTGCTCTTGCCTCTCTAGTTCTTTTAATTGTGATGTTAGAGTGTCAATTTTAGATCTCTCCTGCTTTCTCTTGTGGGCATTTAGTGCTATAAATTCCCTCTACACACTGCTTTAAATGTGTCCCAGAGATTCTGGTATGTTGTATCTTTGTTCTCATTGTTTCAAAGAACATCTTTATTTCTGCTTTCATTTCGTTATGTACCCAGTAGTCATTCAGGAGCAGGTTGTTCAGTTTCCATGTAGTTGAGCGGTTTTGATTGAGTTTCTTAGTCCTGAGTTCTAGTTTGATTGCACTGTGGTCTGAGAGACAGTTTGTTATAATTTCAGTTCTTGTACATTTGCTGAGGAGTGCTTTACTTCCAATTATGTGGTCAATTTTGGAATAAGTGCGATGTGGTGCTGAGAAGAATGTATATTCTGTTGATTTGGGGTGGAGAGTTCTATAGATGTCTATTAGGTCCGCTTGGTGCAGAGATGAGTTCAATTCCTGGATATCCTTGTTAACTTTCTGTCTGGTTGATCTGTCTAATGTTGACAGTGGAGTGTTGAAGTCTCCCATTATTATTGTATGGGAGTCTAAGTCTCTTTGTAGGTCTCTAAGGACTTGCTTTATGAATCTGGGTGCTCCTGTATTGGGTGCATATATATTTAGGAGAGTTAGCTCTTCCTGTTGAATTGATCCCTTTACCATTATGTAATGGCCTTCTTTGTCTCTTTTGATCTTTGATGGTTTAAAGTCTGTTTTATCAGAGACTAGGATTGCAACCCCTGCTTTTTTTTGTTCTCCATTTGCTTGGTAGATCTTCCTCCATCCCTTTATTTTGAGCCTATGTATGTCTCTGCATGTGAGATGGGTCTCCTGAATACAGCAGACTGATGGGTCTTGACTCTTTATCCAGTTTGCCAGTCTGTGTCTTTTAATTGGAGCATTTAGTCCATTGACATTTAAGGTTAATATTGTTATGTGTGAACTTGATCCTGTCATTATGATATTAACTGGTTATTTTGCTCGTTAGTTGATGCAGTTTCTTCCTAGCCTCGATGGTCTTTACATTTTGGCATGTTTTTGCAATGGCTGGTACCGGTTGTTCCTTTCCATGTTTAGGGCTTCCTTCAGGGTCTCTTGTAAGGCAGGCCTGGTGGTGACAAAATCTCTAAGCATTTGCTTATCTGTAAAGGATTTTATTTCTCCTTCACTGATGAAGCTTAGTTTGGCTGGATATGAAATTCTGGGTTTAAAATTCTTTTCTTTAAGAACGTTGAATATTGGCCCCCACTCTCTTCTGGCTTGTAGAGTTTCTGCCGAGAGGTCTGCTGTTATTCTGATGGGCTTCCCTTTGTGGGTAACCCGACCTTTCTCTCTGGCTGCCCTTAAGATTTTTTCCTTCATTTCAACTTTGGTGAATCTGGCAATTATGTGTCTTGGAGTTGCTCTTCTGGAGGAGTATCTTTGTGGCGTTCTCTGTATTTCCTGAATTTGAATGTTGGCCTGCCCTACTAGGTTGGGGAAGTTCTCCTGGATGATATCCTGAAGAGTGTTTTCCAACTTGGTTCCATTTTCCCCCTCACTTTCAGGCACCCCAATCAGACGTAGATTTGGTCTTTTTACATAATCCCATACTTCTTGCAGGCTTTGTTCATTTCTTTTTCTTCTTTTTTCTTTTGGTTTCTCTTCTCGCTTCATTTCATTCATTTGATCCTCAATCGCTGATACTCTTTCCTCCAGTTGATCGAGTCGGTTACCGAAGCTTGTGCATTTGTCACGTATTTCTCGTGTCATGGTTTTCATCTCTGTCATTTCGTTTATGATCTTCTCTGCATTAATTAGTCTAGCTGTCAATTCTTCCACTTTTTTTTCAAGATTTTTAGTTTCTTTGTGCTGGGTACGTAATTCCTCCTTTAGCTCTGAGAGGTTTGATGGACTAAAGCCTTCTTCTCTCATCTCGTCAAAGTCATTCTCTGACCAGCTTTGATCCGTTGCTGGCGATGGGCTGCGCTCCTTTGCAGGGGGAGATGCGCTCTTATTTTTTGAATTTCCAGCTTTTCTGCCCTGCTTCTTCCCCATCTTTGTGGTTTTATCTGTCTCTGGACTTTGATGATGGTGACGTACTGATGGGGTTTTGGTATAGGTGTCCTTCCTGTTTGATAGTTTTCCGTCTGACAGTCAGAAGGACTGTCTGTTGGTCTGTTGGAGATTGCTTGAGGTCCACTCCAGACCCTGTTTTCCTGGGTATCAGCAGCAGAGGTTGCCGAAGATAGAATATTGCTGAACAGCGAGTGTACCTGTCTGATTCTTTCTTTGGAAGTTTCCTCTCAGGGGTGACGCCACCCTGTGAGGTGTGGGGTATCAGACTGCCCCTAGTGGGGGATGTCTCCCAGCTAGGCTACTCAGGGGTCAGGGACCCACCTGAGCAGGCAGTCTGTCCGTTCTCAGATCTCAACCTCCGCGTTAGGAGATCCACGGCTCTCCCCAAAGCTGTCAGACAGAGTCGTTCACGTCTGCAGCGGCCCCCGCTCTTTCCCCTAATGGACTGCAGCTGTGCGCTGTCCGCAGCGGTAGAGTCTACAGAGACAGGCAGGCTTCCTTGAGCTGCTGTGAGCTCCACCCAGTTTGAGCTTCCCAGCGGCTTTGTTTACCTACTTAAGCCTCAGCAATGGCGGGCGCCCCTCCCCCAGCCTCGCTGCTGCCTTGCGGATAGATCGCCGCAGACGGCTGTGTTAGCAGTGAGGGAGGCTCTGTGGGCGTGGGACCCTCCCGGCCAGGTGTGGGATATATTCTCCTGGTGTGCCTGTTTCCTTAAAGCGCAGTATTGGGGTGGGAGTTACCCGATTTTCCAGGTGTTGTGTGTCTCAGTTCCCCTGGCTAGGAAAAGGGATTTCCTTCCCCCTTGCGCTTCCAGGTGAGGCGATGCCTCGCCCTGCTTCAGCTCATGCTGGTCAGGCTGCAGCAGCTGACCCGCACCGATTGTCCGGCACTCCCTAGAGAGATGACCCCAGTACCTCAGTTGAAAATGCAGAAATCACCGGTCTTCTGTGTCGCTCGCGCTGGGAGTTGGAGACTGGAGCTGTTCCTATTCGGCCATCTTGCTCCGCCCCCCCGGATTCTCTCTTTTTCTACTGATGGAAATAGTTTCAGGAGGAATGATACCAGCTCCTCTTTGTACCTCTGGTAGAATTCGGCTGTGAATCCATTTGGTCCTGGACATTTTTTGGTTGGTAAGGTATCAAGTATTGCCTCAATTTCAGAGCCTGTTATTGGTCTATTGAGAGATTCAACTTCTTCCTGGTTTAGTCTTGGGAGGGTGTATGTGTCCAGGAATTTATCCATTTCTTCTAGATTTTCTAGTTTATTTGCATAGAGATGTTTACCGTATTCTCTGATGGTAGTTTGTATTTCTGTGGGATTGGTGGTGATATCCCCTTTATCATTTTTTATTGCATCTACTTAATACTTCTCTCTTTTCTTCTTTATTAGTCTTGTTAACAGTCTATCAATTTTGCTGATCTTTTCAAAGTACCCACTCCTGGATTCATTGATATTTTGAAGGTTTTCTTGTGTCTCTATTTCTTTCAGTTCTGCTCTGATCTTAGTTATTTCTTGCCTTCTGCTAGCTTTAGAATTTGTTTGCTCTTGCTTCTCTAGTCCTTTTAATTGTGATGTTAGGGTGTCAATTTTAGATCTTTCCTGCTTTCTCTTGTAGGCATTTAGTGCTATAAATTTCCCTCTACACACTGCTTTAAATGTGTCCCAGAGATTCTGGTACGTTGTATCTTTATTCTAATTGGTTTCAAAGCACACTGATGGGTCTTGACTCTTTATCCTTTTACATGGCTGGAAAAGAAGCAAGGCAGGGGAAGGTGCCACACACTTTCATTACTTACATTTATAAAAAATAAAAAACAGAGTAAAAGTGATAATGAGCTGTATCTCATTAAAATAATAATTATTATTTAGTGAACTAATTGAAAAAAATTCTCATCTTATTAAAAGACGTTTGTCCAAAATTTTACTTTTTATATTCACTTTAATTATTCATTGAACTTTGCAATATATATGTTATTTGGAACAATTGTATACTACCATTAATTTCAATGGCGACATCAATCTAGAAATTATATGGATAAGAGGATTATGGATACAAGCAATTAAAAATAAATTCATATGTCAAATAACATATGTTAGTTGCAGAGCGTATTATAGGGTGATTAAAATAGCATAAATATATATTTATTTCGGCAAATTATGTGAGGGGCATTCTTTTTGATGCCTAAGAAAAGCAACGATGTAGCGTGTATGTTAAATGTTCATTTATGTGTTTTTAAATAGTTGCATATCAAGTTGCTAGGGTATTTAACTTTCATTGGGCGAATTTATAAAAAGATGCAGCAGTTTTGTTTTTAAATGTTGTTATTTACAATACACCGGAAACATCACCCTTTGCAATTACTTAAATTTATGATGAAAAACTTCAGAGGACATTTACAAAGTATGTGAATGGGTACTTAGCTTTCGATCTTTTGGTGAGTAAGCAAACCAAAAGTGGGAAGGTCATTGTTACAGAGAAAATGAAAAGTGTAATTTGAATAAGGTTGATGCTTTACTTACTGCAGGTAGCAAAGGAGCAGTTGGGGAGAAGGATTAGCATACATTATTTGCAGTACAACAGAAGTACCATAGGGGGCGCTGGAAGACTGAGGGACAGAGAAGTATTTGCCTGACCCAGCTGGAAGGGAAGTGGATCTTGGGTCAAGCACGGGTGAAACAAAATGGCGACGGTTCGTCGAAGATGTTCAGCTGCACAAGGATATGATTGGATTCGTGACAAAGAATTGGTTTGGGGCAACAGATTTCCAGCGAGTCGGAACGGGAAGCTGTCCCAAGCACAGTTGGTGAGTTGGAGTGAGTGCCGATGGAGAGCAACCATGATGATTTGACTTGGGAGATGCTATAAGTCCATTCTGACAACTCATGTTTGACTCATGCAAAGCAGTCTGTGTGTCTTACGCATAGAAGTGAGAGCACCTCAGGATTTCCCATGCCACTTAGGACGAGGAATGCAGTGTCGGTTGAAAATGAATAATGGGTTTGCTTACTGAAGACACCCAGGATCTCTTGGTGATTGTAATGATGCCTGTGTAAGCAAAAATTTACTTTCCAAAGGCAATCAGTATTTGGATAAATCAACTACTGAACTTTTTAGAAAGAGTACTTTGTATTTCAGAGTCTCCTGGGTTTCTGGAAAGTCGGAGCTATCGTCCGTGAAAGTAGCAATTTAGGAGAATTCCTCCAGGATTTCACAAATGACAGTGCTGCAGCGACGATTTTCCTTCTTGACGATTTTCCGTCTTGACCATTCAGGTCAAGTTGCAATTGTATACTACCAGCTTGTTTATTGGATTTGAGGCAGATCTGGCTAGTCAAATGCAAATCTAAAAACATCTCCAAGACAAAAATAACTGTTTAGATTCTCAATCATTTCACATTATCTAAACCCTGATTTCTACTCCACCTTCTTCCTTTCCTTCAGAAGCACAAGTGTTCGTATCACTATATTTCTATTTTGTAAATATTCCAGTTTTCCCAGCCTGGAATACTGCAAGAGGCAGTTTTCCCTCTTGCCTGTAGAGGAAAATCTAATTTTTTAAATCTGGCATTTAGGGACCTTCACAGTTTACCTCAATCTATATTTCTCATTTTATTTTTATGGTGTCCTTATGTGGAGTCTCAGCACAATCCATCTGCTTCTCTGCCATCTGAATATGACTTCAGGATATGGCATGTGCCAGATTGAGATACAAAAGATGATTGGTGATCACTTTTAATAGGGCAATCATGGAAGTCTTCAGAAAGAGATGACGTTTGAACTCGTTCCTGATTTGCTGGATTTCAAGGTATGGGTTTAGATTGAAATACTGAGCTATTGGTGAGAACTTAGATGTGGCCCAGCGTTTTAGGAAATTTATTCCAATAAAAGTCACCAGGAAGCCAGGGACTATTTGTTTTGGTCTTTTCTTATTATATTCCATGCTGGTCAGATAAAAGTGCCTCCATTAGATGTGTACTTAGGTGTCTTTCAACACACAGAGTTGTGAAGTAGGAACTTCCTGAAATTTGATCCATTAGTAGTCAGAATTTGATACAGGGGCACTTCTGTCTAGTATACTGTTCATGTTGTATTATAATCAGAGAATGACTACATTACTATATCTTTCACCTGGAGCATTTTCACACAGGAGTTATCCAGACATCTCTTAGGCAAAGTGGTGATTCAGATTTTTTTTTTTTTTTTTTTTTTTGAGACAGAGTCTCACTCTGTGGCCCAGGCTGGAGTGCAGTGGCGTGATCTTGGCTCACTGCAACCTCTGCCTCCCAGATTCAAGCTATTCTAGTGCCTCAGTCATTCCAGTAACTGGGATTACAGTCATGCGCCACCACGCCTGGCTAATTTTTGTATTTTTAGTGGAGATGGGGTTTTGCCATGTTGGCCAGGCTGGTCTCAAACTCGTGGCCTCAAGTGATTCACCTGCCACGGCCTCCTAAAGTCGTGATTCATATCTTTATTGTCAATCTGGGATTCAGAAAAAAAAATCTTTAATCAAGAATCTGAGAGTATAGATCCTAGACCTAGCAGTGCCACTTGATGCTAATAAAAACAACAACAACAAAAAACTTCCCCACCCTGGTTTTCTCACCTGTGAATTTATATAGTAATAATTTTTTTTATTTTTAGGTGTACAGTGGAAATTAAATGTTAATATAGGCAAACATTTTTCCAAGAAATAAAAAAGCCTTAAATTGCAAAGGATCAAATTCCGAGCCTTTTGTTCTCTGTGAAGGTACAATTAAGAAAAATGAAAAAATATAGGTATGCAAATATGTTAGACGGTACAGGTGAAGTTCAGGACAGTCAGGACTTTGTTTTGCATTATATGTTCAGTTCACTTTACCAACATATAGAGAGTATGTGAACAGTGCAAGTGTATCTGTCACATATGTCTGTCACATACTGACATTGTTCACATACTCACTATATATTGGTAAAGTGAAGGGATGAATGATTGACTGGAGGCATTTAGGAGCTTTCTGCTAGCTGGCTTACCTGGCTGCCAAAGCTCCATATCTAGGTGACTGGCTGAGTGAAGTCTCCAAACTGTGTGTATTTTAAGGATATCTTGCTTCCACCTGCTTTTCTCTCTGTTTTGATAATACTAATAGTTAACATTGCTTGAAGACCAAATATGTGCTACTTCTTTACATAAACCATTGGTAATCCCCACAACCCTGAAAAAGTGTTTATTCCTATTTTAAATATCAGGAACTTATTCTCAGAGAGGCTAAATAACTTACTAAAAATGGTATAGCTAATGTATCTGTTTGGATGTGTTAGATTATGCTGTAATAATGAACAATCTCTAAATCTCAGTGTGACAGTTAATACTGGGTGTCAACTTGATTGGATTGAAGGATGCAAAGTATTGATCTTGGGTGTGTCCGTGAGGGTGTTGTCAAAGGAAATTAACATTTGAGTCAGTGGGCTGGGAAAGGCAGACCCACCCTTAATCTGGTTGGGTACCATCTAATCACCTGCCAGCTCGGCTAGAATATAAAGCAGGCAGAAAAATGTAAAAAGATGAGACTGGCCTAGCCTCCCAGCCTACATCTTTCTCCCATGCTGGATGCTTCCTGCCCTAGAATATTGGACCCCAAGCTCTTTAGTTTTGGGACTCAGACTGACTCTCCTTGCTCCTCAGCTTGTAAATGGCCTATTGTGGGACCTTGTGATCATGTGAGTTAATGTTTAATAAACTACCTTTTCTAAGTAGATCTATGCTGTTAGTTCTGTCCCTCTAAGAGAACCCTGATACACTCAGAAACTTAAAATACAATGGTTTATTTTTTGTTTGTAATACGTATTCACTGGGAATCAGCAGGAAGGCCCTGCTTATTATACTTAGGGATCCAGGCTGCAGAGCAGCAACTATCACAAATACCCCTACACCAGGGGGAAAAGCATCTCTGGAGAGTGTCATACCAGCAACAAATGCGCTTTACTTAAAAGTGACATCCATCCCTTCTTTTCATCATACTTTGACTAGGATTAGTCATATGACACCACCAATCCACAGGTGGGCCAGGAAATATAGCTCTGCCATGTGTCTGGAGGATAGAGCCAGACATTTTGGAGGTGATGCAAATGACTACCAGGGCAAGTAAGTCAAAGACTTGGTTTCTGAATCCAAAAGTATTTGACTCCAAAGCCAGGTTTATTTCACAAAACCATATGGCTTTACTCAACTTACCGAGAGTTCTGGGTCTGGGGATATCCATACCTTTTGACTTTCTGTTGCTTTTCAGTGAGGATTGTCTCCACCCTAAATTTTCATAGGCTGAGAATAACCCTTCCCTCGCAATTGTCATACCAGAAAGTATGACCCCTTTGGCCTAAGGCAGATGAGGGCTTGAAAATCAGACCCTGGTGGGATATGGTACTTGTCCCTGTTCCTGCTATCTTCTGCCTCTGTGTCTATACACAAGTAGCATCAAACTACTTTCTGCTATTCTAGTCCCAGAGGTACTAGAGTGACTTCTAGTACCAGAGCAGCTGGAGTGACCTAACGATTGGCTAGGTACATCCTGAACTATAGAAGATGTGTCCTGGGCCAAAAGCAGGACTTTTTCCTGCAAACTTGAATGGAGCTGATGACAGTGACCTGTCAACAGTGCTGTGACTGTAGTTTAGGGTCATTCACATTTCTCTCCTTATAGGAAGCCCATAGTAGGAGTTTAGAGTAGGCTGTCCAGCAAACAGCCCTGAATCAGAAGTCAGGAGCTTTGAAATCAGTCCTGGCTCTGTCATCACTAGCTATTGACCTGGGGTAAATAACTTAATCTCTGTGAAGTGTGAGTTTCCTTATCTGGAAAAACAATGACCATTCCAGCATTCACATTTTTTAAATGAAAATGCCAATCTGCAAATAGCGTGAAAGGCTAACATCTAAATAGTGCTTAATACTTTACAAAAGTTTTCAACTGCCCTGCTGTGTAGGCGTGATCACCGTGATTTCCCCATTGAAGAAACTAAGTCTTGTAGGATTAGTTGAGTTGCCTAAAGTCTCACAATTAATAAATAACAGAAGTGGGATTTGAATATAAGTCTTTGTCTCCAAATCTGGTATTCTTTCCCTTGTCTGAGTCTTTAACTAGGGTGGTCCATAGGATGTGAAAAGGAATGCACAAGTAAAGAAAGTGGGAGGCAGAGAGAAAGCAGTAGAGGATTTGGATCCTTGAAGACCAGATTTGAATTCCAGCTTTTCCATATACTGGTTTGTAGTCCTTTAAAAGCCACTTCATCTTTCTTTTTCTGTTTGGCAAATGTAGACAGGGCTGATAGTCATGTGGTATATACTGGTACGGCCATATTGCTTATTAAAATACTGAAATCCTGCCATACTATTTAGTGTATTTAGGGGATTCCAACTGATCCCCTCATTTGAGGTCCCCTCTCACCTCCTCATACTTTAGCAACAAAAGGGTTAATAGGCTTAGCAGGGGATATTAAGGACCCACTTCACTCCAGGACTATGGCTTAGCAGAGGACGTTAAGGACCCACTGTACTCCAATGATTAGGAATAATGGCTACACAGACGAGAGGGTCAGCCATAATCCTTAAAGCACTATTTTCTGAAATGTCATAGCAATGACCTCTGGAAAAATAATTCTGTTGTGTAGAAAACACTACATAAAATTTTACCTAGGAGAGACTTACTGTACATTAGCCTATTCAAGACTCTGAGATGGCCTGTTGTAAAGGCACTTATTTTACATTTTTAACTTTGATTTTTCTAATATTTGAGATTGTAATTCATTTTCCCCCATATCACCTATCATATCTTCTGCTCATTTTGTGAATCTTAGATTTTGATCCTGAGCTTATTATTTTCTGTCTACTCATTCTCTTACAGTACATCTTCTTATGCGGTGGCTCACATAGTTTGTAACCCAGATGCTCTTTAGTCCAAGGTGGAGATAGTCAACTTCCTATGGTAGGTTTATTGCAGGTTATTCTAGAGTTCAGCTATCCTAGAATGACAGGAACAAGAAAAAACAATGGCATTATCAACAACAGTGGCCGCTAGTACTGATTGAGTGCTTTTGATAGACTCAGCTGAGTGCCGTACATATTATGCTGGTTATGGTGCTTAACTCTGTTTCATTTCAAATGATCAGTCTAAGCCAAGGGGTAGTAAACTATGGCCTGTGGGCTATTCAGTCCTAGGCCTGTGATTGTAAGATACATGAGATAACAATTTTTAAAAATGTTTTTACAAGGTTCCAAGAAGAAGACTGGTGTGTTACAGAGACTGTATGTGGCCCACAAAACCTATGTTATCATTTTGCCCTTTATAGAAAAAGTGTCAATACGTGGTAATCCCACCTTGTTTTCTAATGGCTGGAATAAGTTTAGACATGTGGTCCATTCAAACAACAAATAGTCATTGAGTCCTAACCACTATATGAATGTTAGGGGTATAGCAGTAAACAAAACAGACACAAAATCGTATTCTTGTGTATCTTGCACTCTAATTCATTAGACTTAATGAGATATAAATCTGTTACTGTTTGGTTGAAGCTTCTCACACCTAAGTATGCAATATTGCAAATGATATTTCCTTTTGATGTTTAGCTATTTCTCTCTTTAAATGTGGTAGTTCTAACTTATGATTGTAAAGGGAACCAGTTCAAGAAAGACCCAGCACATTAAGGGTTACAGAAAGTTGAGAATTAATTAATTAAGCTACTGAGTCAACCAATCTTGAATTCTGCTATATCTTAGGACTTCCTAGTATATTAGATAATAATTTTCCTTATTGTTTAAGTCCTTTTAAATCAGTTTTCTGTTACCGAAATTAACTAAAGGTATATGTATACACAAGTATTACCTAATGTAATCCTTATGACAACCCTATGAAATATTTATTATTCCATTTTTCAGAGGAAGAATCTTAAGATGAGAGAAATTAATTAATTACATAGTCAACATATTATGTAACATAACCAAGATGAGAATTCAGGTCTCTCTGACTCGAGTTCAATTATCTCCTGCTTACAGAATTTCTAAGCAGAGAGATTGTTAGAAGGAAAGGTAGGAAGCCAATATGGAGACAGTTTTTCATGTCCTATGCCTGTGTATATGACTGTGTCATTGAGTTTCATCCTCTTTCTTAGATCTGGAGTATGTTTCTTTCTTTCTTTTTCTTTTCTTTTCTTTTTTTTTGAGACACAGTCTTGCTCTGTTGCCCAGGCTGGAGTGCAGTGGTGCAGCAACCTGCACCTCCTGGGCTCAAGCAATTCTCCTGCATCAGCCTCATGAGTAGCTGGGATTACAGGTATTTGCCATGGCTAATTTTTGTATTTTTAGTAGAGATGGGGTTTCACCATGTTGGCCAGGCTGTTCTTAAATTTGTGACCTCAAGTGATCCACTGGCCTTGGCCTCCCAAAGTGCTGGGATTACAGACATGAATCACCACACTTGGCCGAGTAATGTTTCTTGACTCCCATCCCACTATGAGAAGACAGCATTTTCCCATTTGTTGGGCATTCGTTGTCCTAAGACAATTGTATACCATACATAAAGAATGAGGGAGTGCCACATCGCCCAGGGAGGGACAAACCTGTCAGTTTCTTTCCATCTTCTCCACAACCATCTGATCACTTTTCACTTTGTCTACTCCAGCAATAAATTCCTATCTGGTCTATGTTTATTCACTCCGGCCTTCCAATTCAATCTTCACATTGCAACTAGAAGACAAAGACAGATTTTTCGGCCAGGCATGTTTGCTCACGCCTGTAATCATAGCACTTTGGGAGGCCCAGGAGGGTGTATCACCTGAGGTCAAGAGTTCGAGACCAATCTGGCCAACGTGGTGACACCCCATCTCTATTAAAAATACAAAAATTAATCAGGCATGGTGGTGGGCACCTGTAATCTCAGCTACTTGGGAGGCGGAGGCAGGAGAATCGCTTGAACCTGGGGGGAAGAGGTTGCAGTGAGCTGAGATCGTGCCTCTTCACTCCCGCCTGGGCAAAAGAGCGAAAGTCCATCTAAAAAATAAAAAAAAAAGACAGATTTTTAATATGGTCTACAAAGCCTCTTCAGCTTCACTTTTCCTCAAGTGCTGTCCTGCTTTCTCTATTCTTGTGTACTGACTTTTATCAACCATTAGTTTCTGCCTGGAATGATGTTTCTTCCCTTCTATGCCCAGTAAACAACTATTTGTCCTTTTGATATCTGTTCAAGTTTTTCTTTTCATACAAACCTTTTCTGCTCTCCTTGACTAGATTGACTCCTATCATAAGTTCTTAGTGGGCCATGTGCATTTCCTTCAAAGCACATGGCACAATTGTAGTTTCTCATTAATGTGTGTGATTACCCGTTTATATCTATCTACACTACTATATTATATGCTCTAGGAGAGCAGTGGCCACATCTGCTACCCAGTGTGTGGCACACAATAGTTTCTCAATACATATTTGTGGAATGAATGTGTAAATGTATACAGAAAAGACATTTTACATTTCGTCAGTGATTTAAAACAGATTTCAGAGCTCAGGTTGTAGCAGTCTGAGTCCCTGCAGGAAATAAGTGAGATCCTCAAATGGAACAATTTCCATTTTGAACAAGGAAAGTTCAACCTAGGGACTATTTACACAGTTGTAACTTGGTTATAAGGGAAAGTAACAAGGGATGACGAAGCACCCTGGGGTTAGCAACAGTGAGTTAGAAGTTGGTACCCCCAAAACTGAATGGGCAACTGAAGGGAGAAGTTTGGCCTTAAAGAGAATAGCCATGGTTCTAGAAGAGAGCCACAGGATAGGTGCTGTGGCCATTGTAGAGAATCCCAGCCAAGCCAGTGAAGCTCTGCAGTGTCCAGTCATGTCAGAATTATAAAAACAAGAAAAAACATTGTTATCATCAGCACTCTTTTCCCTTCCTTGACCTCCATCCAGTGCCTCCCATTGGCTAAACCCAACTGAAATCCAGAGGGAAGAGAACTGAATGATGTTCATAAAGGCCTGGACTTTTAGGGAACAGAGCTGGGTGGAAAATGAGAAAATGGATCTAGCAGGAGAAGTGAAAAATCCCAGCCATTGGTCATTGGGATAATTTCCTTTTTTTTTTTTTTTTGAGATGGAGTCTAGCTCTGTCAGCCAGGCTGGAGTGCAGTGGCACCATCTCAGCTCACTGCCACCTCCACCGCCTTGGTTCAAACAATTCTCCTTCCTCAGCCTCCCAATTAACTGGGATTACAGGTGCCCACCACCATGTCCAGCTAATTTTTGTATTTTTAGTAGAGATGGGATTTCACTGTGTTGGCCAGGCTGGTCTCGAACTCCTGACTTTGTGATCCGCCAGCCTCTGCCTCCCAAAGTGCTGGGATTACAAGCATGAGCCACAGTGCTCGGCCGACAATTCCTTATTTTTAAACAATTGCTAAGATAAATAATGCAAAAAGGTAGCTTGGAAAGTTTTAATTTAATACAATAGGAAGGAAGCAGTCACTAAAGTTTGAGAGTTATATAGATAATGGTAGCTACAAAAAGTTTTCTTATCATGGAAATGCCATGATTAATGAAATGGATTAATGAAAAGTCCATGGGATTTTAAGTTAGATGTGAGATAGAATCTTAGCTCTGCCATGTCCTGATTTGTTAGCCTTGGTTTCCTTATTTATAGGATGAGGATTATAGTGCCTCTCTCATAGGATAATTGTAAGAATCCATTGTCTGGCACATTGTAGGTGCTCATTAAATGGTAAGTATTGTGAGAAAGGCATGTAGTTATTGTCTGCTCTGGCCTAGCACTATAATAAGGTCTCCTCCTGGGAGCTTTTGATGTAATTAGGCAAGCAAAGCCACCAGGGATGGTGCAAGTAGAAACTAACAGAACAGGAAATAATGGAAATAATCAAAGACTCAATAGTATATTAAGTTCCACAGGAAAGATGCAGGTCACAAGCTCTGATAGATCTGTAGTGAAACTGGACCACTCCTCAGCTTTGACCCTTCCCCACTCCTTCTGCCACTCCCCGCACCCTGGATCTTTAAGAAACCTTCCAGTCCTCAAAGCTAGTGCATTGTAGATAATGAGGATAGTGTACGTCAATGAACTCTACTGAGTCACTCAGCTACGTGCAGTTAAACCACAGGCTATCCAAGCCAGTAAAAACAGGAGCAGTTTAGAACTCCTTAGTGGGTAGTTCTACCTTAAGACTTTAGTGACATTACACAGTCCAGCTCTGATGCATTGTGTGAAAGTGACGGGTTCCCCCTCACCCTCCACCCCCTTGCCCACTTCATAAAACTGCTCTTTGCTTACTTGGTGCCAAATGGCTCATGTGTTTACATGAAGGATAGATTAAAGACCACATTGTACTTTTCCTTGTCATTGTGTAAAGGGCGTTATTTTCCATGTTGATAAGATCTGGAGGGAAGAATAAAGCACAATGGACTTTTATTTTAATCACTAACCACTCACCCTATCCCACAGAAAGCCCAAAGTTTTTTATGCTTCTCCTGGTTTCAAGGAATCTGTCATTAGGAAAAGTAAAGTCAAGTGGCTCAGATTTTATCCAACGGGGACTTAGCAGTGTCCTTCCCTCATTGGGAAGGGGTTGAGAAAAGGGATAAAGAAACAGAATTTAATGACCCAGAGGAAAAGCTGAAGTGACAGTATTTATGCCTGGAGTTTACTGCCTGCAGCTGCTGTGGGACCTGATTAAAGAGTCAGAACAATATGATTCTTGCTCTCAATGGCTTGAGACATTTTGGCAGAGAGGAGCAGATGCCACCTGTGTTAAGTAAGTCAGAGCATATTAGCAATGGACTTGGATAATTCCCACTTCACACACATAGCCTTCTGTCCTGTGATGCTCTTTCTCTCCTCCGTATTTTCTTCAAACAAGGCTAGCAATTCTTCTGTTGCCTCCTCTCTTTTTTCAGTAATATTTGTGCTTTATGTTGTCTCAGTTTGCTCTTGTATTTGAAGTCACATTGGACCAGAAATCAAGAGACCTACTTCTTCCATTAGCTTTGCCATGTATCAGTGAACATACCCTTTTAGAACTTCCAATTTTCTCAACTCTTAAGAAATATCTGTTTGCTGCAGTTAACAGTGTTGAGAAACCAGAGAAATACATGTATGTAGAAGTAGCTTTTTTAAAAATTTGAGGTAATATTTACAAATGATTGAATACATAGATCTTAAGTGTACAGTTTGATGAGTTTTAGAGAATGTATATAGGAATACCTCATTTTATTGTGCATTGAAGATACTGTGTTTTTCACAAATTGAAGGTTTGTGACAAGTGACAACCCTGCATCAAGCAAGTCTGTGGTGCCATTTTTTCAATTGCATGTGTTCACTTCTTGTCTCTGTGTCACATTTTGGTAATTCTTGCAATATTTCAAGCTTTTTAATGATTATTATATCTGTCATGGTGATTCATAATCAGTGATCATTGATGTTACTATTGTAATTGTTTTGAGGTGCCACAAACCGTGCCCCTATAAAATAGCAAACTTAATAAATGTGTGAGTTCTGACTGCCCCACTGACTGACTGTTCCCCTTCTTTCTCCCTCTCCTCAGGCTTCCCTATTCCTTGAGAGACAGCAGTGTTGAAGTTAGGCCAATGAATAACCCTATAATGACCTCTAAGTGTTCACATGAAAGGAAGAATTGCATGTCTTTCACTTTAAATTAAAAACTAGAAATGACTAAGTTTTGTGAGAAAGGCAAATTGAAAGCTGAAACAGGTTAAAAGCCAGGCTTCTTGCACCAAACAGTTAGCCAAGTTATGAATGCAAAGAAAAAGTTCTTGAAGGAAATTTAAAGTTCTACTCCAGTGAACACATGAATGATAAGAAAGCAAAATACCCTTCTTACTGATATGGAGAAAGTTTGAGTGGTCTGGATAGAAGATGAAATCAGCTACAACATTCCCTCAAGCCAAAGCCTAATCCAGAGCAAAGCCCTAACTCTCTTCAAGTCTATGAAATTTGAGAGAAGTAAAGAAGCTTCAGAAGAAAAGTTGGAAGGTAGCAGAGGTTGATTCAGAGGTTTAAGAAGCCATTTTTATAAAATAGAAGTGCAAGTTGAAGCAACAAGTGCTAATGTACATGCTTTAGCAAGTTATCCAGAAGATCTAGCTAAGATCATTGATGAAGGTGGCTAAATGACATTTTCAGTGTAGGTGAAACAGCCTCATATTGGAAAAAGATGCCATCTAGGACTTTCATAGGTGGAGAGAAGTCACTGCCTGGCTGCAAAGTTTCAAAGGACAGGCTAACTCCCTTGTTAGAGGCTAATACAGCTGGTGACTTGAAGTTGAAGCCGATGCTCATTTACCATTCTGAAAATCCTAAGGCTAAATCTACTTTGCCTGTGCTCTGTAAGTAGAACAACAAAGCCTAGATAACAGCACATCTGTTTACAGTGTGGTTACTGAATATTTTGAGCCCACTGTTGAAAATTACTGCTCAGAAGAAAACATTTCTTTCAAAATACTACTTCTCATTGAAAATGCACCTGGTCACCCAAGAGCTCTGATGAAGATACACAAGGAGGTTAATGTTGTCTTCACACTTGGTAACTCAGCATTCATTCTGCAACCATGGATCAAGGAGCAGTTTTGATTCTCAAGACTTATTATTTAAGAAACACATTTCATAAGGCTATCGCTGTCATAGATAGTGATTTATCTGATGGATCTGGACAAGGTAAATTGAAAACCTTCTGGAAAGGAGTCACCATTCTAGATGCCATCAGGAATATTCGTGACTCATGGGAGAAGGCCTAAATATCAACGTTAATAGGCATTTGGAAGAAGTTGATTCAACCCTTGTAGATGACTTTGAAGGATTTACAACTTCAAGGGAGGAAGTAGCTGCAGATGTGGTCTAAATAGCAAGAGAACTAGAATTAGGAGTGGAGCCTAAAGATGTGATTGAATTGCTGTAGTCTCATGATAAAACTGGAATGGATGAGAAATTGCTTGTTATGGATGAGCAAAGGAAGTGATTTCTGAGATCGAAACTACTCCTGATGAAGATGCTATGAACATTGTTGAAATGACAACATAGGATTTAGGATGTTACATAAACTTAGTGAAGCAGTGGCAGGGTTTGAGAGGACCGTTGCCAATTTTGAAAGAAATTCTACTGTGTGTAAAATGCTATCAAACAGCATCACATGCTATGGAGATTCTCTCAAGAGTCAACTCATATGGCACACTTCATTGTCATCCTATTTTTTTTTTTTTTTGAGACGGAGTCTCGCTCTGTCGCCCAGGCTGGAGTGCAGTGGCCAGATCTCAGCTCACTACAAGCTCCATTGTCATCCTATTTTAAAAAATTGCCAAAGCTACCCAGCTGATCAGCAGCCTGATCAGTTAGCAGTCACCAACAACAAGGCAAGACCTAACAGCAAAAAGAGTATGACTCAGATGATCATTAGCATTTTTAAAGCAATACCGCATTTTTGTTTTTTTTTTGAGACGGAGTTCTGCTCTTGTCACCCAGGCTGGAGTGCAATGGCACGATCTCAGCTCACTGCAACCTCTGCTTCCCGGGTTCAAGCGATTCTCTTGCCTCAGCCTCCCAAATAGCTGGGACTACAGGTATGCACCACCATGCCCAGATAATTTTTATATTTTTAGTAGAGATGGAGTTTCACCATGTTGGCCAGGCTGGTCTTGAACTCCTGACTTCAGATGATCCACCCGCCTTGGCCTCCCAAAGTGCTGGGATTACAGGCGGGATTCACCATGCCCGCCCAATATAGCATTTGAACATTAAGGCGTGCAGATTGTTTTTTAGACGTAATGCCATTGCACACTTAATGGACTACAGTGTAGTGTAAACATAACTTTTTTTTTTTTTTTTGAGATGCAGTTTTGCTTTTGTTGCCCAGGCTGGAGTGCAATGGCACGATCTCGGCTCACCGCAACCTCCGCCTCCCGGGTTCAAGCTATTCTCCTGTCTCAGCCTGCCGAGTAGCTGGGATTACAGGTATGTGCCATCAGGCCCAGCTAATTTTTTGTATTTTTAGTTGAGACGTATTTGCATTTTTAGTTCTCCATGTTGGTCAGGCCAGTCTTGAGCTCCTGACCTCAGGTGATCCGCTCGCCTTGGCCTCCCAAAGTGCTGGGATTACAGATATGAGCCACTGCGCCTGACCCATAACTTTTCTATATACTAGGAAACAAAAAAATTTATGCAACTCACTTTACTACAATATTCATTTTATTCCACTGATGTGGAACTGAACTTGCAGTATCTCCAAGGTATGCCTGTACATCTATGTAACCAACACTCCAATTAAGATATAGTATATTTCTATCATCCCAGAAATTTCCCACATGTCCCTTTCATATCCCCTTTCAACCAATCCTTCTTATCTTGAGGTAACCACTATTCTATCACCACAGATGTTTTTTCCTGTCCTTGAACTTGTTAGAAGCACTTTGAAAACTGAAAGCCACTGTACAAAATCCAGTATTATTACTGTATCTCAACAAGATGTTACATTATTTAAAAGACCTAGTATTTTACTTAGTACTGAGCAGAAAGCACGGTAGACACTGACTCAATTCAATATTGAATATATCTTAAAGTAACTGAAGTATAGGGAAAGGGCCTTTGACCGGGGTTCTGGGAAAGCTGAATTCTAACCTGCTCTGACTTACCTAACATTGTGACATTTAAAACAAAACAAAACATTTTTTACCTTAAGTGTTTCTTCTGCAAAATAAAGGAGTTGGACTAGATGATGTTGTAGAGTACCTTCATGCTTTCAGAAATTACTTAACGATGATAATGACTAACATTTATTGAATGATTACTCTATGCCAGGCACTACTCTAAATACATTTATTAACTCATTAATCTTAATAACAGTCCAACAAGGTAAATCTTATTACAGTTGACCCCTGAACAACACAGGGGTTGGGGCTGCTGACCTGTGTGTTTGAAATCCACATATAAATTTTGACGCCTCAAAAACTTAACTACTAATAGCCCACCATTGACTGGAAGCCTTCCTGATAACATGAACAGTTGATTAACATATATTTTGTATATTATATGTATTATATGCTGTATTATTACAATATAGTAAGCCAGAGAAAAGAAAATGTTATTATGAAAATCACAAGGAAGAGGAAATATATCTACTATTTATTAAGTGGAAGTGGATCATCATAAAGGTCTTCACCCTTGTCTTCATTTTGAGTAGGCTGAGGAGGGAGAAGAGTAGGGGTTGGTCTTGCCGTATCAGGAATTGCAGAGGCAGAAGAAACTCCGTGTGTAAGTGGACCTGTGCAGTTCAAACCCATGTTCAAGACTGAACTGTATTTCCATCTTAGAGATGAGCTTCAGTGACTTTCAACATTTTGCCATACTCATTTTCTACCTCTCTCCTTTTTTATAAAATAAAAACTATTATGAAAAATTTCAAACATTCTCTTATAAGTAGACAGATGGCATTTTTCACCCTTAAATACTCTAGCATGCATCTAAAAAAGGACAATTTTATAACTGTCACACCTAACAAAATTAATAATAATTCTTGAATATTATTTATTTAATACTAAGTTCATCTTTCTCTGATTGTCTTAACGTTTCTTTTTTGGTGTTTTGCTAAATTAGAGCCAAAAATGGTCTACTCGTTTTATTTGGTTGTTGTGTCCCTTAAGCCTCTTTTAATCTAAAATCCCCTCTGCTTGAAGAGGGAGGATTTAGAGTGTTGTAAAGGCAGAAGACCAAGGGGTGCCTTTCTACTTTGCTCCTCATACACAAAAATGTGGTAATGAGGTTACAGGAGAATAAAGCAAAATCACCTCAGCTTCTTCCTATTTCTTGGACTCTTCACCCACCTTCTTACCTTATGGGTGGCCATTCCTATTTCTGTAGGTCACTTTCTTATGTGAATAGTAAGGGGTTGCTAGGAAGAGGCTGGTGGATTTCCTTGCACTTACCAGAAACAGGGTATATCACTACCAACGGAAATTACTATGAATAGCTCTCAGCAAAACACTTCCGTAGTAATAGGGGCATGATCTCAATGAGGAAATTGCCATTTGAAGATTTGTCTTTGTATACTTTTTTTTTGATGCAAGAAGAGAAAACATGGGGTTATTTACATTGTAGGGAGGAACTCTTCAAGGTCAGCAGGGGCTCTAGTGAACTCAGCCTGATTGAGGCTTACCAGCCTGTGCTTTGTGAGATTAAGTAGGCATCCAAAGAACCATGCCCATCCTCTCCATAGTCTGGATTAAATATGGAGACATTCTACTAAAGAGTAACTAGAATCGCAGAAATGCAGTACTAGCAAAGGCCTAAAGAATAGCCAGCAAGTGTTTTCAAATGCTGTTCCCACAAGGCTCCAACTTTGGAGGCACTTTAAGTATTCTGCAAATGTTTTGTGTGAACTTCCTTAAAAAATGTGGTCAATTCTTTATTTTAGTACTAGTCCTTATTTTGGTTTTCTTTTACAATCTCTCAGAATTCAACTTTCACTAAGCTCTACCAACACTAATAATAAATTAACCTCATCTCTTTGTCATGAAATCTCTGAAGTAATGATTCCCAAACTGCCATGGAAAAAGCATGCATTCTTGATGCCAAAATGAATTTTTGAAAAGGTGCTTTCTTCTTGTGTACCTTAGTAAAATAATTTTTTGGAAGTCCTTTCTCTTTGGTGGATCTTGAAGCCTGGGAAGACCCATTCTGGAGTGAGAGAAGGCTCTCATAGAAAAGGAGTTGTGTAAGTTAGGGTTTTTGTTGTTGTTGTGTGTGTGTGTGTATTTCTGTGTGTGCAGTAAAAGTCTGAAGCTTTAACTCCATAGAGGCTGGTAGAAGGAATGTTCCTCATCTTGTAAAGACAATTTCCAAGGAAGAGTTTTAAAAGAGATGATTTGGGCCAGGAACTGTGGCTTACACCTCTAATCCCAGCAATTTGGGAGGCTTGAGGCCAGGAGTTTGAGGTTCAGTGAGCTATAATTGCACCACTGCACTCCAGCCTGGGTGACAGGGCAAGACCCTGTCTCTTAAAAAAAAAATGAGGATAAAGTTGCCAAGATTAGTATATTAAAATATAGGATGCTTAATTAAATTTGAATTTCAGACAAATAAATGCCTTTTAAAAAGTACATCATATTTGGGACATATACTAAAAACATTTGTCATTTATCTGAAATTCAAATATAGCTGAAACTTGTTGTTTTTCTGAAATTAAAAAATAAGTGGTTTTGTTTTTCATCTGGTGACCCTCTTGAGTAAGCTGCTTTTGTCTGGTATATTCAGAACTCCAGATTTATTAATCTGTAGTCATTCCTCCTATAGCCGTCTTTCCAGTGTGCTGAGGTCCTGCAAGACTCAGAGCCAGGAGAAATGCCTGTGTACTGTGCCACTGACACTTCCTGCACTTAGTGACCTCAAAGAGGGTGACCCCAGGGCAATGAGAAACAAAAGAGGAAAATCAAGTCATGGGTCCCCGTGAAATCTTTTCTTTCAGGGCTGACCTTGATGTGTTGCAGCCTCCCGGTGGCCTGGTTCAAGTGGTTTCGTGTTGAAATTCTTTTAAGTGATTGTGTTAGTTTCCTTTTGGTAAACCTTATCTCTTCCTTGGAGTGTGTTTTAGTTTGCCTGGATGGAGTTGAGTATTCCATCGGCTCCCTGAGTCCTCACGTCGGACTTGGTTTCTGTGAGATTTCTCTTTGCTTATTTGCTTTAGGAAGAGGCTCGTTGATAAAAGAAGGCAGCCATCTGGGGGCCAGAGAGTCCTCTGGTGCAGCTGCCCACTTGGGACCCTGCCTCCTTCTCAGACTGCAGGGAGTTTACTAATAATCATGGGATGTTTAAGCTGTGAAGCACCTTAATGTGATAAAGGAGCGTGGGAAGGGGTCCCCTCGCCCCTCCTTCCTTAGTAGTTTCACTTTTTGTCTGTTATACACTATAGATTCCCCTGAAAGATATCATTTGATGAAAGGATTCTGCAGCTAGAAATAAGCTACAAAACCAATTCTTAATTATGGCCCTGGCTCTTTACAAGTAAGGAATCTGAAGCCCAGAAAGGCTAAGTGACTTGCCAAAGATAGTACAGCAGATGAGCGGCAAAAAGTGGGAAAATAAAAGCCCAGTTCCTCCAGCTTCCACATGGTGATTTTTATTCAGGACTATGAAAGATAATGTACCAAGTCCTTAACATCATTACATGAGGAATTTACTAGTCAGATTATGCACATTCTAAGACTCAGGCAAGAACACCTTGGCTCTCCAGTTCACACACCCTTTATGCATGATCAAGGAGGCTTGGAGATTGTTTTGATTGCTGCTGGGGGAGAAGCGGGAAATAGGAATGTGTGAAGGCATAAAATGTAAATACCTGGGTGAGGCTAGACAACCATTCTATTCCGCACTTATAGAATAAGTAAAAAGATATGAGTTTGTTGCCTGAAAAAAAATGTTTCATGGAGGAGAGCGTAGAACAATCTTGGACTCTGCAATTGGAACACTTAGGTGAGTTGTCTTTAGGATAGAAATGAATTCCAAGAGCAGGGGAGTGTGAACATGGCATATATACTTCTCAGTTTTTCTTTAGCTAATCCTTTTTATGGTATTTCATCACCTCTGGGTGTGAGACAAATGTGGAATTCTCTTTTCTCTTTCCAGATTCTTTGCTGAAATGTGAGGCTAGGTACTTCACTTTCTTTCTTGTGTCATGTGCTTGTATTATTTGTAAACCTTTCCCTGAGGGATTCTCCATAGTTCTTTACTATATTGTTCCTCAAACACTTCAGGCAACAATAGGGAATCATAAATGCCAGGAACTATAGCCCCAAATATCCCTTATGCTTTCCTGTATGTAGAAAACTGTGCCATGTCACAAGGGGATAGAATAATGAGATGTTTAAGGACTGTGGGTTTGGATTCAAACAGACCTGGATTTAAGTCTCAGCATTGACTTTTCTTAACATGTGACTTTTAGTAAGTTATTTTTATCTCTGTGAGCTCAGTTTCTTCAAATATGAAAGAGGTGGATTGGGGGCTAGTAATAGCCCATTCTTCATGGGATTGCTGTAAGACTCAAATGAGAAATGTGTATGAATTGTGATGTGGCTTGGCTGTGTCCTGACCCAAATCTCATCTTGAATTCCCACGTCTTATGGGAGGGACCCAGTGGGAGGTAATCATGGGGGCAAGTCTTTCCCATGCTGTTCTTATGATAGCAAATAAGTCTCACCAGACTTGACAGTATTATAAGGGGAATTTCCCCACCTAGTCTCTCTCTTTGCCTGCTCTCATCCACGTGAGATGTGACTTGCTTCTCCTTGCCTTTCGCAATGATTGTTGAGGCCCTCCCAGCCACGTGGAACTGTAAGTCATTAAACTTCTTTCTTTTGTAAATTGCCCAGTCTTGGGTATGTCTTTATCAACAGTGTGAAAATGGGCTAATACAGGAAATTGGTACCAGTAGAGTGGGGTGCTGCTGAAAAGATACCGGAAAACGTGAAAGTGACTTTGGAACTGGGTAACAGGCAGACATTGGAACAGTTTGGAGAGCTCAGAAGAAGATAGGAAAATGTGGGAAAGTTTGGAACTTCCTAGAGACTTGTTGGATGACTTTGACCAAAAGCCTGATAGCAATATCGACAGTAAGGTCCAGGCTGAAGTGGTCTCAGAGGTGGCATTTTGCCCTTGCCCTAGAGATTTGTGGAACTGTGAACTTGAGAGAGATGATTTAAGATATCTGGTGGAAGAAATTTCTAAGCAGCAAAGCATTCAAGAGGTGACTTAGCTGCTGTTAAAGGCATTCAGTTTTATAAAGAAGCAGAGCATTAATGTTTGGAAAGCTTGCAGCCTGACAATGCGATAGAAAAGAAAAAAACCCTTTTTCTGGGGAGAAATTCAAGCAGCTGCAGAAATTTGCATAAGTAGGGAGGAGCCAGATGTTAATCCCCAAGACAATGTCTCCAGGGCATGTCAGAAGGCTTCACAGCAGCCCCTCCCATCACAGGTCTAGGAGAAAATGGTTTAGTGGGCTGGGCCCAGGGTTCCTGTGCTGTGTGCAGCATAGAGACTTGGTGCCCTGTGTCCCAGCTGCTCCAGCCATGACTGAAAGAGGCCAACGTAGAGCTTGAGCTGTGGCTTCAGAGTGTGCAAGCCCCAAGCCTTGGCAACTTCCATGTGGTATTGAGCCTACGGGTGCACAGAAGTCAGGAATTGAGGTTTAGGAACTTCTGCGTAGATTTCAGAGGATGTATGGAAACTCCTGGATGTCGGAGCCCCCACACAGAGTCCCTACTGAGGCACTGCCTAGTGGAGCTGTGAGAAGAGGGCCACCATCCTCCAGACCCTGGAATGGTAGATCCACTGACAGCTTGCACCATGTACCTGGAAAAGCTGCAGACACTCAACACCAGCCTGTGAAAACAGCTGGGAGGGAGGCTGTACCCTGCAAAGCCACATGGGTGGAGCTGCCCAAGAGCCTGGGAACCTACCCCTTGCTTCAGTGTGACCTGGATGTGAGACATGGAATCAAAGGAGATTATTTTGGAGCATTAAGGTTTGACAGCCCCGCTGGATTTTGGACTTGCATGTGGCCTGTAGCCCTTTTGTTTTGGCCAATTTCTTTCATTTGGAATGACTGTATTTACCCAATGCCTGTAGTCCATTGTATCTAGGAAGTAACTAACTTGCTTTTGATTTTACAGGCTCATAGGTGGAAGGGACTTGCCTTGTCTCAGATGAGATGTTGGACTGACTGTGGACTTTTGAGTTAATGCTGAAATGAGTTAAGATTTTTTTTTGAGACAGAATCTTGCTCTGTCACCTGGGCTGGAATGCAGTGGCACAATCTCAGCTCACTGCATCCTCTGCCTTTTGGGTCCAAGCAATTCTCCTACCTCAGCCTCCTGGGTAGCTGGGATTATAGGCATGTGCCACCATGCCTGGCTAATTTTTGTATTTTAAGTAGAGATGGTGTTTCACTATGTTGATCAGACTGGTACTTAAGCTCCTGACCTCAGGTGATCTGCCTGCCTTGGCCTCCCAAAGTGTTGGGATTACAGGCCTGAGCCACCAAGCCTGGCCTGCTGAAATGAGATAAGACTTTGGAGGACTGTTGGGAGGGCATGATTGGTTTTGAAATGTAAGGACATGGGCTTTGGAGGGGCCAGGGGTGGAATGATATTGTTTGGCTGTGTCCCCAACCAAATCTCATCTTGAATTCCCAAATGTTGTGGGAGGGACCCAGTGGGAGGTAATTGAATCATGGGGGCAAGTCTTTCCTGTGCTGTTCTCATGATAGTGAATACATCTCATGAGATCTGATGGTGTTATAAGGTGGAGTTTCCCTGCCCAATCTCTCTCTTTGCCTGCTGCCATCCGCATAAGATGTGACTTGCTCCTCCTTGCCTCCTGTCATGATTGTGAGATCTCCCCAGCCATGTGGAACTGTAGGTCATTAAACCTTTTTCTTTTGTAAATTGCCCAGTCTTGGGTATGTCTTTATTAGCAGCATGAAAATGGACTAATATAAAGTGTTTTACATAGTGCGTGGCAAGTGGTAAGCACTCAGTTGCCAGTTGTGTTATTATTATTGACATCTTTATTATTATTTTTTCCATAAACTTAATTTAGAACTCTTATACCATGATCTGGGGTTTGGGTCATTATTTCTTTCATTAAAGAAAATCTCTCTCCTAATCAAAATCTATTTATCTTATTTTAAATTGTTTTCCATTGTAATTGCTTAAGTTCTAATTCCATTTGCACCTCATTGTTGAAATCTTCTCTCACCATTCTATATCATTGATTTCTTTCTTCTTTAATCTCTCGATTTACACATTCCCTATTCTAAATGATCAAGAGCAGCTTCTAACATTTTTCACATATTCTCCTTGCATTATTTTCCCTGTGAATGCTGTTATTGAAAATCTATTTTTGGCCGGGCACGGTGGCTCAAGCCTGTAATCCCAGCACTTTGGGAGGCCGAGACGGGCGGATCACGAGGTCGGAGATCGAGACCATCCTGGCTAACACGGTGAAACCCCGTCTCTACTAAAAATACAAAAACTAGCCGGGCGAGGTGGCGGGCGCCTGTAGTCCCAGCTACTCGGGAGGCTGAGGCAGGAGAATGGCGTAAACCCGGGAGGCGGAGCTTGCAGTGAGCTGAGATCCGGCCACTGCACTCCAGTCCGGGCGACAGAGCGAGACTCCGCCTCAAAAAAAAAAAAAAAAAAAAAGAAAATCTATTTTTAAAGCTGATTTTTTTATTATGGAAATCTTAAACATAGATAAAAATCATCATAAAGAATAGTGTATTGTCTCCATGTATCTATTGCCCAACTTCAACAATTATCAACTTTTTGTCAGTTTTGTTTCTTTTAAATTCTCTGCTCCCCTTTTATTTTGGCCACAGTATTTTAAAAGCAAATCCCCAGACATCCTGCAATTTTATATGTTAATAGTTCATATGTATGTCCAATTGATAAGAATTTTTTTCTTATAACTGCAATGCCATCATCATTTCTAACAAGATTAGCAATATTCCTTTTTATCATTCAACACCCAATCAATATTCACATTTTTCTTATTGCCTCAAAAATATGTATATATATTTTTATAGACAGGGCCTCACTCTGTCACCCAGGCTGGAATATGGTGGCATGATCACAGCTCACTGTAACCTCAAACTCCTACGCTCAAGCAATTCTCCTGTCTTGGCCTCCCAAGAAGCTGAGACTGCAGGCATGAGCCACTGGGCAGGGCCCCTCAAAAATGTTTTTTAACAGTTTGTTTGAATCTGGATTCAAACAAAGCCTACACATTTCATTTGGTTGCTGTATCTTGTAAATCTCTTTTAATTAATTACAGTTTCTCTTTCCTAATTTTTTAAATGAGTTTTCTAAAAACTCAAAATTTAGACAGAAAAACAACTCCGACTGCATTTATTATAAAGAAGTCACTTTCTTATGTATTAAATGAGACGTCTATAACTCTCAGTCATGAGATAACTAAAATTAACATGCCAATTTGTCATCAGTTCAGCATAAAGCAAAGAAATTTGATATTTTAGTTAACTTATGCATCTTTATTTCAAGGCTTATTTCCATTTGTCTTTTAAATAAAAATAGTTTGGGAAATTTTCTCCTAAAATGTAAGTTGGGGCCAACTGACATTTATTATAGCAAGACAGTTTTTACTTTTAAATACCTAATATTAAGTATTTTTCTCAGGAGGAAGAGTCCTGTTATGTCTGTACTCCCTTTCCCCAACCCTATCAGTTATCACTGATGTTGTCTGGTGAGGTTTTCCTGTTCTCCAGGTCTCAGTCTTTGTCTTTGACCTATTCATTGGCTATTTTCAGCCCCAGTGACTTTGCCTCCCCATGAGTCTGGACAACAGAGGGGATGAGGAAAGCATTTTACTTTTCTTAGGTTTGGAAGGAGGGAAGAACATGAGATCAGTGGAGAGGGAATCATTGAAACAGTCTAGACCAAAACCCTGAGAGAGACAGGAGCCTATAGATCTAAGTTAAGAAGGCTGATTTAGAGAGACATTTAGCTTTGGTGGCTGTGGAAATTATGTTTTATTCAGACTCAAAGTAGAAAGCATGTTCAATCCTAGGTCTAAGGTTTGTTATATTATTATAAAAATCATCTTTAATTTTGTGGATAGAGCCATCACCAGAGATTAAAAGGGCAGTTTTGGCTGGGCATGATGGCTCATGCCTGTAATCCTAGCCCTATGGGAAGCTGAGGCAAGAGGATTGCCTGAGCTCAGGAGTTTGAGATCACCCCGGGCAACATAAGGAAACCCCGTCCCTACAAAAATGTTTTCAAAAAATTAGCCAGGTGTGGCGGTGCACACATGTGGTCCCAGTTACTCGGGAGGCTGAGGTGGGAGGATCACTTGAACCTGGGAGGTCAAGGTTGTAGTGAGCCATGATTGTGCCACTGCACTCTGGCCTGGGGGTCAGGGTGAGATCCTTTCTTTTATTTTCATTTTTTCATTTTTTTGAGATGGAGTTTTGCTCTTGTAGCCCAGGCTGGGGTGCAATGGTGTGATCTCAGCTCACTGCAACCTCCACTTCCTGGGTTCAAGCAATTTTACTGCCTCAGCCTCCCAAGTAGCTGGGATTACAGGCACCTGCCACCACACCCATTTAATTTTTGCTATTTTTAGTAGAGACGAGTTTCACCATGTTGACCAGGCTGAGATCCTTTCTTTTAAAAAGATATAAATAACAACAACAGCAACAATAATAATTTTTATTATAATAATTGGTATAAACTAGGAAAGAACATGGCCAGTTTGATTCCTAGATAGTGACTCCTCTGTTACTTTAGTAGTTTGATTTTTAATATATCAAATTATTTAAAATTCTTTAGAGGGGCTCACCATGCAAAGAAATATTCTTTTTTTTCCAAAGTAAATTATAACCTTTTAATTACCTGTTTTGTAAGTTTTGCTTTTATGTTTTGACATTTCTTGAAATGAGTTCTAGCTAGACATTTGGGAAAATGAAAATAGGATTACTGATGTTACTTGGTCTACAAAGAGAAAATAACATTTCTGTTATATTCATTCTACTATTATACGTGTAAGAGATGCCACACACTCTAATTCTGATGACATCCAAAGGTTCGGTGGATGTATTCTTGAATATTCTCTGGACATATGTAAACATTTTGAATACAACACAACTTTCATTTTTCCTAACAATGGAAAATTAAGCATGCAATTAAATATATAACAGTCATGGATGACTTCATAAAGGGATTTTAAACGGAATTATATAGCTATTAAAAAATACAACAAAGGGTATTTACAGATACTATGAAAAAATTACAAAGGAAAACAATAAAATCATCTTTAGGGCTTTCTTATTAAAATTAGTTCTTGCTTTCTAAACATAAACTTTATCCTTAATTTAGGTTTTGTTATATTTTCAGCAAATTATGTTTTAAATTAATTGGTGGTATCAGAAGTATCATTAAAATATGTTAAAAAGATATTATTGACTGAGCACTCTGTAGTCTCAGTGTTGCCAGGAGATGTAGTTAGCTTAACTGAAATATAAGATATTTTTGCCTTTAGTTGTTTATAGCCTTCTTAGGTAAACAAGAGAAAACACATAAAATTATGAAAAAAGAGTGAGTCGCGAGTAAGTGACATACTGTGTCTTACAATCACTACTTGGATAAATAATTGATTGGTATGAGCTGAAGTAGTTTATCTTGTGGTTCCTGATAGAGTTTATAAAATCAAATTACTATTCCAGTATCTTCTTGGACCTAGCCATTTGGTTAAAGGTCAAATTCCTCCTGCCACATATCAGAAATTCCATCTGTAATTTTTATTTGAACATTTCCCTGCCTTTTCCAATAATGTAATCCCACCCTAACCACCCACCAGAGAAAACAACACAGGATTCTTTTGTGTGCTGATGGCATTTTGTGAACAAAAGAACAGACACATGTGATTCAACTGAGTATCTGGATGTCTGCATGATGCTGTAATGTAGTCCTTTGGACAAGAATTACATGCATCTATCTTGGAAGTCACTGTACCAGGGCTGGCGTGAAGAAGCCTTGGACTTTAAAACCAGCCCATAGGCAGAATTCTGTTTTTGAAGGGAAAAAATAACCTGAGAATGGGGTGTGTGTGTGTGTGTGTGTGTATGTGTATAGTGGCAACAATGGCAAATTTCACAGATAAGGCAACGGCAACAGTTCTCATTATTTCCTAATAATATTGAGTGTGGGAGGAGCTCTGTCTTTCAGCTTTCAAATTATGTAAGAGGGATGAACTGCTGAAACTAGCATCCTGTACCAAGTAAGTCAGATGTTATATACAAACTTAAGTGCTTCTATTCACCAGGCTAGGTCAGGCTGTAGTAACAAGCCATATCAAAATCTGAATGTCTTGAAACAACAAAGGAGTATTCCTTGATCCCTCTCATGTTCACGGTGGCCCAGGAGAGCATTTTGTTGCACTACACTATTGTCCCTACCTGGGACTTAGATTGACAAAGCAACCACCATCTGGAACATTACCAGTCAAAGTGGCAGAAGGGAAAACAAAACAAAACAAGAAAACCTCTCTAGGGTCTTGTATCTGCATCAGTCTCTAACTTGAATATAACACAAATCAGGGGGGAGGGTTCCAAGATGGCCAAATAGGAACCGCTCCAGTTTACAGCTTGCAGCGTGAGAAACACAGAAGACAGGTGATTTCTGCATTTCCAACTGAGGTACCTGCTTCATCTCACTGGGGCTTGTTGAACAGTGTGTGCAGCCCACAGAGCATGAGCTAAAGCAGGGCAGGGCATCGCCTCACCCAGGAAGCTCAAGGGGTTGGGGAATTCCCTTTCCTAGCCAAGGGAAGCCGTGACAGATGGTACCTGGAAAATTGGGACACTCCCACCCTAATACTGCACTTTTCCAATGGTCTTAGCAAATGGCACAGCAGGACTTTATATCCTGCGCCTGGCTCAGAGGGTTCCATACCCATGGAACCTTGCTCACTGCTAGCACAGCAGTCCGAGGTCAAACTGCAAGGTGGCAGTGAGGCTGGGGGAGGGGTGTCCACCATTGCTGAGGCTTGAATAGGTAAACAAAGCAGCCAGGAAGCTCAAACTGAGTGGAGTCCACTGCAGCTCAAGGAGGCCTCCCTGCCTCTGTAGACTCCACCTCTGGGGGCAGGGCATAGCTGAACAAAAGGCAGCAGAAACTTCTGCAGACTTAAACATCCCTTTGAAGAGAGTAGTGGTTCTCCCAGCATGAAGTTTGAGATCTGAGAATGAACAGACTGCCTCTTCAAGTGGGTCCCTGACCCCCGAGTAGGCAAACTGGGAGACACTTCCCAGTAGGGGCCGACTGACAGCTCATACAGCCGGATGCCCCTCTGAGATGAAGCTTCAAGAGGATCAGGCAGCAACATTTGCTATTCTGCAATGCATTATTTGCTGTTCTGCAGCCTCCGCTGGTGATACCCCAGCAAACAGGGACTGGAGTGGACCTCAAGTAAACTCCAACAGACCTGCAGCTGAGGGTCCTGACTGTTAGAAAGAAAACTAACAGACATAAAGGACATCCACACCAAAACCCCAACTCTAGGTTACCATCATCAAAGACCAAAGGTAGATAAAACCACAAAGATGGGGAAAAAACAGAGCAGAAAAGCTGAAAATTCCAAAAATCAGAGCACCTCTTCTCCTCCAAAGGAATGCAGCTCCTCGCCAGCAGTGGAACAAAGCTGGGTGGAGAATGACTTTGATGAGTTGACAGAAGTAGGCCTCAGAAGATCAGTAATAACAAACTTCTCCGAGCTAAAGGAGGATGTTCAAACCCATCGCAAAGAAGCTAAAAACCTTGAAAAGATGAGATGAATGACTAACTAGAATAAACAGCATAGAGAAGACCTTAAATGACCTGACGGAGCTGAAAACCATGGCAGGAGAACCATGTGACACATGCACAAGCTTCAGTAGCTGATTCGACCAAGTGGAAGAAAGATTGAAGTGATTGAAGATCAAATGAATGAAATGAAGTGAGAAGAGAAGTTTAGAGAAAAAAGAGTAAAAAGACACAAGCAAAGCCTCCAAGAAATATGGGACTATGTGAAAAGACCAAATCTAAGTCTGTTTGGTGTACCTGAAAGTGATGGGGAGAATGGAACCAAGTTGGAAAACACTTATCCAGGAAAACTTCCCCAACTGAGCAAGGCAAGCCAACATTCAAATTCAGGAAATACAGAGAATGCCACAAAGATATTCCTCGAGAAGAGCAACTCGAAGACATATAATTGTCAGATTCTCCAAAGTTGAAATGAAGGAAAAACTGTTAAGGGCAGCCAGAGAGAAAGGTCAGTTTGCCTACAAAGGGAAGCCCATCAGACTAACAGTGGATCTCTCAGCAGAAACTCTATAAGCCAGAAGACAGTGGGGGCCAATATTCAACATTCTTAAAGAAAAGAATTTTCAACCCAGAATTTCATATCCAGCCAAACTAAGCTTCATAAGTGAAGGAGAAATGAAATCCTTTACAGACAAGCAAATGCTGAGAGATTTTGTCACCAGGCCTGCCTTATTGCCTTACAAGAGCTCCTGAAGGAAGCACAAAATGTGGAAAGGAACACCCGGTACCAGCCACTGCAAAAACAGGCCAAATTATAAAGACCACTGATGCTTGGAAGAAACTGCATCAACTAATGAGAAAAATAACTAGTTAACATCATAATGACAGGATCAAATTCATACATAACAATATGTAAATGGGCTAAATGTTCCAATTAAAAGACACAGACTGGCAAATTGGATAGAGTCAAGACCCATCAGTGTGCTGTGTTCAGGAGACCCATCTCACGTGCAGAGACACACATAGGCTCAAAATAAAGGGATGGAGGAAGATCTACCAAGCAAATGGAGAACAAACAAAAATATAACCTGAGAATGGGGTGTGTGTGTGTGTGTGTGTGTGTATGTGTATAGTGGCAACAATGGCAAATTTCACAGATAAGGCAACGGCAACAGTTCTCATTATTTCCTAATAACAAACAAAAAAAGCAAAAACAGGGGTTGCAATCCTAGTCTCTGATGAAACAGACTTTAACCAACAAAGATGAAAAGAGACAAAGCAGGCCATTACTTAATGGTAAAGGGATCAATTCAACAAGAAGAGCTAACTATCCTAAATATATATGCACCCAATACAGGAGGACCCAGATTCATAAAGCAAATCCTTACAGACCTAGAAAGAGACTTAGCCTCCCACAGAATAATAATGGGAGACTTTAACACCCCACTATCAACATTAGACAGATCAATGAGACAGAAAGTTAACAAGGATATCCAGGACTTGAACTCAGCTCTGCACCAAGCAGACCTAATGGACATCTACAGAACTCTCCACACCAAATCAACAGAATATACATTCTTCTCAGCACCACATTGCACTTATTCCAAAATTGGCCATATAGTTGAAAGTAAAGCACTGCTCAGCAAATGTAAAAGAGCAGAAACTGTAACAGACTCTCTCTCAGACCACAGTGCAATCAAATTAGAACTCAGAATTAAGAAACTCATTCAAAACTGCACAACTACATGGAAACTGAACAACCTGCTCCTGAATGACTACTAGGTATATAACAAAATGAAGGCAGAAATAAAGATATTGAAACCAATGAGAACAAAGACACAACATACCAGAATCTCCGGGACACATTTAAAGCAGTGTGTAGAGGGAAATTTATAGCACTAAATTCCCACAAGAGAAAGCAGGAAAGATCTAAAATCGACACCCTAGCATCACAGTTAAAATAACTAGAGAAGCAAGAGCAAACATACTCAAAAGCTAGCAGAAGGCAAGAAATAACTAAGATCAGAGCAGAACTGAAGGAGATAGAGACACACACAAAAAAAACCTTCAAAAAATCAATGAATCCAGGAGCTGGTTTTTTGAAAAGATCACTAGCAAGACTAATAAAGAAAAGAGAGAAGAATCAAATAGACACAGTAAAACATGATGAAGGGGTTATCACCACCAATTCCACAGAAATACAAACTACCATCAGAGAATACTATAAACACCTCTAGACCAATAACAGGCTCTGAAATTGAGGCAATAATTAGTAGCCTACAAACAAACAAAGTCCAGGACCAGGTGGATTCACCGCCAAATTCTACTAGAGGTACAAAAAGGAGCTGGTACCATTCCTTCTGAAACTATTCCAATCAATAGAAAAAGAGGGAATCCTCCCTAACTCGTTTTACGAGGCCAGCATCATCTTGAAACCAAAGCCTGGCAGAGACACAATAAAAAAAGAAAATTTTAGATCAATATCCTTGATGAACATTGATGCAAAAATCCTCAATAAAATACTGGCAAACCTAATCCAGCAGCACATCAAAAAGCTTATCTACCATGATCAAGTTGGCTTCATCCCTGGGATGCAAGGCTGGTTCAACATAGACAAATCAAGAAAAGTAATCCATCATATAAACAGAACCAAAGACAAAAACCACATGATTATCTCAATAGATGCAGAAAAGGCCTTCGATAGAATTCAACACCCCTTCATGCTAAAAGCTCTCCATAAATTTGAAATTAATGGAACATATCTCAAAATAATAAGAGCTATTTATGACAAACCCACAGCCAATATCATACTGAATGGGCAAAAACTGGAAGCACTCCCTTTGAACACTGGCACATGACAGGGATGCCTTCTCTCACCACTTCTATTCAACATAGTATTGGAAGTTCTAGCCAGGGCAATTAGGCAGGAGAAAAAAACAAAGGGTATTCAATTAGGAAAAGAGGAAGTCAAATTGTCCTTGTTTGCAGAGGACATGATTTTATATTTAGAAAACCCCATCATCTCAGCCCAAAGTCTCCTTAAGCTGATAAGCAACTTCAGCAAAGTCTCAGGATACAAAATCAATGTGCAAAAATCATAAGCATTCTTATTCACCAATAACAGACAAACAGAGAGCCAAATCATGAGTGAACTCCCGTTCACAATAGCTTCAAAGAGAATAAAATACCTAGGAATCCAACTTACAAGGGATGTGAAGGACCTCTCCAAGGAGAACTACAAGGCACTGCTCAACAAAATAAGAGAGGACACAAACAAATGGAAGAACATTCCATGCTCATGGATAAGAAGAATCAATATCGTGAAAATGGTCATAGTGCCCAAGGTAATTTACAGATTCAATGCCATCCCCATCAAGTTACCAATGACTTTCTTCACAGAATTGGAAAAAATGACTTTAAAGTTCACATGGAACCAAAAAGAGCCCGCATTGCCAAGACAATCCTAAGCCAAAAGAACACAGCTGGAGGCATCACCTACCTGACTTCAAACTATACTACAAGTCTACCATAACCAAAACAGCATGGTACTGGTACCAAAACAGAGATATAGACCAATGGAACAGAACAGAGTCCTCAGAATTAATACCACACATCTACAACCATCTGATCTTTGACAAAGCTGACAAAAACAAGAAATGGGGAAAGGATTCCCTATTTAATAAATGGTGCTGGGAAAACTGGCTAGCCATATGTAGAAAGCTGAAACTGGATCCCTTCCTTACACCTTATACAAAAATTAATTCAAGATGGATTAAAGACTTAAATGTTAAACCTAAAACCATAAAAACCCTAGAAGAAAACCTAGGCAATTCCATTCAGGACATAGTCATGTTCAAGGACTTCATGACTAAAACACCAAAAGCAATGGCAACAAAAGCCAAAATAGGCCAATGGGATATAATTAAACTAAGAAGCTTCTGCACAACAAAAGAAACTACTATCAGAGTGAACAGGAAGCCTACAGAATGGGAGAAAACTTTTGCAATGTACCCAGCTGACAAAGGGCTAATATCCAGAATCTACAAAGAACTTAAACAAATTTACAAGAAAAAATCAAACAACCCCATCAAAAAGTGGGCAAAGGATATGAACAGACACTTCTCTAAAGAAGACATCTATGCAGCCAACAGACACATGAAAAAATGCTCATCTTCACTGGCCATCAGAGAAATGCAAATCAAAACACATTGAGATACCATCTCATGCCAGTTAGAATGGCGATCATTAAAAAGTCAGGAAACAACAGGTGCTGGAGAGGATGTGGAGAAATAGGAACACTTTTACACTGTTGGTGGGATTGTAAACTAGTTCAACCATTGTGGAAGACAGTGTGGCAATTCCTCAAGGATCTAGAACCAGAAATGCCATTTGACCCAGCCATCCCATTACAAGGTATATACCCAAAGGATTATAAATCATGCTGCTATAAAGACACATGCACATATATGTTTGTTGCAGCACTATTCACAATAGCAAAGACTTGGAACCAACCCAAATGTCCATCAATGATAGACTGGATTAAGAAAATGTGGCATGTATACACTATGGAATACTATGCAGCCATAAAAAAGGATGAGTTTGTGTCCTTTGTAGGGACATGGATGAAGCTGGAAGCCATCATTCGGAGCAAACTATGGCAAGGACAGAAACCAAACACCGCATGTTCTCACTCACAGGTGGGAACTGAACAATGATATCACTTGGACACAGGGTGGGGAACATCACACACTGGAGTCTGTCATGTGGTGGGGGAAGTGGGAGCAAGGATAACATTAGGAGAATACCTAATGTAAATGACGAGTTAATGGGTGCAGCACACCAACATGGCATATGTATACATATGTAACAAACCTGCACTTTGTGCACATATACCCTAGAACTTAAGGTATACTAAAAAAAGAAAAAAGAAAAAGAAAATAACACAAGTCAATCTTTTTACATTTTTAACATATGTTTGTTTTAATCAAATACATTTTAACTCTAATAAAGCATTACAAATGAGAATAAAAATTATAAAAACCTATCTCAGTGATATTTTATAATTTATTTTAGTTTTCATTTTAGGTTCTGGGGGTACACATGCAGGTTTGTTACACGCATAAATTGCGTTTTGCCGGGATTTGGTATATGAATGCTTCTGTCACCCAGGTAGTGAGCATAGTACTGGATAGTTTTTTAACCCTTACCCACCTCCCCAACTCCCCGCCGGTATTCTTCAGTGTCTGTGGCTCCCATCTTTGTGTCTATGTGCACTCAATGTTTAGCTCTCACTTATAAGGAAGAATATGTGGCATTTGGATTTCTGTTTCTGTGTTAATTCACTTAGAATGATGGCCTCTAGCTGCCTCCATGTTGCCTCAAATGACATGATTTTGTTGTTTTTGATGGCTGGGTAGTATTCCATGGTGTATATATGCCATATTTTTATGATCCAGTCTGCCATTGATGGGGATCTAAACAGCTTTCATGTCTTTGGTATTGTGAATAGCACCGCAATGAACATATGAGTGTGTGTGTCTTTTAGGTAGAATGATTTATTTTCCTTTGAGTATATAATCAGTAATGAGATTACTGGGTTGAATGGTAATTCTGTTTTAAGTTCTTTGAGAAATACCCAAACGGCTTTTCACAATGACTGAACTAATTTACATTTCCACCAACAGTATGTAAGCATTCCCTTTTCTCCATAGCCTTGCCAACAACTGTGGGTTTTTTTTTTGACTTTTTAATAATAGCCATTCTGACTGGTTTGAGATGGTATCTTATTAAGGTTTTAATTTGCATTTCTCTAATGATTAGTGACGTTAATGGTTTTTTCATGTATTTGTTGGCCACATGCATTTCTTCTTTTGAAAAGTATCCCTTCATGTTCTTTGCCCATTTTTTAATGGAATTGTTTATTGCTTGTTGAATTATGTAAGTTCTTAAAGATTCTGGGTATTAGACTTTTGTCAGATGCATAGTTTGCAAGTATTTTCTCCCATTCTGTAGTTTGTCTGTTCATTCCATTGATAGTTTATTTTGCTGTGCAGAAGCTCTTTAGTTTAATTAGGTCCCACTTGTCAGTTTTTGTTTTTGTTGCAATTGCTATTGAGGCATAAATTCTTTGTTAAGGCTAATGTCCTGAATAGTATTTCCTAGGTTTTCTTCTAGGATTTTTTTCCAATGTTAGGTTTTACATGTAAGTCTTTAATCCATCTCGAGTTAAGTTTTGTATGTCGTGAAAGGTAAGGGGTCCAGTTTCAATCCTCTGCATATGGCTAACTAGTTATCCCAGCACCATTTATTGAATAGAGAGTACTTTCCCCATTGCTTGTTAGTTCAACTTTGTCGAAGATCAGATGGTTGCAGGTGTGCGGGTTTATTTCTGGATTCTCGATCCTGTTCCATTGGTGTATATATCTGCTTTTTTGTACCAGTACTGTGCTGTTTTGGTTACTGTAGCCTTATAGTATAGTGTGAAGTTTGGCAGTGTGATACTTCTGGCTTTGTTCTTTTTACTTAGGATACGTTTGCTATTCCAGGTCTTTTTTTGGTTCCATGATTTTTAGCATAGATTTTCCTAATTCTTTGAAAAATGATGTTGGTAGTTTTGTAGGAATAACATTGAATCTGTAAACTGTTTTGGGCAGTATGGCCATTTTAACAATATTGATTCTTTGTATCCCTGAGCATGGAATGTTTTTCCATTTGTTTGTGTCATCTCATTTCTTTCAGCAGTGTTTTGTAATTCTCATTATGGAGCTCTTTCACCTCCCTGGTTAGCTGTATTCCTAGTTATTTTATTCTACTTGTGGTTACTGTGAATGGGAATGGGGTCATGGGAGCTCCTGCAGTTAAGATTCCAGAGGTCCGTGATGAGAGTGGGCTCCTTCACAGTTACTTCACTCACTCTTTCCTTAGGAGCCGTTGGACAAGTCAATCTTGACAGTTTAGGATTTATTCAGCTTTCGTAAGGTAAAACTCCACTGAGGTAAATACAAAGCCTTCCATTTGAGATTTCTAATTCACATACCTGGGATGAGCATGTGTACAAAAAGTCTGAGGGCTCAATATGAGCAGGTCAAATGTGTTATGTGATGACAAAAAAGGAAGTTAATTGATTTCAGGTTACAATAATAACATCCAAAGCAAAAGAGATAATGGTCTCTAACAGTTCTGCTATACTTCCTAACATTCTAGATTCTAGAAGGATCTAGATTCTAGAAGGACCGACCCAGATTTGATATTATATGTGAAGAATATAATATATGATATTATATTCATAAGGTAAAAATGCGTCTAGATGCAAATGAACAGGAGGTCGAAGGGTCAGGAAAACTCTAATGTGAGGAATGGTTGAAGAAACAGCTATTTCACTTAAGAGAAGATAGGCTGGGCACAGTGGCTCATGCCTGTAATTCCAGCACTTTGGGAGGCCGAGGCAGGTGGATCACGAGGTCAGGAGTTTGAGACCAACCTGACCAACATGGTGAAACTCTGTCTCTACTAAATCTACAAAAATTAGCCAGATGTGGTGGTGCACGCTTGTAACCCACTACTCAGGAGGCTAAGGCAGGAGAATTACTTGAACCTGGGAGGCGGAGGTTGCTGTGAGCCGAGATCGTGCCACTGCACTGCAGGCTGGGCGATAGAACAAGACTCCATTTCAAAAAAAAAAGAAGATAGAGTTGGGATATCTTGGCTGCCTCTAATATATGGAGATGGAAATTCACTCATACCTATGTATATAGATGGTAGGATGGGACCCATGCATGAAAGTTAAAGGAAGGAGGACTTCAACTCAGTATAGAGAACTTAGTCATAATTAGAACTGTCTAACAGTAGCATGGACTATAGGGTGAGAGGTCTGTCTCTGTGTGAGTTTCTAATTGAACAACCTTTGTTACACGATGTGATTCCACTGTTGTCTCTGATAGACTTTTATCCTTATTTAGTTAGCTACATTTTTGTTCTGTGCAGTTAGAAGCCTATTTTAATCTTATTTGGGATTTCCGAAACTGTCAAAGTTCTTTAAAAACTTTTTGATAAATAAAATAATGAAATTTTGAAACTGTTTTAGGAATTATTAAATCACATATGTTGGAGTCAGACTGACTTGTGTTCACATGCTAGCTCATCCCTTACAAGCTTTCTCACTTTGGTAGTTTAGTTACTTAATCTCTGAGCCTAACTGCTACTACTACTACTACTACTACTACTCTACTACTACTACTACTACTACTCTACTACTACTTATCTACTACTACTGTAGTACTAGTAGTAGTAGTAATAGTATTGCTGAGAGGGTTAAATCAAATGAGCTAATGCACATAAAGAGCTTTTATGGTGCTTTGCACAGAGTAGGCACCCAGAACACGAGGCTACCACTGTTATTTAATCCTTTCCTTGACTTTTGTTTTGCTAAAGCTAACATGATGCTTAGTAAAGGCTTTTAGATCTTAGTCCGAGCTTCTTTTCACTATTGTCCTTGAGTTACTTAGGTTTCAGGGTTAAGTCAAGAATATCATGAATTTTAATGACTCTTCTATTCATTTACTTTCTTTACACTCAAATGCTCTAGAATCAGGTTTTTTTGATAACCTCTGCAGCTGCAATCACTCATTATTCAAATAGTAAAACGCCTGGTACTGCAGCATGCAACTGTCTCACTTGTCTTTGAACCAGTCTCTCTGGCTCCATGCACACTTTAGATTTTGGGGCCATGGGCCAACTCATGTGTATATGATCTTCCTCACAGTCAAAGGCTTTTTAGTTTTTCTTTGGCAATTATCTAGGGTGTGAGACTTAGATAGTATTGTTAACTTGACCTTTCCATTAAACCAGAGGCAATTCAAAGAAATCTCATCTAAATCTCTTTTGGGGAAAATAAGCTTTAGAAACAATAACATTTGCAAGCATTTAAATTTTTTATTTTTTATTGCCTCATTTTTTCCTTGGAGTTGACCAAAATAATTGGTATCTCAAAATCTGTTGGAGGCAACAGACTTTTAAAATTTCATATTAGATGAGAATGTGAATAATCACATTGTATGTATGTCCTGTTTTGCAATACTTTACCGAAAAATCACTAAAAAGGACATTTTTGCCCGTGGATGGGATGCTTGCATCTAGCTCTTTCTCACCTATTCTGCTCAGATGCCAACTTGTCTTTATTTCTTGTTGAGTGTCCAACCTGTTGGCTTTATTCCTAAGGTTTGCAAGGAATTAATTCTCCACCTCTCCATAGGGACCAGTGAAACCTAACTATGTTGTGATATGGAGAAGCATGAGGCCTTTGGAATTTATGAATCATAGCACTAAAATCTGGAACTAGTCATGTAGCCCTTTGCCTGGAAGCATATCATTGAGCATTCAATTCATGGTTATAGCTTTTCCCTAGTGCCAGTTTGTAAACTAGTTTAAAAACTGTTCTAATTCTGTGAAGAAAGTCAATGGTAGCTTGATGGGGATAAGATTAAACCTATAGATTACTTTGGGCAGTATGGCCATTTTCACGATATTGATTCTTCCTATCTATGAGCATGGAATGTTTTTCCATTTGTTTATGTCCTCTTTTATTTCCTTGAGCAGTGGTTTCTAGTTCTTCTTAAAGACGTCCTTCGCATCCCTTGTAAGTTGGATTCCTAGGTATTTTGTTCTCTTTGCAGCAATTGTGAATGGGAGTTCACTCATGATTTGGCTCTCTGTTTGTCTATTATTGGTGCATAGGAATGCTTGTGATTTTTGCACATTGATTTTCTATCCTGAAACTTTGCTAAAGTTGCTTATCAGCTTAAGGAGATTTTGGGCTGAGACGATGGGGTTTTCTAAATATACAATTATGTCATCTGCAAACAAAAACAATTTGACTTCCTCTCTTCCTATTTGAATACCCTTTATTTCTTTCTCTTGCCTGATTGCCCTGGCCAGAACTTCCAATACTATGTTGAATAGGAGTGGTGAGAGAGGGCATCCTGTCTTGTGCCGGTTTTCAAAGGGAATGCTTCTAGCTTTTGCTCATTCAGTATGATATTGGCTGTGGGTTTGTCATAAATAGCTCTTATTATTTTGAGATATGTTCCATTAATACTGAATTTATTGAGAGTTTTTAGCACGAAGGGGTGTCGAATTCTATCGAAGGCCTTTCCTGCATCTACTGAGATAATCATGTGGTTTTTATGATTGGTTCTGTTTATGTGATGGATTATGTTTATTGATTTGTGTATGTTGAACCAGCCCTGCATCCCAGGGATGAAGCTGACTTGATCGTGGTGGAGAAGCTTTTGATGTGCTGCTGGATTTGGTTTGCCAGTATTTTACTGAGGATTTTCACATGGATGTTCATCAGGGATATTGGCCTGAAATTTTCCTTTTTTGTTGTGTCTCTGCCAGGTTTTGGTATCAGGATGATGCTGGCCTCATAAAATGAGTTAGGGAGGAGGCCCTCTTTTTCTATTATTTGGAATAGTTTCAGAAGGAATGGTACCAGCTCCTCTTTGTACCTCTGGTAGAATTAGGCTGTGAATCCATCTGGTCCTGGGCTTTTTTTGGTTGGTAGGCTATTAATTACGCCTTAATTTCAGAACTTGTTATTGGTCTATTCAGGGATTCAACTTCCTCCTGGTTTAGTCTTGGGAGGGTGTATGTGTCCAGGAATTTATCCATTTCTTCTAGATTTCCTAGTTTATTTGCATAGAGGTGTTTATAGTATTCTCTGATGGTAGTTTGTATTTCTCTGAGATCAGTGGTAATATCCCCTTTATCATTTTTTATTGTGTCTATTTGATTCTTCTCTCTTTTTTTCTTTGTTAGTCTGGCTAGCGGTCTATTTATATTGTTAATCCTTTAAAAAAAACCAGCTCCTGGATTCATTTATTTTTTTGAAGGGTTAGTTCAACCATTGTGGAAGACAGCGTGGCAATTCCTCAAGGATCTAGAACCAGAAATACCATTTGACCCAGCAATGCCATTACTGGGTATATACCCAAATGATTATAAATCATTCTACTATAAAGACATATGCGCATGTATGTTTGTTGCAGCAATATTCACAGTACCAAAGACTTGGAACTAACGGAAGTGCCCATCAATGGTAGACTGGATAAAGAAAATGTGGCACATATACACTATGGAATACTATGCAGCCATAAAAAAGGATAAGTTCATGTCCTTTGTAGGGACATGGATGAAGTTGGAAACCATTATTCTCAGCAAACTAACACAGGAACAGAAAACCAAACACCAAATATTCTCACTCACAAGTGGGAGTTGAACAATGAGAACACATGGACACAAGGAGGGGAAGAACACACACCAGGGCCTGTTGGGGCTTGGGGGATTAGGGGAGGGATAGCATTAGGAGAAATAACTAATGTAGATGATGGGTTGATGGGTGCAGCAAACCACCATGGTGCACCCATCATGTATGTGACAAACCTGCACGTTCTGTCCGTGTATCGCAGAATTTAAAGTATAATACTAATAAAAAGCAATAAAAATAAATAAATAAAAATTTAAAAAAAACTGTTCATGCAGTCATTGTATGAGGAGAGTTATGCTGGCAAACACTTCAGTGTTACAGACATTTATTACCAAACTAAGCAAAACATTCCCATAAATGTTCATGGTTTTTTCTTTAAAACAGTCCCCAAAGGGCTTATTGCACATGGCCTCCTCACTTACGCATTCATCAACACTCCCTTGACTAATTGGTGTTAAAGTGATAATTGGGGCATGTTTTCAGAGTTTTTTAAAGGAGGAATTCACAGTTTTTTGCAGATAGATTTCTGTAAGCTAATCTTAACTTTTCTTAACAAACTTTAGATTACTGGGCTAGTATTCATAACTGGATTACCCTAATTTTTATAATGGGGGAAAGTTAAAAATATTTGAATTGCTCACTATGTATAGGCACTCTCATATGCAGAAATGAGTTATCAGAGAGAGAAATTCAGGTAAATTAATATTAGTAACTTTCATATAAAAGTTAGTGGGAAGGCATTAGGCCTCTAGTTCTTCATTTATAAAACAAGACTGCTAACATACTATCTCATAAATCTGTTGTGAAATTCCAAGGAGATTGTGCATAGCAGCTAACCCAGTGCCTATGGCATTGTGAGTGAGGATTTGATCTTTGTAAGCCTGTGACATAGGAGGTATATTGCTATCTGCACTTTACAGATGAGAAAACTAAAGCCCCAGAGGATTAACAGGGACTTGCGCATGAGAGTGAGATTTTAGTCTGAGATTCCTAACTTACAGTTCAGTGCTTTTTCACTATAAGAAGGTCCAGGGGCAATGAATCAGGTAGATTGCTCGACCTTAATCCCATTTTTATAAGTACTTTTTCTTTGACTCTTAGTATTAACAGTACCTTAGTAGGACCTTTCACTTGGGGGTAGCATATTGCCCCAAAGAAAAATCTGTTACTCTCCTGCCCCAGAGATATAACTTAGTTTTTAGCATTATGAGCAAAAGCCCTGGTGCAGGAGACTTTTACTTAATCTACTGTTTTTAGTATGGTATTGTTGCCTTCAACTGTGCCTAATGTTTCTGTGTCCATAGAACTTCAATTTCAGTATCTTCATAAAAATCGGTATGTCCAGTCTTCTGCTGGGGTTGGGGAGAGGCAGTCTCCTGGCTTTGCCTGGTAGGAGAGGAAGTGCTCTTTCTATGGGTCCTTTTCCAGTCCCTTCCCATATTCGAAGCCAATTGGTGCCTCCAGTTTCTGATTCTTTCTGGTGTTTCCCACTGTGAATCTGCTTCTTTGCTACCATTGCCCCCACTTCCAGCCTGCCACTTGTAGGGAGTTAGCTTTCTGTCTTTTTAAGGATGTTTCAGTTTCTACTCTTTATTTACTTTCCAGCTTCCAAAAATTTTGATGTGGATCATCTGTTATCTTTTCTCTTGTTTCTGTTGTTTTTTTTGATCCTTGTGGATTTATGAGTTTTTGAAAATTAAGTAATTTTACTGTTTTTACGGTTTTTTTTTAAGAGATGGAGGAAATCTAAAATCACATGTTCAATCCACCATGTTTAACCCTACCATTTTATTCGTTATTTTGAAGAACTTAGCATATATTTATTTTCAGATCACTCTACTAACTCTATCTCTTTGGGTGTGATTATCCTTTTAGTCTGCCTTTTGTAGCACTTAATTTCTGCATATTTGTAGTTGTTGTTAAGTATTTATCCTTTGTGGCTTTATCGTGTCCATCATCTCCCTATGGGCATCTTTCTCAAGTGAATATGCTGCTTGCTAGGCCTTTCTTCCCTATTTAGATATTTGTTCTTTTGTTTATGGCAATTGCAGTCTAGGTTACAATTGGAAATGTGAGGATATGATGGCTGCAAGAGGGAGGGGCATGGAGCTTTCTTCTTCTTTTCCCTTTTTTTCTTTCTCATTCCAATCTGCCTTCTAGGATCTTCCTTCATCTACTGATGTCTTTACTCTTCTGCTGACCTCAGTGCTAGTTCAGAGCATAGCTGCCAGCAACAGGGATTGTGACTTCAAAGGGCAAAGTGAGAAACCCCAAGCATACCCCACCAGTCCTAGGGCTGTCAGCCACATTCCTGCCCTGTCACACCTCAATCCCAAAAGCTCAGTCCTGTTTGAAAACCTTAAGGACCTTTTTTAAGTGGATGTCTTCCTTTTATAACCCAGAGGGACCTTAGAATGTCTTGATTTTTCCCTTAGGACCTAAGTAAAAAGAAAGGAAAGAAGAAATAGGAGGGAGTTATTCTTTTTTTTTCTCATCTACTTTTGTGCTTACTAGCAATTAAAAAAATGAAAAATGGGATCTAATTAAACTAAAGAGCTTCTGCACAGCAAAAGAAACTACCATCAGAGTGAACAGGCAACCTACAGAATGGGAGAAAATTTTTGCAATCTACTCATCTGACAAAGGGCTAATATCCAGAACCTACAAAGAACTCAAACAAATTTACAAGTAAAAAACAACCCCATCAAAAAGTGGGCAAAGGATATGAACAGACACTTCTCAAAAGAAGACATTTATGCAGCCAACAGACACATGAAAAAATGCTCATCACTCGCCCTGAGAGAAATGCAAATCAAAACAACAATGAGATACCATCTCTCGCCAGTTAGAATGGCAATCATTAAAACGTCAGGAAACAACAGGTGCTGGAGAGGTTGTGGAGAAATAGGAACACTTTTACACTGTTGGTGAGACTGTAAACTAGTTCAACCATTGTGGAAGACAGTGTGGCCATTCCTCAAGGATCCAGAACCAGAAATACCATTTGACCCAGCCATCCCATTACTGGGTATATACCCAAAGGATTATAAATCATGCTGCTGTAAAGACACATGCACACGTATGTTTACTGCAGCACTATTCACAATAGCAAAGACTTGGAACCAACCCAAATGTCCATCAATGACAGACTGGATTAAGAAAATGTGGCACATATACACCATGGAATACTATGCAACCATAGAAAAGAACGAGTTCATGTCATTTGTAGGGACATGGATGCAGCTGGAAACCATCATTCTCAGCAAACTATCGCAAGAACAGAAAACCAAACACCGCATGTTCTCACTCATAGGTGGGAATTGAACAATGAGATCACTTGGACACAGGAAGAGGAACATCACACACTGGGGCCTGTCATGGGTTTGGGGGAGGGGGGAGGGATAGCATTAGGAGATACACCTAATGTAAATAGTGAATTAATGGGTGCAGCACACCAACACAGCACATGTATACATATGTAACAAACCTGCACTTTGTGCACATGTACCCTAGAACTTAAAGTATAATAAAAAAATCTGAAAACTAAGATTAGTGGTAAAGTTGTCAGATAATATTTTATTGTTCATGGCGCCAGAGTAGGAAGAAATTGGTCAAAAGTTATGTGATGGCTTTAAAGTGAAAGGAGGCAGACCCGATTCATTCTAAATTTCTTTGGGAGAAATATGCTCTGCTCATAGACCTTCTCTTTGTTCCTTTACCTTTTCAGATTCTCCCTTTCCTCAAATTTTAGATAAAAAAGTGGTTCAGAGAGGAAATTCTAGAGCTAGACTTTTTTTGAAGCCCAGCTTTGATGATTTTTAGGTATATAAACTTGAACACTGTCATAATAGTTGTGACAGTGTGATACTGATGCAAGCATAGACAAATGCCCCAATAGAACAGAATAGACTCCAAAACAGACTAACTTATGACTTATGATAAGAGTGATACTGCAATTCAGTCCTTAACCTCTGTATGTCTCAGTTTCCCCAAATGCAGAACAGGAATAACTGTATCCCTATGGTGGTGTCGTGATGATTAAGTGAATGAACACAAATGTGCTTACAATAGGGCCTGACGTCTAATAAATGCTTTATAAGTTCTACCTATTACTTGTGTTATCTGTATTTCAATAAAATTTTTCCTGGTCCCAGGCTTTAATCAACTTCCTCTAAAATTTCACAGTCCTTATTCTGCACTGCCTATTTTGGGACTTAATTATTCACTTCCTTACTTTGCTATCAAATTATATTGTGTGCAGTAGTTGTGTGTCTCCATCTATTGTAAACTCTGAGGACAGAGACCACATAGACTGCATGTAATTGCTTCTCTAGTTATCAGGGTGCCCAGAATAACATTGAGTTCCAGCTGGCATTCAATCTGTGCTTATCAGTTGATTGGGCAATAGATCACTTTGAGGGTTAGGAGATGTTTGGCAGGAGATCTGCATTTTACCTTCCAAGATAGAGGGTAGGAGCAGTTCTGTTTCTTTGTAGCCTTATTTGTTATCAGAAACATTCGCTGTTTTTACTTTTTAGTAAACAGCTCTGGACTGTATGAGTTCTTAGGGATTATACCTGAAAGAATCCACCCAGAAGTAAATACACTGCAAGGAAATGTAAAGACTCGTGGTTCTTCACCTTTCTTTCACCTCCAGGGCCTTTAAAGGAGACAGGAAAGAGTTTATGATTTTGCTCACTCATGAATAAGATTTTCTCATCCATATTGTTCTTTTGGGTCTGCTTAGTTTATATATTTTATGTTACAACCTAAGACTTCTAGTTGATTTTTTTTTTTCTCTTCTTTTTTGCCTTCCATTTTCACATTACCTTCTGGCCCTAGGAAATCTGGTTTTTCACAGTTTTTCTGCTTTGCCGAGACAGTTTGCCAGTTACCTGGAAGGTGGCATATTGCCCTTCTTCCTGTTTCCAACTGGTCTCAAAGTGCTTTCTTTCCCAAGAGGTGGCCAAAATCTGCTGTGCTGAAACGGTCATTTGTGAATACAGTAATTCTCAGGAGGCATAAATTCATATCCTGTTCTCACTATGTATTTTATTAACTGTTAGAGTTATTCTACTGCCAGGCCCTGGCTAGAACCTGACTTGGTGCCTAGTGCTAACAACTGTCTTTAAAGGATTATGAATAGGGTCATAAACACTATTTACATTAGCAGGAACATGTACTTTTAGTATTTCTGCCACTCCTTCTCGCTCCTGCTCACCCTCACAGGCATGAGCAGTTCATAATAGGTACATGGGTACTCTGCATTTCCCCTGTTTTTTTTTTTTTTTTTTTGGTCACATGTGGATGAATTTGTTTGTTTAAACTTTATTTTTCATAATCAAGTCACTCTTGTATGCTGGCCTCCAGTCTTCAAATGACATGAAACTTCCCAGATTATGTGTTCTAAGGATTTTTTCCCCTTCTTTTTAACTAGAGCCAAAAATAATAAACCTGGGTTATGATGCAAGTAACCAGAAAGTTAAACCACTGCTTAATGTGCATTAGCATTAGTATCAGAGCCTTGTCATACGCATAACAAAATCGTGCAACACTCTTTAGTTCAATGGCAAACTTAATGCTTACTCCCAGGTGTTTGAGATATTAAATATCAACTTCACATCAGAGAAATGTAAAAATGAGAGTCAGAGAGGCAACTCATCCGTGGAGTTTTCCCTGTTTTACTTAGGAAGGAAACTGGATAGTTGAAAAGAGGGATTATTCCTGTTCTCTTAAGATGTGAACCCTGTCCTGTTAAAACATGTATTAGATGGCAAATGTGGGAAAGAGGCAGTATTGTGCAAGGGTTACTTCGATACTGACTGACTTTGCACTAAGAACATATAGTAATACATGGTGGATATCATTCAAAAAGCTTCCAAGTGTATGTAGGACAGGGCTTGGATTCAGTTCAAACAGATGGATGAACATTCACTCATTCAGCATGCCCCTCTAAGTGACGAAATCAGAATAATGATAGCAGGGATTATAGATGACGGAGTCTTTCCTACAAAAAATATACATGGCAAAGAAATGTAACTAATGATTCTTTGACCTTCATGTAGAGATAAGGAAAACTAAGGGAAGATTGCTGATTGTGTACTTAATTTTTTCTCATAGTCTCATTTTCTCATTCTCATGATTTGGCTATGCATTTTATATTATGTGTCCTTAAAACTGATCATAGTCATGAAGTGTGCCTGAAAATGCTTTTAAGCCAGCAGAAGTTTCAACAAACCACTTATCCTGTAGAAGCAGTTCTGAGTAATGCTTAAATGCACTGGCTTTGGAGGTAGCAGAGCTATTCATTATAGCATCCACTGATTCAACCAGTCATGGACAGAAAATATTTTTTCAAAACAATAAAAAATAATACAACAATACAAGTAATACAAATTTAAAAAACCAATACAGGATAACACCATTTACACAGCATTCACATTGTGTTAGGTGTTATAAGCAGTCTAGAAATGATTTAAAATACACAGAAGGATGTGCACCGGTTATATGCAAATACTGTGCCATTTTGTATAAGGGACTTGAGCATTTGCACATTTTGATATCTGCAGGGAGTCCTGCAGCCAACCTCCACAGATACCTCAGAACAACTGTAGAGTGTTGTTAACCATTACTTTGATTTTGCACTGACAGAAGATGTCAACTATTTGGCTAGTTTGAGTAACCTCTTCTGTAGACACTGCTAGAGAAACATTATGTGTTTCATATTTAAAGTCCATTTAAGGGGCCGGGCACAGTGGCTCACACCTGTAATCCCAGCACTTTGGGAGGCCAAGGTGGGTGGATCACCTGAAGTTGGGTGTTGGAGACCAGCCTGTCAAACATGATGAAACCCCTTCTCTACTAAAAATACAAAAATTAGCTGGGCATGGTGGCATGCACCTGTAATCCCAGCTACTTGGGAGGCTGAGGCAGGAGAATCACTTGAATTTAGGAGGTGGAGGTTGCAGTGAGCTGAGATCACGCCACTGCACTCCAGCCTGAGCAACAGAGTGAGACTCTGTCTCCAAAAAAAAAAGTCCATTTAAGTCTTTTAAGAGTTTTAAGTCTTTTAAAAGTCCATGTAAGTCTTCTGGTTATAGCCATGTGTTATTTCTGCCCAGTTTATAGAAAAAGATTTTTCCTAGTTGTGTTAGGAGAGAAAGTTGACCAGTGGGTACTGATCCCTTTTTTAACATGGCTTCTGTCTTTAACCAAGGAGGGCTGCACACATGCCTCACCATAAAGAGGATAAGAGACAGTGAAAATTTAGAGGGTAACGTTAACTGTAGTGTCTATTACAGAATGGGCTCTTGTTGAGGGGCTTTGTAAACAAGAAGGGATTGATCAAGTGAAATATATAGATTCAAACAGGAAAAGCTGGGGAATTTTCTAATTCTAGTACCTTCCCCAAGCCTCAGCATTTGTAGACCTTTATACATTGGTATGAAAAAGAAGAATCTAGGCCGGGCGCGGTGGCTCAAGCCTGTAATCCCCGCACTTTGGGAGGCCGAGACGGGCGGATCACGAGGTCAGGAGATCGAGACCATCCTGGCTAACACGGTGAAACCCCGTCTCTACTAAAAATACAAAAACTAGCCGGGCGAGGTGGCAGGCGCCTGTAGTCCCAGCTACTCGGGAGGCTGAGGCAGGAGAATGGCGTAAACCCAGGAGGCGGAGCTTGCAGTGAGCTGAGATCCGGCCACTGCACTCCAGTCCGGGCGACAGAGTGAGACTCCGCCTCAAAAAAAAAAAAAAAAAAGAAAAAGAAGAATCTATTTTGTTTTGTTTTGTTATTGATTTTTAACTACGAAAGAGTCTTCCCTATGAAGCTATTGTGTTAGTGAAATAAATTTTACTCCTCAGAAATTGAATCTTCTCTACAGAAGGTCTTTGATGGCTCTTCCTGCTTTGAATATCCAGTGGAAAGAAGCCTTACATTTCTGTGCCAATATTTTCTCTACTTTGGAAGCACTTGAGTGAACACAACACATCTTTTCAGAAATCAAAGATTTCTCATTAAAATCTTTGCTTGAAATTCATATACAATTTAATAAAGTTTCTGAGTTAATATGAAACTAATAGTCCATTAAGAATAAGGAATGATTGACTTGTGCTTTTATTAACCTTCAGCTGTAAGCGACCTTAAAATACCATTGAACACATTCAAACTCACCAGGCATGACTGCCCAGTGCCTCACCCAACCTAGCCTCTCATTCGTTCTCTTATTAATCTCTTATTAAATCTCCAGTGGAAGAGATTGTGTCAGAGTCTCCTTCACTGGTCTATTTCAGTGTCTTACAATTCATATAATGCTTAAAAAGAGAAGTAAGCATTGTTTAAGTGTAGATGTTTATTTTGTTGTTTGCTCAGATTGAATCCTTTTCATGTTCTGCTGGCTCTCTTATTCGTATCCTAGTTGTTACTCATGATGCCGATTGCTGATACTATATATGATGTTATTGTATACTATCGAAGATGGGCCAGCAAACATGCTGAGTGTCCATGAATCACACAGCAACGATTTGAAATCTCTTTAAGTATGAGGACCATTGTTAAATGACAAAATATCATGCCATCACCCTAGCCCCGATCCCCTGACCTCCTTCCACACATATACACAATACTAGTTTTACTTTTAGTATCTAAGAAAATGTATAGTTGAAAACAACTGTAATGAATGTAGTAAAGCTTTATAGTGAAAGTGTATTTTATTAAATATAATAACATCTTCATACATCTAAAAAGCAGTAATGATATGTCAAAGTTTTTTATCTAGAAAATGAAGGTACTGTATTTGTACAAGTTCTCATTCTGAGTCATTTAGTGAGAAAATTGGTGGTGTTTTACCCTTAAACATCCTTAAAACATTGTGCATATTTCTGGAGTTAATTAAAAGCAAAAATAACAAAGATTGATATACATTTAATTTTTTTCACTCTACATAGCTGCCCTAGCCAACAGGAAGGGTTCTGCAAGAACATAGCAATCACTTCGATGATGAAGCATAATCACTGTGGGTGCTTCATGCTAAGTTCTGAGCCTAAGCCCATGTGGCCTATGGTTAAATCAAATAATGTTTGTAAATAACAGCAAAAGGTCTGTAATCTCAATAAGTTACCTCTACACAAACTTGTGTATATACATACTTTTCTCTATACAGAGTACCAAAATTTCCTGATTCATGAGTCTTCTTTAATTTAAAAGTTTAAAAATTGCCCTCTGTGGCATATATTGCTCTATGGAGATTATCTCAGAATAAAACAATCTCTTAACAACAACACAAAAGTATTTATGAGGGCCTACCAGGCGGCTGGCAAGAAATTAGTGGTTTCTCTCATGCATTTACCACATGTTATCTATTGGCCATAGATGAGTACTGAATGTCTGTTTCTATGGATGCAGAAAGGAATTTTTATATTGGTGAGCTGCATTTCAGTTTATAACATTGACCAAGGTTTTGTAAAAATAGATTCGTCTTTGGTAGATATTTTTTTGGATAGCTATAAAGGCACTGTTGTTTTCATTCATTTTTTATATTTGTGAAGGAAAAGTTGATTTGTATATTTTTGGCTCTGGTGAATTTTTTTTCTGCCCATATATGAAGAACTGAATGATTATACATGTGGTTCAATGTTTTTGTTAGATTGTTGGGGATAGTGATGAGGGTGGGGTTAGGGAATTGGAAATTGTTATACCAAAGGTACCAAGAGATTGCTTGTCTTGATTTGGTGCTAATAGAGGGACAGAATTCCCCTTTCAGACCCTGGGAGGCCTGTTTGGTTTTGTGTGTGGAGATAGATACATGGAGGTTCAACTTGGAAATATAGTCAAATCTCTGCTAGAATAGTTGATAGTAAAGCTACTGTGGGTCACTCATATTTCTGGTTATCATAAAGGTTAAACTGGATATTTAAAAAATAAAACAGAAGGCTTTAAAGGACTGCTTCCCTTGCTGTGAAAACCATTCATGCCCCTCTGCAGGTAGCAGTATTTTGGTGGGAAAGATTGATAATCACAACTCTCATTATCAAGTTTAATATAAAATACGCCTAAAATACTTCCATTAATCATGAATCACAGACTTTTCTTGGGCATTCACTGTGTTCAGGGCATTGCAGTTGACAGTGAATACACAAATATCTGTGGTGTGATGAAATGTGAAGTTTAATTAATGGGCTCTTTTCATCCTCCAAGTTTAGTAACCCAAGTGAGTTAACTGCCCATTTGGCAGTTATACCTCGGACACCTGTTGCTTTTGTGTTGCAAACACCACATTCCAAATTTGCAACTTCTAGCTTCAAAGAGTAAGACAGATAATTTGAGAAGAGAACGCCAGCAGACTGAGCAAGTTTCTTATCCTGTTTCCAGACTAGGTAAAAGACTCTTTGAACTGGCACAGGAAAGGAGCATTTGAAGAGGAAGAGTAGAATGAGACATAGTCCTGGGCATGACTTTTAGCCTCCCGATGGGGTTGGGGCTGGGCAGAGGACACAAGAAAATTCCCCTTGAGGTTCTCAGGATTCCAAGAGTAGGGGAGACTTGTGCTGTATCTTCACTTTTCAAAACTTCGAAAGTAGTAGTTTTACATAGCTGTCTTGTGCTAACTTTTTACAGGTGGGAGGACCATATATATATATATATATATACACCAACACCCACACACACACATACACACACACACAAATGGTGTCCTGTACATATGCCAAATGACTCTTGCAGTATGGTAGATATTATAGAAGTTAAGAAGAAAGAGCAGTTATTGTGGCCTGGGTTTGTTGGAGAACATTTAACTATTTTCCTATCTTAATAGTTTTAGTATGGGTAACAGGATATTATATTAGCCAGTTAGGATGAATAAGATGTTTGTTACCCCCAGAATCTGATCAGTAATAGTCTTGGTTTCTTTTTTTTTTGTCCATATAATAAAATATCTACTTATTATTGACTAGAGAATGGATAGAGCAAACACACTTTTTTTCTTGACCCTTGGGGTGCTATTTTCTTCTTTCAGTTATTAAACTACTTCAGATCTGATGGTTAGTAATTTTCTTTTTTCTTCCTCCAAAAGTAACTGAGGTATTAGGAGTCTTGATCAATTGCCATCCATCTAATAGGCATTATAGAAGAGCAACAATAGCCCTTAATAGAACGAGTTCCAGCCATTACATTTTAGAAATAAACCTACATCCTAATAATCACTCAGATCACAGGGCACACATATCCATCCATTTCCTGTGTTCCAGGCACTGCAGTTGACAGTGAAGAGTCCTCACCCCCAAGGACTCACGTTTCTTCCAGATGTTCCTTATTCTCAAAAATTACAGAACAACCACTACAAAGGTAACACTACCATAAATTTTGCCTGCCCTAGAAAACCTTCAGGTAAGAGCCTTGTATATCCAATTTCTATTCCAAGAATAAAGTAATAAACCAAATTACAGCAAGAAAATACAACTCCCACATCATTTGTATCCCATGCAATTTGACCTCACAGGGAAACAATAAGAAAATTATCATTGAACTAATTGCAGACTGTACCATATGAACTGGAAATAAGAACTTTAGGGTTTGCAAAAGCCACTGGGAGATGCTGCTTAGATTTAATTACACTTATATTGTATTTCGGTTTTTCAAACATTATCAGTTGTTTGGTGAATTCAGAAGATCCAAATAATATAATGTGGAATATCAGTTCAGAATTTACATTATGCAATGATTTATGCTTCTCTCTATCTTTTGTCCTTCATAAGAAAAATAGCATTTTCTTGACAGTTCTATACCTGGTAAAATTACAAACTGAGGTGTGACCTTTCACCTTTAAGTATACAATTATATCACTACTTAGTAATAATCAATTCATCATCTACAGTTCACAGTAAATTAAAAGACATCTGATTCTCATTTCTGGCATGTGGCTGCAAGCCCTACCTTTCTTTTCTTAGTTCATTAATGATCATTTGTATCCTAGTAACTGTTGGACTCAATCAGTTTGATGGATGGAGAAACAGAGCATGAAACGTAACCTCATTTATTCTGAGCTGATTACTACATCCAGCTTTGTTTCCATCCCACAAAGCTCAGTTCTTAGATAATCCAGGTTTTCAGGTTTCTTCCTTTTTTTATTAAATCACTTTACTGCGGTATGACTGGCATACAAAAAGCTGTGTGTATTCAATGTATACAACTTCATGGGTATATATTTACCTCCAGGATGTCATATTTCTTCATCCCATTTTGGTCCTGTAAGTACATGGACTATTTATTTGTGTTAATTTTCCATTGTGAGGCTTTCTAGCTTGGAGTGAGATTCCAATGGGTTCTGAATGGAAAGGGGAATATAGAAAGGTCAAAATCTTGTAACATGGATTGTGTTCTCTGTCTCCATGGAGAGACAAGGCTATCCCTTGATAGGCATTAAACTAATGCAAAGGTTCCACCCAGACTCAGTTGTGAGGAAAGCATTTGCTTGTATTCCAGTGTGTAGCAGGCTTTTACAGCAGAGTAAAAAAAAAAAATGTAATCACATTTCCTGACAGTCTAAACACTTTCTTAATGTATTGCTCTTTGCTGGTGCTGAGGAGGGAGGGGAGGGAGATGTTGGCAATCATAAGGCTCTGAATTATTAGCCTTTTGTCCAATTCCACAGATGTTCTGGCCTGAGAGCCTTCACTTTAAGGCTTAAAGACAATATTCCACCACCAACTTCTTCTGATAGTTACAGATGAAGAATTTGGATTCCATCTCTCTTTCTTTTTTTATTTTTTATTATTCATCTAAGTGCCTGATATACTTACCTTTCCATATTCTGTCTTTGCTTTCATTCCTTGCAGTTCTCTGTATTAGCTCACTGTCTTCTCTACACCAAAGCATATACTTTGCTGGACTTAAAAGATTTGAACTTATATTCAATGTTGAAATTATCCCTGGTTATTTTGCCTGTGTCTGTGACTTCTAGGGTATCCTATACTTTTCATGATAAAGAGAAGGGTGGCCAGCATGGAGTCAGTGACTTGCTATTTCTAGAAACTCATATGTATGAATTGGATTTATGGCAATTTAAGTACCTGCTCTCTGGAGGTCACTTGGCTGTCCAACTATACTACCCTAGAAGATTCTTGTTGGAAATGAGCTGTTAGTGCAGAGAGCAGCCTGTTAGTGCAGAATAATTCTGCAGTCAGCCAAAATATAATTATGGAAACATTTGCAAAGGTTGTATGACTTCAAAATAAATCCCCTGAATTTTTAAAGAAAACTTAATCAGGCCTGGATATGCATGAAACTTATCCAGGCCTAGATATGCATGAAACTTACACACAGATACACACACACACTCTATCATCAATCTATTTATACTATATACTACTATATAGAGAGAGTATAGTTCGATAGATAATATATATTATATTTGCTATATAATTTCCTTCTCCTAGGTGCCTCTAGGGAAATGGCCATCTCCTCCCAGGTTAGCCTTGAATATAGGGATAGTAGATAGTCACTTTTATGGGATGATGGATTAACTTGTGTGAACCCAAAAACATCTCCCTCACACCCATCATAGAACCTTAAATTCTGTCAGTTGGGTTTCATTCCTTTAAGTTCTGAAGATCTTTCAACATTCTTAATTAAGCATCAATTAAAATTTAAATGTTCTTGGGAATACTTATCAGCTAAAACTTGTTTGAAAGGATGGGAGAAAGAAAGGGTGTCTGCTGATAATTAGATAACAGTAAAATCTTGGCAAAAAGAGTCCAGGGTAGATAACCTGGATTTTACAGGGGTACAACTGGGAGTAGAGGATGGGACTCACAGCCAGAAGGGGTGAGAGGGAAGTGTCAGGAACAAATACACCTATTTAGTTTTGCAGAAGTCTGGCCCAGCCCCCTTTTTGTGTGTAATGGGTGTTCACTTTGTCAAACAAGGACTTGGATGGTCTCTGAAGGGAGGGAGAGAAATAACTTTTCTCTCCAAGCTAACAGCCAGAACCATCACACACCTAAATAAACACCCTTCTGTGCCAAACATCACATTAGTTTATAGGGAGATGTCAGTGGTAGAGCTAAAATATTACTTTAAAAGCTTTCCTGTTGGAGGGGTGTGACAGAGGAGCTGGAGGACAGATTTGCTGGGCTGGACCAATAAATGCTCTTCAACATTATTTTCCAGTGGCTGTGTTGAAGTTGTAATTCTTCACATTCATGCAATTTAATGTGTTTCCTTGAAAGTAAAATGGCTGGGACGTGGCTCAGAAAGTCAAAACCTGCCCCTATCTGTTGGATTTGATGTTGATGGGGTTAGTGACAAAATCTTTAAATCTTTGTTTTGGTCTGAGTCTGTGTGTCATTTTCAGCCTTTTATGAGGACCCAGTTTCATTTGCTAGCAAAGTTTGACAATCGTACCTTTGTTTCAACATCACTGATGAGTCTCAGGCTAACTAACTCCTTTTGGCCAGTCTCATCCTGCAGTTGCTTGTCAGTACTGTCAGTTGTCCCCATGTTTTCTGGGGTCCAGACTTAGCATCTCTTTCTTTTTTTTCTAAAATTTTTTGTTAACATAACATATTGACCAGACCAGAGTGGTGGGAGTCAAAAAAACTAATGGAGGTAAGAGTAAGTACCTATTATGTGTCAAGTACTATGTAGCATTATTTACACACTTTATCTCATTTAATCCTCAAAGCACTGTGGCAAGATAGATAATTATGGTAATAATTTTCATATGTGTGTAAATTGCAGCTCAGAGGTTAACCTAGATACTACTTGAGTCTAAAGTCAATTATGGGTTCTAATCTTGACTCCACCTACTTGCTACCTACTGTTAATGTCTCACTGTTTCCATTTTCTTATGTGTAAAATGTATGGAAATGGATAAACTTTTCATGTGCCTATCAAGAACATTTTCATATGGTTTATAATAAAAACACAAAATGAGGCAGCTAAAATTTAAAAAAATATTATAGAGCAGTGGTTTTCAAATGACAATCGCTGGAATAATAGGGGATCAAGTGCCATTGTGGGGAGGGGATTGGCTTTTTTTTTCTCTTAATTTTCTTCTCTTTTTAAATTGATACACGATGTTTTCCATATTTATGGGGTACAGGTGATATCTTGCTACATATGTAGAATAGTCAGAGTATCTGAGGTATCCATCACTTTAAGTATTATTTCTACTTGTTGGAACAATTCTAGTCCTCTCTTCTAGATACTTTGAAATATATAATACATTGTATATCTATAATACATTGTTGTTTACTATAGCCACTCTACTGTTTACTATAGTCACAGACAACACTTTGTTGTCAAACAATAGAACTTATACCTTTTATCTGACTATGTTTATATTGATTAACTTATCTCTCTTCAGCTCCTCTCCCTTCCCACCCTCTAGTATCTATTATTCTACCCTCTACCTTTATTATATCAACTTTTTTTAGCTTGGGGTGGGGGATTTTTGAGAGAGATTTAGTTGGGAGTGCTTTTAGCTCTGCTCTCAACAGCTGTACTTTTAACTGTTTCATGTATCAGGAGTCTAAGTAATACATACTTTTTCAAGCCAAAGGTACATTGCTTATCAAAAACAAATTTATAAGTCTTGATTAGTTACAGAGTTGCAGAGGTTTGTGTGAGGAACTTGGGATGTCCAAGTTAGAAGCAAAAGGTTGATTGAATTTCTTAGCAACTTCTAGGGCAAAGAAGGAACTATGTTTGTTTATACAGTCCCTATTATCTTGTGTACAAAAGAGAAAGAAGGAAAGAAGGAAGAAAGAAATTAAGGAAAAAAGGAAGAAAGGGAGGAAGCCATGCCAGTCAGAATGGCAATTACTAAAATGTCAAGAAACAACAGATTCTGGCAAGGCTGCAGAGAAATAGGAACGCTTTTACACTGTTGGTGAGGATGTAAATTAGTTCAATCACTGTGGAAGACAGTATGGCGATTCCTCAAAGATTTAGAACCAGGAATACCATTTGACTCAGCAGTCCCATTACTGGGTGTATACCAAAAGGAATACAAATCATTCTATTACGAAGATACATGCACTCGTATATTCACTGAAGCACTATTCACAATAGCAAAGACTTGGAATCATTGCAAATGCCCATCAATGATAGACTGGGTAAAGACAATGGGATACATATAAACCATGAAATACTATGCAACCATAAAAAGGAATGAGATTATGTCCTTTGCAGGGACATAAATGGAGCCAGAAGCCATTATCCTCAGCAAACTAATGCAGGGACAGAAAACCAAACACTGCACGTTCTCACTTACAAGTGGGAGATGAACAATGAGAACACATGGACCCAGGGAGGTGAACAACACACACTGGGGCCTGTGGTGGTGGGGGACTGGGGTACGGAGAGCATCATGACAAATAGCTAATGCATGCTGGGCTTAATACCTAGGTGATGGGTTGATAGGTACAGCAAACTACCATGGCACGTGTGTACCTATGTAACAAATGTGCACATCCTGCACACATATTCCAGAACTTAAAATATAAAACAAAAGAATTTAAATTAAAAAGCACAGCGAAAGGGAGGAAGGAAGGATAGAAGGAAGAGAGAGCAGGCAGAGCAAGGACAGAACAAGCAAATCAGTATGGCAAGGCTGACTTTCTCCTGGCATTAATTGAGGAGGAATTTATCATGTTTCTTATATAAAGGGCATGATGGATAGTTATGGTTTTAGCTGCGGTTTTACATAAGATATTGTTATGATGGATTTTTCTTATAACAATCTTTGATGAAATCTAAAGCATTGAAAAGCATTCCTGGGGGAGGGAAACAAAACAGGGTATATAAAATGGGTCTACCAACTTGCCTAGCCTACTTTACAAGGTTGTCGTTGAAAGCTCCAAAGAGCTAATGTGTGTGAAACTGAAAACCTGTAGGAATCACTTAACTTGTAGATAGTTATATCATTCCTTAGACCACACACATTTATGGGGCTCCTCCTCTGTGCCTGGTAGTGTTCTAGGTGCTGCGAATGCTCAGTGCCAATCATTCTAGGTTAGATTTCATTTGTTTACCTTTATTTTTAGCAAACTATAGATTTAGTTATCTTGCTACTTGGAAAGAAAAGATTAGTCACAAAAATAAATTGAGTGGGGATTCATCAGTGATTCCTGGATTGCTCTCAGAGCATGCTGGAAGGGTTCTAGAGGTTATCTGGTTCATCTTGTCAATATAGGACTCCCTCTCACAGAATTCCAGAGGCAGAGTACCAGAAACTCTTCAGAGATTTTGAATTCCCAGGCAAGCCAGCGTATCATTAGTTTAGTTTTTAGAGAATTTCTTCACGTTGAACAGCCTAGAACAGTAGTCCACAACCTTTTTGGCACCAGTGACTTCCAGTGTTTTCTGGAAGACAATTTTTCCATCCACCGGTGGTGGTGGTGGGGGTGGTTTGGGGATGATTCAAGTCCATTATATTTATCATTCAATTCTTATAAGGAGCACGCAACCTAGATCCCTGCATGCTCAGTTCATGATAGGGTTCATTCTCCTGTGAAGATTTAATGCTTCTGCTGATCTGGCAGGAGGCAGAGCTCAGGCCTTAATGTTTGCTGGCCTGCCACTTGCCTCCTGCTGTATGGCCCAGTTCCTGACAGTCCATGGTCCAGTACTGGTCTATGGCTCGGGGATTAGGGACCTCTGCCATAGAAGGTTGGCGAGCAGTGGTAGACATGGGTATTAGAAAATGCTTGATATTCTTACACTGATTCCTTTGCTCTTTAACTTTCGTTTATTGGCCCTCAAAAGCACGGTGGGAAGAATCCTGCCACCTTTGCACTTGACAACCTTTGAATGTAAAGATGTCTGTGTCATCCCTGCAATTTGTCCTCTTACAGGTTAAATGTTCTCAGTTCTCTCCCTCATCATTTGAGATAATTTCCAGACAGTATCGTGGTTGCCTTTGTCTGTATACATTGTTTTGACAGTGTTTCTTTTACAACACAGCGTTGAGAAATAAACACAGTGTCCTAGATCTGGCTTTGCTAACACATTGGATTCTGTCCTGGAGAGTTTATTTTACATTTTTCTTTTCTTTTTTTAAGCTTCAGATCAACTTATATTTGAAATATGCGCTTATGAGTGACCTCTGATCATATGCCGTCTCTCAAATTGTTTACTAATATCATTGTACAAATGGTATATCTAAAAGTAACATATCACATAATGGATGCTTGGATGAGGTAATCAAAGCAAAGCTCGTTTGTAAGTCATTAAACACTGTACAAGTATGAGATGTTATAATTAAGGTCCTCATAATTTCAACATGTCAGTTAGAAATCGTTGTTGAAATACCCCTGGATCCATAATTTTATTTAGGCAAAATAAACAAATATCTGCCAACTAACCAAATGTTTTTTTCCTGATCATTTTTTCTTTTTTTGAAAAAAATTAATTGGGCCTACATTTTCACGAATCAATCAGGAAATAGTTATTGAGCACTGAAAAATGTACTGTTAAGCACTTCAGTGGATACAGGGAAATCTTGGACACTCTGTCACCACGGAGTCTCTCTCATGAAGGCAGGGTGGCCTTGGGCAAAAGTGAATTTGTCATTGTTGTTTTCATTAAAATATTCTTTCCAAAAGGTGCCCATTTGCTGGAAGAAGAGGGAACTAAAGCCTGGGAGCCTAGAAAAGAGTGGTTGATTTTGGTGTATGTAGAAAATGTGTGATCTTCAATTTTTAAATATTTGCACTGAGGTGACAGTGTGGACTTGCAGAGAACTCTTGCTTTCCGGAAGTGAAGGCAGAAATGAAAAGCTATAGTCTGGAAGAGAGAAGTGCAAAGAAGAGAGAAAATAGCGAGCAGTGAGTGAGAGGATAGCACCCTGGGAATAGCTGATGGAGGTTAGCAACTAAGCATAGGTGAACTAAGGGGGTGTTTGCAACTGAGGGAAGGTTAACAGACACACTTGGCATAGCCCAGGGAGTCTGAAAGGCAGCAAGCTCCAGGACAGAGGTTTCAACCAGAAGATAAAGAAATGGACAGATCTGTGGCCCAGCAGGACAAACTTGTTCCATAACTGAAAGGAAGATGAAGCTCAGTCTTGAACTAGAAGGAAGGAATAAGGGAGGATGATCATAAATGTCAGCACTCAAAATGGGCTTTTTATTATCTTACGTTAGAAGCTTGGAGTTAAAGGTACTACAGATAATTCACTGCCTCAGTGCTGTGATCAAGGGCCCACCCAGGTCAGCCCTTCCCTCCCCTCTGTTTTGCCAGCATCAACATATTAGCTTTTGTTCTTAGATGAAATTCTTACAGAATTTCAGTGGTTTCAGTGGTTCCAGACATCACTATTTCACTACAGTTTTATATAAATATAGGAAGGTATACAAGTGGGCCTAACCTACTACCCTCAAGAAGAGTTTGGGGGTAAAAGTCTTCTCCAGAAACCCCGATATAGTTTCCTTATATATTGGTTATATTTCCACATTTAAGTCCACTGCTCAATGCAGCTAGAACAATCATGGCATGCACCAATCATGGCTTGTATTTTGGAAACAGGAGAGAGGCTCACCTTTCCTGAGCACATGGCTGCCTGCTCTCACCCAAATCGGGAAGGGAAAATGGCAGGGGAGGCTGTTGATAGGCAGTCCACAATACCTGCCATAAATAACTCCGAAATCTCATTCAACAAAAATATCCTCTTTTTTGTTTTTATTTAAGGATTTTGATAAAGGAACAAATACAATAGAGCAAGTTCTGGGAGGGATTTATTTATTTATTTTTAATGTTTGTGCCTACTGTGTAGTGTGAGGCTAAACTTGTGTTTTTTTTAAACCACCTTGTTTATAGGGTATTCAAGAATTCTGAATTTCTGTAAATTCAGCTTGTTAATATGCATTCTGATTCTTGGGACTACGCAGATTAGATTTGCTGACTACTATGTATCAAAATGTTTTACTGAACTAAAAAATGGCTTTCTCTATTTTGTGCTTATAACACATTTCTCCCAAAGCAAAATACCACCAAAAAGATTTCAATGTCCAAGAAGTTTGGTGAGACGTAAAATAAAAGTTATAAGCCTACAATTTCATACCATAATATAATTTCATCATAGTGGTATCATGAAGGAGCATTGGGTTGGAAGACAAGAGAGCTGAGGTGTATTACTGGCTCCTCAACAAAGTAACTTGTGGTCTTTATTCAGTTATTTTACTTCTCCAGACCTCAATTTCATCATCTCTTCCCTTGAGGGAGTTATGTTAGATCAGTGTTTCCTACACTGTGTTCCATGTAAAACTAGCTTTCCGAGAAAGGTTTATTGATATATGAAAACTGGAAAATTTTGTCAAACAACTTTGGAAAACACTGGGTTAAACCAAGTTAATCACATTTCTTCATTGCAGGATTTCCAGGGCCTTTACTATGCTAATATACATTGTGAATTTCCAAGAAAAGGAAATAATGTATAGGGTTTTCTAACACTGTTTGGCCAGCAAGTCTATTTGGTTTCTGTTTGTTTGTTTTGGTATCAGTTTTTTGAAGAATCACAAAACATTTTTCTTTGGAGCAAAGTGTGAAACATTGAGCTGGTTAACATTTGACTCTGAAGTTGTGCACAAGGGATGTGTTCTTTGATTTCAGAGGCTTTCTGTGAAGACAACTGGCTAGAGGGGTATCTCCAATTATATTGAAGGAGGAAAATCAAAACTAGAATCTGGGGCTGGGCATGGTGACTCACGCCTGTAATCCCAGCACTTTGGGAGGCCGAGGCAGGTGGATTGCTTGAGCTCAGAAGTTTGAGACCAACCTGGGCAACATAGTGAAACCCCATCTCTACCAAAAATACAAAAAGATAGCTGGGTATGATGATGCACACCTGTGGTCCCAGCTACTTGGGAGGCTGAGGCAGGAGGATCACTTGAGCCTGGGAGGCGGAGGTTGCAGTGAGCTGAGATTGTGCCACTGCACTCCAGCCTGGGTGACAGAGTGACACTCTGTCTCAAAAAACAAAACAACAACAACAACAACAAAATCAAAACAACAAAAAAAACTAGAACCTGCAGAATGGATAGAGTTTCCATAGCTGAAGATGAGTGAAGACATTTTTGGATTAAAGGAATAAACTGGATAAAAACATGAACAGAGGACTTTGAGAAAACTCCTACGATCTTCATTTGTAACTTCAACCTTCTGCAGTCCTCATCGTGCAGAAGTGGGATGAGAGGGGTGTATGGTAGAATGAATGAACCCTTATGACTATGACATTTGAGATAGCCTGGGAGGTTTAGGGCTGTGGTTCTCTGTGACCTATTGGAATGAGAGGTCCTCAGAAGGTGCCTGTGAATGTGCATGTGACTAAGTATGCCATGTGTGGTCATGTGTGTGCATGCAAGTTCATGTGTATGTGCAAGTGTTTGTGTTTTAACCAGTTTATTTGGATCTGAGATGTTTTTTATACATTCTTCACCTAATTTTAATATTTTTTCCTTAAATCGTTAGAGTTTCTTGGCTATCTTGAAAGAAGCTGTAGAAGTCACGCAGAAGGGGAGGTAAGAAGGCAGCTCACGCAGAAGGGGACGTAAGAAGGCAGCTCTAACATTGCAGTCTTCCTGCTCTCCATTCCTCTGCCACCTGGCAATTTTTGCTTCCTATAACAATTGAATTCTGGACCCAGGATTTTTAAGGGTAGGAACACATTTCTATGAAAATTTGCAGTCAAAGAAAACATGTATTGTCAACACTGTTTGGAATCCATGATAGTTATCATACTTGGCATCAGAGAAATTGAAATCCCACATGATTCATGCCCTAGGATTTTTCCCTTGGCTTTCATGTCCACTGAAACATTTCCTGGCTTGCTTGAGTTCTCATCCAGCCCAGGAGGTTCCTATCAGAGCTGCCTGAACAGACTGCGTAACATGGGTGATTTACGATGCACTAATGACGGAGTTACAGATTTTTTTTATTAAATACCAAGAACAAAAGGGAAACAAAAGGGAAAAACATAGATCATAACTGTAACTGCCTGAAATCTTTGCACTGGGTATGTGAAAGACAAAGCAACAAGAGGCTCAAGTCTTACTGCGTCGAGCAAACTTGTCTGTGGATTTACGGGTTTCTTCTCCTGGGGTTTTCTGTTTCTTCCCCTTTGGCCTTATCTTTGGAACAACAACCTAGCAAATATTGTTATTCACAAACATTTTATTAAAGTGCATTTATTCAGTCAAGATATATTTGTTGAGCAACTACTCTGTTTCAGGCACTGGTTTAGGCCCTGAGTACATGCAGCAGTGAACAAAACAGACAAAGATTCTTTCATGGAAATTGTGTTTCTAGTGGGAAGATTTTACATAAACACACACATACATACACACATACATATAGTTATACTATAGATGTTATTTATTATATGTACATAATATACCCACATATATAATACATGTACCTATATAATATAAATACATATATACATATACAAATATATGTGTGTATATATAGTAAATTAAACAGTGATGAGAACTAAAGAGAAAAAAAGACAGGAAAGGTGAAATGGAGAGTTTGGGGAAGGAGAAGGGTTGAAATTTCAAATGGGGTTCAGAGGGAAGGCCTTATGAAGAAGGTGACTAAAGCCTCCAAGGCATTGAATCTTTCCAGATAGAGGGAATCTCAGGTGCAGTGGCTCTGAGGAGTGTGAGGAAGCAGGAGGCCAGCATACTGCAGTGCACAGAACAGAGAAGAGGAGATGAGGGCATGGTAGCATGGAGCAGGCCTCATGGGGTATAGTAGGGACTTGGCTTTCTACTCCTGTGACAAGGAAAGCCATTGGAGGGTTTTGAGCAGAATCTGAGCTTGACTTACGTTTTAGCAGAAATATCTGACTTCTGTGGTGAAACACACAAGAGCAGACACAGGAAGACAAATAGGTAAGCTACCTGGGAATCTGAGGCCTTGTCTTCAGTTTCTTCCAGGGAGCTTTTTTGACCAGACCTAAATTGCTGGCTCTTGCCTATACTGTTCCATATCCATTTCATGGGAATCCTTTCTTCATCTTTGCCTCAGCAAAATGCAGGAAATGCAGCAACTTCTTTCTGGCTGCCAAAGCCACAAGCCAACCTATCTCTTGCTTTTCAGAGTTTTCAGGCACGATCAGACACCGTATCAGTGAGTTCCCCTCTAACAGAAGATTAATGAAAAGCTATCTGAGTGCCCTCTTTGTAGCCTAATTTCTCTTGACTGGGGTCAAGAAGGAAGCACTCTGTTCCCCATTGGGAAGGGAAAGACTCGTAAAACACCAATAATTTTCTCCACTGAAATCCCCTTTAGAAATTCTCTAAGTAATGTCCTCAAAGTCTCTCTCATTAGACTTTATTTTAAGAGCTAGTACTACTTCTGTGCCTTTTTCTTGGAGGAAAAAAGATAGCATAAGATTCTCTGAGGAAAGCTTTCTTCTCAAGCTGTATTATTCTCCCATTTTTTATGCTCTGGATGAAAGTAAGAGATTAGAGAGTTTTGCAATTATTTCTTCCAACTACCACTTTTGAAATTTGCATCTTGGTCTGGCATTCTACCTTGCAATGTCATAGCTATTATATTTTGGTGCCTTGGTTACAACATCCTATTACAAAGGGAAGTGTTCTTTGCTAATTAATGACTTATGTATTTCTGCCTTGATAATAACTATCAATAAATGAGCATGTGTTTGGCAGAGGGTTTCTAAAAAGAAAATTCAGTATGTCTTATATCATTGTGTTTTGGCATGGCAATATGCATGTAGTAGATACTTAACAATATTTGTTGAAAGAATGATTGAATTTTGTGGTTTGAATGGAAACTGCAAAGATAATTCATATTAGGAAAGCAGTTCATGGTCAGAATTAAGTCCATCCCTCACAATGATAGAGCAAATAAGGTAACTGTGTTCTCATTCCATATCAGATTACCACCCATGCTATTACTTTTTATTTATTTATTTATTTATTTTTATTTTTTTTTTCAGCACAGGAGTTGGTCAGCAAGCTCTAAGCCTCAAAGTCCTTATGAGTCTGTAAAGAAGCTGCCACCTAATTAGATAACAAATACTTTCATATCACCAAGAGTGTACTAGTTTGTAGAAAGAGTAGGAGTTTTCTGACCAATCCAAGAGAGACATGAGCCTTCATGTCTAACCCTCAGACTTGGACTAGAGAAACGTGTTTTAGAAATGACGGTAAATACTGGAAGATTGCCTTAACCTGACCTGCTCTGATGTGGGATTCACACTTAGACTTTGTATTGCTTTTTAGCAGTAAATCCTTATCAGGAGGATACTGTGAGCCAAGCTGTGAGCTGGAAGACAAAGCATATGAATGAGAAAGGTTCAATAACAGTACAGGAATGGTTGTGAGGCAGTTCATTGTCAATTGCCAGTAAGAGGTCTAAACAATGAGCTCTGTGAGAATAGAGGAGGAAGCAGTCACTGTGGGATGGGGAAGAATGTGAGGCTTTCTGAAGTACTAGAGAAGCTCGCTGTATCCCAGGTTTCCACCCTATAAATTTTATACTCATGTAACATATGTCATGTAAGTGTGAAAAATATAAATCACTTAATCACTCTGTGCCTCAGATTTTCATCTGCCCTTTATTACCTTTCAAGTCAAGAAATATAACACATACACAGAAAAGTACCTCAAAAATAAATGTACAGTTTAATGAATAGAGAAAATAAAGCCACATGTATAACTGTGACTACATGAGAAAACATGCGTGGGGCTCTAGAAACCCTGTGTGTCTCTTCCCAAGCCCCATCTCCTCCCTCTGTCATCCAGATAACTGCTGTGTTGAGTTTTATGGCAGTGATTTCCTCAGTTTGCTTTTTAGTGCACTGCATACTGTAAAAGTTGCCCAAGCCTGGTCTGGGATAAAACTCATCTCTGTGATTTAATTTACAGATACTTTTGGGGAGAAGATTAGCATCCTTCATAAAGTGCCTGAACAATTTTCCAATAAATTTTAATGAGATTTAGATTTGTTTTGCTAAAACAATAAAACTCTATTAACCCTCACCTGAATCGGAAGCCAACCGGTAAACCAACCCTTTATTATAATTGGACAACCCTTTATTATAATGGAGTGTGGGCATAATTGCTAAGATAAGAAAAAACAAAAAATAAAACTCACTCATCAGTTTTGCTCTCAGTTGACTATCAGTCAAACATCTACTATTAATATCTTTAACCAAACTTTCATTCTTTATATATCTAGACTAAAAATAATACCTCATCAGCCTCCTTTCCTATAAAATGTACATATGAAGAATAAGTGTTTGAATAGATCTCTACCTTTCCCTTGTGTTTAAAATTTTTTAAAATATTTGCTACCTGCTTATAAGTAAATAGTCTGAAAAGTTTACTTTAATGGTAAGCATTACTAAACTTGGTATTCTAGTGCGTAGGGCTCATTTTTGAATCATATTAAATGGATTTATATTTATTTTGTCATCTTTTTCTATTTCACTGGATAGTTTTTAAGAGCTGACCATCTTGTTCTATGTAGTTTAATTACTTTTATTGCTGTGTAGTATTACATTGGAGATACATACCAAAATGTATTCATCCTACTGTTGATGGACACTTTGTTGTTTCCAAAATTCCAGTTAGGGATGGCTAGGGACAAGAGTTTTAGGACTGTTCTTGTGTATGTATCTTGATGCAAATATCTAATAATTTCTCAAGGGAATGTACCCCAGAGTAGACATGATGAATCATAGAATATGCAAACACTCAATTATAGTAAGTAACACCAACTTCCTTTTCCATTGTGTTTCTACCAATCTGTACTCCTGGCGGCACATACCAGAGTTTCCATTTGCTCAATTTCCTTTCCTAACACATTGTGTTTTCAGACTTTCTAATTTTCTTAGTTAGTTTGGAGTAAAGTAGGAATCTCATTCTGTCTTTAACTTGTATTTGTCTGATTAGAAATGAGATTGAACACATCTACATAGATGTATTGATCACTTGGATTTCCCCTTTCATGATTTTCCTGTTCAAGCCTCTTGCCCTTTTTTCTGTTCTATTAGGTAGTGTTTCTTTTTTTTAAATTGATTTGGAGTTCCTAAATATAAAAAGACTTCTGTTGCTAATACCTTCTCCCACCTAGTACCTGTTTTTATGTTCTTTTCAATACAATCAAATTTAGTAATCTTTTCCTTTGTGGTTTGTAATATAATTCAGATGGGGACACAGCCAAACCATATCACCTATTGTTTTCTAAACTTGTTTGACTCCCAGATTACTTTTGCTATTCTCCAGAACTTGTCTTCTGTGGAACAAACTTTGGGGAAAATAAGTCCTTGCAAGCTGACAAATTACGGTCGGTTTATGGTCCTCATTTTACAGATAAAGTAATAGAGACTGAGAAGGCTTATATAACTTGGCAGTCATAACACTGTGAGTGGTAAAACTTAGAGTTGGATTGGTGTTTTTAATCTTTCCCAATATTGCTTCACTAAAAATGTAATTTTTGTTGAAATAAAGTAATTAATGATTGGGGAATCTCCATCTCCTGTCAAATGCACCACTAATGGACAAAAGGATTAGGTTTCCCTAATGTCCTCACTGGTATTGTTGCCTGGTGTAACATTTCTCACAATTAGGCACCTCCAAATTCCCCAATGGCAAATCTGTATATACTTCAGCATATAAACACCTTCTGAGGGTCTCCTATCTAGAGATTATTTTTCTCCATATGATGAGATGTTTAGTGTGATTCCTGCATGAGAAGACAAATCAGATCTATCAAGGCCTTTTTGGTCAGAGGATGTTCAGGTAAATTGTACAGCTAGATTGGATGTACCCCATCCTCTTCCCACTCAATCACTGCTTACTAGTGGTTTCTTGGGAGCTTGGGCTGGCCTCTGGTGAAACTTGTTGGGGTTCTATCTGTATTATTTCCCATGAAGCCATTTTTCAGTCACATGGTGACTGATGTTTTATAGGATGCACAAGAAGTATTTTTTTCTTCTATAACTTTTTCCTGTTCTGTTTGTTTGTTTTAAATTTCCTTATCTCTTGAATTTGTCTTCATGCCATTGGCTGGAGTATGAAGTTTTCCTTCGATGAAACAATCTTTGAGAGGGTAGAGTCAGAATCAGCTGTGTAATTTGCAGGACCAGTGCAAAATGAAAATACGGGGTCCTTTTTTCAAATATTACCAAGAATTTCAAGACAGGTACAGCAGAGCATTAAACCAAGAGAGAGGCCCTTCTGAGCCCCAGGCTCTGTGAGATTTCACAGGTCACATGCCCCTGAAGCTGGCCCTGAATAGAGTATCAGGGGTCAGAATATTACAGTTCCATTTCTGACTTTGCCACAATCCAGTTGTCTGACCACTTACTGAGCCATTTCTTTTTCATCTCTTTTTTTTTTTTTTTTTTTTGAGACGGAGTCTGGCTCTGTTACCCGGGCTGGAGTGCAGTGGCCGGATCTCAGCTCACTGTAAGCTCCGCCTCCTGGGTTCCCGCCATTCTCTTGCCTCAGCCTCCGGAGTAGCTGGGACTACAGGCGCCTGCCACCTCGCCCGGCTAGTTTTTTGTATTTTTTTAGTAGAGACGGGGTTTCACCGTGTTAGCCAGGATGGTTTCGATCTCCTGACCTCGTGATCCGCCCGTCTCGGCCTCCCAAAGTGCTGGGATTACAGGCTTGAGCCACCGCGCCCGGCCTCTTTTTCATCTCTTAAACAGGGAGCTGAATTAAATGATTTCTAAGATTCTCTCCAATGATAGCATCATTTGCAGTTTCTTAGAGATAAACAGTGGTACTGAATGCATTAACTATTCATCTTTAATTATCCTCCACCCTAAAAACCACCCACATAAATACATTCAATGCTCAGACAGGGGGTAGTGGTGGGACCTCCTCACCACTAGACATTTTGGATGACTACTTCTCTCTTCATTGTATTTTCAGTAACAAATGACAGCTAGAGAAAGGCCTTTAGGTTCCCATTTTTCACTGGGGAAGATGAGTGCAAAAGTGAGAGACTGAGTTTGCTCTCAGAAAAATAAATTTTTAGATGTGGCTAATCATCTGGCTAGAGGCCTGGTTTAGTCCTGTCATGCACACATTCTGCATCATCTAACTATGTACTTTTATCCAGTTATTTGTCTTTCTGTTGAATAAAAAGTGTCATTACCATGGAAATTGCTTCGTTGCATCAGACTTTGAGATAAAGCAAAAGAACACAAGCTTTTTTTCACAATGCCTCTTTATATTCATGGATAAAATGAAAACTAGAGCTATGACCTTGTTATTAACTAGTTCTTTTAAAGCGATATAAAAATTATAAAGAGCTAAACTGAAGAGATCCATAGGTTACTGGATTTACAAAAAAATATTCAGGGCTGCTGCTGATCCCTTGTGTTCTTAAACATTTTCACAAATCTGTGCCCCTCACACTTTTTAAGATTTTTTAAAATTTATATAGAGCAAAATTCACTTTTGGGTGTGTGTACAGTTCTGAAGTTTTGACAAATGCATAAAATTGTGTAACCACAGGATATAAAACAGTTTGATCATCCTCCCCTGAAATTCCCTCATGCTGATTCCTTCAACCTTAACTCTTGACAACTACTATCTGTTCTCCATCCCTCTCATTGTGCCTCATCCCAAATATCATATAAATAGCATTGTGCAGTATATAGCCTTTTCAGGCTGGCTTATTCCACTTAGCAAAATGCATTTGAGATTCATCCATGCCACTGTGTGTATCAATAATTTGTCTCCAATTGAGAGACATTTGGGTTGTTTCTAAGTTTTGGCAATTATAGCAATTCATGTATGTGAATGTACAAAAATTGATGTATGTGAACATAGGTTTTCATTTCAGGATAAATATTTAGGAGTGAGACTGCTTGGTCACATAGTAAGTGTGCATTTCAATTTATAAGAACCCGTCAAACTCTTCTCCAGAGCGGCTCTACCATCTTGCATTCCCAGTGGCAATATTGTTTTTGTTTCTTATTCTTGCCAACAGTTGGTATTGCCAGATTTTTTAAATTGTAGCTATTATAATAAGTAAATAATGACACTTATTGCAGCTTTTTTTTTTAACATTTCCCCAATGATCATTGATGGTGAACATTTTTTCATATTCATATTTGCCATCCCTATTTCTTTTTTGGTGAAGTGCCTGTTCAATTTTCTTTTTTGCTATTTTTAAAACTTAGATTGTTTTCTTATACCTGAGTTCTGTGAGTTTTTGTATATTCTAGATACAAGTTTTTTTTTTTAGAAATGTTATTTGGAAATATTGTTTCCCAGTCTGTTGCTTATCTTTTCATACTCTTAATACCTTACACCACACACAAAAATTAACTCAAAGTAGATAATAAACCTAAATATAAGAGCTATAAAACTCTTAGAATAAAATAAATTCAACTTCATCATAATTAAAAGCTTTTGTTCTTTAAAAAAGTGAAATGATGACCCACAGAAAGAGAGGAGATATTTGCAAACTATGTATCTGATAAGGGACTTGGATGCAGAATATATAAAGAATTCTTACAATTCAATAATAAAAAGACAAATAATTCAAATAAAAATGGGCAAAGGATCTGAATAGACATTTCTCCAAAGATAGAGAAATGCCAATGAGCTCATGAAAAGATGGTCAACATGATTAGCCAGAAGGGAAATGCAAATAAAAACCATAATACATACTCGGTAGACGGTTATAATGAAAAAATGACACATCATAATAATTGTTGGTGAGAATTTAGAGAAATTAGAACTCTCATATACTGTTGATGGGAATGTAAAATAGTACAATCACTTTGGAATACAGTTTGGCAGTTCCAAAAAATGTTAAACAATCAGCAATCTCCTCCTATGTATATACTGAAGAGGAATAAAAATGTGTTCACGCAAAAACATTTACATGAATGTTATTTATGTTAGTATTATTCATAATAGCCAAAAATGACAACACAAAGTCCATCAATTGATGAGTGTATAAACACTGGCTGGTATACTCACACAATAGAATATTATTTGGCAATAAAAAAGAATGAAGCACTTATACATGCTACAATATGAATAAATATTGAAAAAATTGTGCTAAGTAAAATAAGCTGGTCATAAAACCACATATTGTATTATTGCATTTAGAGAAAGTGTCCAGAATATGTGATTCTGTAGAAAGCAGATTAGTGGTTGCCTAGGCCTGAGGGTTGTAGAGAAATAGTGAATGGGTATGAAGTTTCTTTGTGAGGTGATGAAATGCTCTAAAATTGATTGTGGTGATGGTTGCACAATTCTGGAAATACACTAAAACCTGTTGACTTACACATTTTATAAGTGAACTAAATGATATGTGAATTACTTCTCAATAAAACTTTAGGGAGGGGTTAATGGAAGAAATCTGCATTAATTTCCTAAAGCAAGGATAACATATTATTACACACTAGGTGGCTTAAACCAACAGAGACTTAACTCTCTCACCATTGTGGAAGCCAGCAGTCTGAAATCAGTTTCAGTGGGCTGAAATTAAGGTGTTGACAGAGCCATACTCCCTCCAGAGGCTCTGGGTGAAAATCTGTTACTTGCTTTTTCCGACTTCTAATGACTGCCAGCATTCCTTGGCTTGTTAGCTGTATCACTCCAGTCCTTGCCTCCATAGTCATATTGCCTCTTTCCCTTCTGTGTGTCTCTTTGTTAAGCCTCCTTCTGCTCACTCTTGTAAAGATACACGTGATTGCATTTAAGGCCCACCTAGAAAATCTTACCATCTGAAGATCCTCAACCTAACCACACCTGCAAAACCCCTTTTGCTTCATGTTAAACGAAAATTTTCAGACAAATTTAATGCAGTTTATTTGAGCAAATAATGATTCATGAATTGGGGACTTCTCAGAATTGGCAAAGGTTCAAAGAGCTCTGCCCATCTGTGGGAGCAGCAAGCTTTTATAGGTTGGACATGGGACCAAAGTGGAGAAATCACCTGATTGGCTTTAGTTGGATGTTTGCCTTATTGGGACATGGTGTGATGAAGCATTTGCCTGAACGGATATGGTCTAATTAGTTGGCTACCTGTGATTGGCTGAAGCTTGGCTGTTTGTGATTGGATAAAATGGCTATTTGTTACAAAATATACTCTGAATTAGGTTTTGGTTTGTTTACTACTGAGTTAGGTTATAGTTTGTTATGTAGGAACTCAAAGTATGGAGAGAGCCTCCGGCTAATGGCCTCCGGCTTATTTAATTTAACAGTTAGCAGGTAACATTTACAGGTTCTAGAGATTACAATTTGATATCTTTGTTGGGGCATTATCTGGCCTACCTCAAACTCCAAAAGGCCTGTTTTATAAAGCATGACTTTGATGGGAGTTATCTTCAAGAGGCATGTCTACGCCCAAGGGGCATGTTTATGTTTGGTGGTAAATTTGAGGAAGAAAGACCAGGTGATCTGTTAATCCCATGAGTTTACTTCCTAGAAACATTACTGGATCTACATGTTTCCATTATGTATTTAACAACACAGCCAAGAATTTTATGTATATTACCTAACGTACTTTTCAAGTTTCAAGCTATTCTAAGTTTTGTCTCAGATTTTTGGTAAACATGGTGTGTATTTGTGACTGGCTGAAATGCCTCATTTTGGCTTGGTTCATATAAAGTGCTGATACTTCTCAGAAACATTACTGGGTCAGGAAACCTTCCTTTATGTTAGTTTTATTAGTTCCTGTGTAAACTGTGAATTTCTATAAACACAAGAGATCATTTTATTGGACATGTTCTCCTCTGATAGTTCTCACTGCAGTACCTAATCATGAGTCCCCTGACATGGCTTTAGGCTTCTAGGAAGAAGGAAAATAATGTCTTATAAATTGAAAACACAGTGTGAGGATGTACATTTTAAAATATGTCCTCTAAGAGTTCAAGGATTTGAAATTCGTGTAAACTATTGATTTTAAACTCCCATTGAACTCTTTAAAGAAAAAAAATCTGAGACTCATATATAAACTGGAGGTAATGAGCTGAGTTTTAAAGTTATGATTAGAATTTGTGCATTAAAATGGCAGTTTTCTCTCAGCGTGCTGAGTTGAAAATGGTGCATTTATTGTGATGATTTGGCCCTTGTGCAAAAACATTGGTGACTCATTTTGTGTGGGTGATTGTCTTTAGTCCAGTTTCTGAATAACTGAGCTCTTACTACCTTACAGTCACCCTTAATATTTGACCACAACTGGTATCACTCAGCCTGTTTATTCACTTCACTTGCCATTCCTTATTCTGAGTGACTTAGGGTTATTTAAGAAAATTAGATTCATCTATATGTGCTACAACTGAGGCTACTCAAAATAATTTGAGCTGATGTCAATAATGAAATGGAGCTCTGAGAAATTTTAAGTAATGGCAACTTAATGAGAGTAAGTGAATAGATACCAAAGTGGAAGACCTTCAACAGGACAATGCACATTTGGATATGTAGATTTAGGTGTGAATGTGTTAAAGATAAAATAAATCACATGTCTTGTAGTTACTTTGCATACTGCAACCCAAAGTACAGAATCCTTTGTCCATTGTATCCCTTGCCTGTCTTCAGCCAAGAATAAATGCTTTTTGCATATTCATCATTTATTGAAGCTGGTATAGGGTATTAGGAACTAAATAGACACAGTCTCTGACTTCATGGGGACAGACAAATAAAAATATATAATATGTCATGGGTAATAAATGCTTCAGGGAAAAATTAAGGTAAGAGAGAAAGAGTGATGAGGTGGAGCTATTATTTGGATAAAGTGGTCAGGAAAGACCTATCTGATAAGATGACATTTCAGCAGAGATTTGAACAAGACAGCTAGATTTGTGGGTATTTTGGGGAGTGGCAGGAGCGGGGTGCTGAGGAGAGCATTTTCCAGGAGGAACAGCATTTGCAAAGAATTATGCTTGGTTAACATTGTAAACTATGAGAGCAAATATCATGTCTCAAAAGACCATTCAGGACAGTTTAAGAATGAAGTACAAATATACAGAGGAGGAAAAATCTGATTTGTACTGGGAAAAGATATCTCTCAATCAAAGCTCAGGATAAAAACTTCTGTCTTTGTGTCTTCTGCTTTTCATCCTACTCATGAGCATTTGAACTTGCTCTCCCTTTTAGTTTTCTGATCTCAAATTATTTGACTAGAATAAATGTAATCATGCTATTCTAGATACGTGTCCATGCACTTAGGATGAGTCATTCTGATTCAGTCATTGTGTTATTTAGCTTATATTAGTGCATTGGAGTTAAGACACATTGCTAAGGGAAAGGGAGGCTTAGGTGGAATGGGGAAAGATTTTTTGAGCAATACTTTTCATCTGGATATTTTTGCTGAATTATCTGTATATCTACCACAATCCTAATTTTTCACTCTTAGTTTCTAAAGATATGCTTTCTGTTAAGTCTGGAGAAAAACCATCTTTGGAGGATGATTTCTCAAATGTTCTTAAACAGCAAAATGAAGACTTCTGATGAGCCACAAGGATAAACTTTCTCAAGATGAGGATTTTATTTTATAACAGAGGAGTTGGGGCATAGTTGTAGAAATCAGTTTGAAGGAACTATATAGCTCCCTGTGAATTGTACTCCCTCAATTTACACTTGGTGGCATGAAAACCCTGTAAGTCTAGGGGGAATGGAAACTCATGTGTACTGAGTGCTTTCTGTGTGGCAGGCATTATACTGGACACCTTCATGTGTATCATCTTATTTTATCAGCTCCACAATTCCATGAAGCATTGCCAGGGATATGTATTAGCTCTTCTCTATTTGAGAAGTCTACTCTGCACACTCCTTCACTTTCTTTGCTCTGGGAGGCTAACCTTTCTGCATCTCATTAGCCAGATTCCTCTGCCAGAGAGAAGCATAAGCTGGAGATCAGAGGGTGGAAAATGACAGAGGGCATGGTCTTTATGCCCTAGCTCCTGTCTGGTCAGAGTTACAGTTTAATGGTGATGGGCAAAAATTGATTGACTTAGAGGGAAGAATCAGATAGGAAACTCAGATAATAAGCATAGATGGTTCTTTTAGGTACCTGGGGCGTTTTGTTCTCTCAGTTCTTCAAACATAATTACATAAGTTTAATTCTGTATCTGGATAGGATTGTATTTGTATCTGTCTGATAAGAGGAAAATCCTCTGCAGTTTCCCAGTGTATCTTGGCTTGGCTTTAGCTTTGGCTAAGCATAAGTCAATACTTACTTATTTGACATATGCAATCATGAAGACTTTTCTTTCTGTCTTAATAAACGTGATACACTGTGTTTTTTTGCCTCTGGGATCTCTTAAAATGTGTTTGGAATTAAAAATTATATATATATACACATACTCATACATACGCTATATTCATCTAGCATTTTAAAATCATGCCATAGTTTCTGAATGTGTAGAGCTAGAATTCTAAATGAAAGAATAAAGGAAACCATGGACTTTGATGGTTTTAAAATATGCTTCTTTGGAATTTTGAGAGGGAAGTCAGAAAAGAACTGCAAAAATGATGTATGAATGTAATCACTCTGTCTTTTGTAGCCTTTGTTTTCTGTTCTTTTTTTCTTGACCTCGAGCCAGTTTTCATTCTGTTGTATACAACTCTTTCCAGTAGAATGGATTTACGTTACTTGCAGCCTGGACTTGGTCCCTGAAGAGATATTACAGGAACAGTTTAATGGTTAGCGAGTTATGTTGGGAGCTAAGGTTGCTGAAGCAGAACAGGACGCAGTTGTCCAGACTAGTTGCTTGGGGAGCAAGGTTGTCTGGATGGTGTAAGTCTAACTTAATGGCTTTGGCAGTGGCTGAAGGCGGAGGTTAAAGCATGTCTTAGAGTGGGACAGAGTGAAGGGGCTGCTGCTCTGAAGTTCAGTTGTAGTTCAGTTGCTCAAAATTTCCATTTTATCTTCAACGAACTTAGGATCCTCTTGTAGTTTGGGAGCTTATAGAGCTCTGAAAAAGGTAAGATAAGAAGGGCATTAGCAAACTATTTGTAGGGACTTAGGCGTCTCTGAGCAGCAACACAATTTGGCTGTGAATAATACAGAGCTGGGCTGCTTAACCTTAAATATTTTAGTGATATACTTCATCCCCTTGCTTCCTTCTTCTCAATAAAGAGAACTTCCTTTGCAATAAATGAGCTTATAATGTGCAGGCAGGAGTTTTGGCTGTAAAATTGTATGACTTGACTTTGCTTTTATTCACCATAAATATTTATATTTCAAGATGCACTCCAAACCCCATAACAAGAGATTTTAAAACGGTCAGGCCCTAAAGGAAATACGTGTGAAGATAATGGAAACCATGGAAACCAGGCTGGTAAGCCTAAAAAGAATGCCATGTCCTCTATCTAGCTTTGGTTGTGATTGCAGAAAAAGGAGACTTAGTGCATGAAAAGGTAGCGTTCTGTCTAGTGATACGCTGCTACTACGGGGGTGGGGGTAGGGGGTGGCTTGGGTTTTGAGAATCTATTTGTTCATTTAATAAAAATATTAGACACCCTGTAAAGGTTAGTTATATTCGTTAGAGGAAAAGTACTTTTATCGCCATAGACTATGACCTGAATTTAAGGCCAGATAAATTTAAAGGGTTTGTAACTGAGCTTAGGAAGAGCCCAGGTGAAAGATTTGGAAGGATTAGGAAAACTCATCATCTCGACAAGGGAAAAATAATTTGACAAAACATGCATGCACAGGTTCACTAGCATGATCTCAAGTTAAAGGGAATTAGTTAGGATGCTGAGACAAGCATTTTTAACAAAATTCAGGAACAATTTTGAAGACAGTAGAATTTTTTATTTAGAAGACTTCTATTTTGAATTATATCAGAATATATATATATATATATATATATTTTTTTTTTTTTAGGTCCAGGCTGGAGTGCCGTGGGGCGATCTCGGGTCACTGCAACCTCCACCTCCCTGGTTCAAGTGATTCTCCCACCTCCCACCTCAGCCTCCTGAGGAGCTGGGATTACAGGTGTGTGCCACCATACCTGGCTAAATTTTGTGGGTTTTTTGGGTAGAAAGGAGGCTTTGCCATGTTGGCCAGGTTGGTCTCGAATTCCTGATCTCAAGTGATCCACCCTTGACCTCCCAAAGTGCTGGGATTATAGTCATCAGCCACCGTGCCTGGCCCAGAAAGTAACTTACAAAGATGTGCCAATGGAGATAATTCCAGGGTCTGTATCATAATTGTAGTGTGCTAAAGGACACTAATTTTAATTCAAAAATATTTGTATCTAAACAATTTTAAATTTGTGTAAGAAGAAAGGCCACTGGGATCTGGTGACATCCATTTACCTTAGATGAGTTGGTTCATTCATTCATTCTATAAACCTTACCTGAGAATAGATTATGGGATAGGTTTTGCAATAAGCACAGTTTGGTGAATTGTAAGAATGCGACACTTCTCAGAAGAAGGTGGGAGTTTTGACATTTAGGGAAGAAACTTTCCTGAAAGAGAGCTTCTGGGTCTTGGTAACAAGCCCATGTAAGTGAGGGCAAGATGAAGGTCTCACGTGGAGAGATACAGGCTCATCTGGAGGCCTCTGACAAATGTTCCATGGGCCTTTAGGGATGTTTCCACAGTTTTCTTATTTGAAATGTCCTTCTTTAATTTTAGCTCCTCCTTTGCTTTATTTGCCAGGAAAATTTTTCAAATTCTGTGTAAAATGCAGACATTTTAGCTTAGAAAGAGATGAACTGTGCAATTTTTTCTAGTAAAAATATTCTTTTTACCTCCCACTTTTAATTTCTCAGTGTCTGCCACTACATTTGCTAGGGGTCTCCATTTCCATGTATCTCTTATTTACTAATCTTGCATGTTGACTTATCTTTTTCCCCAGTATATCCAATGTTTGGGCAAATTTCATTATGGCTTGACACACAGATGGGAACTATTTGAGTTTTTAAATATCCAAGGCCTTTGCTGTGGTTTCTAATGTGTCTTTCCCAAGTTTCTAATAATAACTTCCTCTGATCTTTCTGGTGGCAGCCAGAAGCTACAAGGGTGATTGAGTTGCTTTTTCTAAACGTAATTTATTGAGTTTTCCTTCATTGGAAGAGATGGCTATTCTTGGACAGTAAAAGAGTTGTAATATAATTGATCTGATTTGCTATTTTCCTTCTCTTAGTCACTATCTATGCATGAGTTTTTAGGGCTTAGGGTAGGAGGTTGGTATAAATAGTAGTTATTTGTCTTCTCTGATCCACTTCCTCTAAGAATTTTACCTGATTAATGGAAATTTAGTGACAGCTTAAAATAGCAGTGTATATTTTTCTAAGTATGTTTATGCCCTTATTTTAATTCCAGATAGGTGATAAGGGTGCCTTTTTAAAAATAGCCAACTTCTTTGTGCTTTAGTCTTCATTCTTCTTGGACAATAGTTTCTCTAACTAAAACCAATGTTTTCTGAAAGTCAATTGATTTGTTTACTAAATGTTCATTTTAAAATGGAAGAATCTTAGAGTTGGAAGGAATTTTAGAAATTCTTTATCCATCCCTCTATTCCCCATTCAGTGAAGAAATGCATTCAGACTGCTTGAACAGTTCTTTTTTTTTTTTGAGACGGAGTCTTGCTCTGTCGCCCAGGCTGGAGTGCAGTGGCCAGATCTCAGCTCACTGCAAGCTCCGCCCCCCGGGGTTTACTCCATTCTCCTGCCTCAGCCTCCCGAGTAGCTGGGACTACAGACGCCTGCCACCTCGTCCGGCTAGTTTTTTGTATTTTTTAGTAGAGACGGGGTTTCACCGCATTAGCCAGGATGGTCTCGATCTCCTGACCTCGTGATCCGCCCGTCTCAGCCTCCCAAAGTGCTGGGATTACAGGCTTGAGCCACCGCGCCCGGCCTGAACAGTTCTATTGAATTCAGCATCCTACCTCATGGGAATCATCCCATAAAAGTTCTAATTATACAGTGAGCAAAAATATGTCACCTGTAGTTTCTACTCATTTTTTCTAGATGATTTTCTGTAATCAACTGAAATGTCTCTTTCTTTTACACGCCTAAAAATGGTAACATCCTTTTTTTCATAGAGCAGATGTCCATGGTGAGTTCATACAACCTGACTTTCAGGTCTATCATTTTTCATTTATTTTTTCCATCTACAAGAGTTTTTTTGAGAGTCATATTGTGCTGGGCATTGTGCTATCCACTGAGATTACAAAGACCAATAAGAATTAGACACTAAACGAGAAAGTTTAGAGTATAATGAGAAAGAAAAATGAAACATAAGAATTTGGTGATTGATGCTAATTAGAAGTATATACTAAATTCTATAGAACACATAGTAGAGGCATCAAAGACATTTTGTTTTCTTGAAGAGTTAACTAAATTGAGACTTGAAGGAAAAGAGATATATGGACTGAGTAATAGCAAAGGCACAGAAATATGAAATAGTGCAACATATTCATGTGAAGTATGGCAAGAGTGAAAGCAGTGTATGGTGCAGTGATAGAAGAGAGGGCTAGAGAAGGATTTATAGGTTATAGATAAGGCCCAGATCATAAAGAGTCTTGTACACTTCATGGAATTTGAGCTTTATGCTGAGTACTGTGGGTAACTATCGAAGTATTGTAAGTATGGGAGCGACTTGATAATATTTGCATATTAGTCTGATCACCTTGGCAGCAGGTAAAGGGAGAGTGGGTTAAAGTAAAGCAAATCTGGAATCTGGGAGCCTAAGTAGGCTACTGAGGTCATTCTGGAAAACCTTTGAGGGGTGCAAATTTGAGGGAATTTGAGGCAGTGGGGAAGAAGGAGAGACCAAGACAATGGCCAGAGGATATAGATAAAAGAGGTTTATGGCTGGGCGCGGTGGCTCATGCCTATAATCCCAAGCACTTTAGGTGGCTGAGGCGGGTGGATCACCTGGAGTCGGGAGTTCAAGACTAGCCTGATCAACATGGAGAAACCCAGTCTCTACTAAAAATATAAAATTAGCTAGGGATGGTGGCACATGCCTGTAATCCCAGCTACTCGGGAGGCTGAAGCAGGAAAATCGCTTGAAGCCAGGAGGTGGAGGTTTCGGTGAGCCGAGATCGTGCCACTGCATTCCAGCGTGGGCAACAAGAGTGAAACTCCGTCTCCAAAAAAAAAAAAAAAAAAAGAGGTTTATATCTAATGTCCTGATTTTCTAACTTTGCTGGAAGTTAAAAACAAACAAACAAAACTGTTGCCTGGGGCCTGCCCTGTGAGATTCTGATTAATTGGTATGGGGGAAGCCTTGGCATCAGGATTTTGAAAAGCTCCCCAAGAGGTTTTAATTGTACACCAAAGTTTGAAACCAACTGATCTGTGCATTTGAGGAACTGAATAGGTACTAGTTTTCAATATCCTATTTATATGGCACCAAGAAGTAGACAAAATGCTCCAGATGTGTTCTCATTAAGTAGGAAAATTACTTTCTTGGATCAAGACACTATTCTTTTTTTTTTTTTTTTGAGACGGAGTCTCGCTCTGTCGCCCAGGCTGGAGTGCAGTGGCCGGATCTCAGCTCACTGCAAGCTCCGCCTCCCGGGTTCCCGCCATTCTCCTGCCTCAGCCTCCCAAGTAGCTGGGACTATAGGCGCCCGCCACCTCGCCCGGCTAGTTTTTTGTATTTTTTAGTAGAGACGGGGTTTCACCGTGTTAGCCAGGATGGTCTCGATATCCTGACCTCGTGATTCGCCCATCTCGGCCTCCCACAGTGCTGGGATTACAGGCTTGAGCCACCGCGCCCGGCCAAGACACTATTCTTTACTAATGAAGCCTAACTTGGAATTTGTTTCCTATTTTGGCGGTCATATCACATTGTTTCACAGAGTAAGTTTATAATTAACTTGACTACATGCCTCTGTCTCAGGAATTATGTTAAACAAGGTCTCCTCTAGTCCCCACATTTGTAGTTGATATTTCAGAACTAATTACAGGCCTTTACATTCAACCATGTTTAATGTTACCGTATTAGGTTTAGCTCATGGTTCACTAAATCTTTTTTTTTTTTTTTTTTTGAGACGGAGTCTCACTCTGTCGCCGGGCTGGAGTGCAGTGGCCGGATCTCAGCTCACTGCAAGCTCCGCCTCCTGGGTTCACGCCATTCTCCTGCCTCAGCCTCCCGAGTAGCTGGAACTACAGGCGCCTGCCACCTCGCCCGGCTAGTTTTTTGTATTTTTTAGTAGAGACGGGGTTTCACCGTGTTAGCCAGGATGGTCTCGATCTCCTGACCTCGTGATCCGCCCGTCTCGGCCTCCCAAAGTGACTAAATCTTGATTCTTGATTTAAACTCTCTTTCCTTGTCATCCATAGATATAGGCATGCCTTCTAAGTCCTCAAACAGGTAATTAATAAAATATATTAAATTGAACAAGGACAATAATTTTTGAGTTTTAACACAGTACAGAATCCTCTGCTAGACATTTACGTGTGTGGGTATGTATGGGTGCTTGTGGGTATGGGTTCACACAAGCTTCAGGGTTGGGGGTTACAAAACCTACTTTCCCAGCTTTAAAGCTTATAGGCTCACATTTAGAGCTCAGATGAAATATTTCATTAAAAGATCCTAGGAGGTCTAGTTGGGTGAATTCTGCTTCTGTGAGCGTCCATAATATTCTCAGGAAGCATCCTTTACTCCAGAAAAATCTTATGTATTTCTCACCACCTTATCACCACTAGAAATAGTGTGAGAATTCTTAAGCTCCTGATTTACAAAAATTCTCAAAGAAGTCTCCTGATAAAGGCCTGATAGTCCATTGAAAGGTATTTGGTCAAAAGGTCTTCTACAAGCTATAGTTTATAATATGCGAAGGATAAAGGTTGGGAAATGACCACTAATATCCCTTTCTTTGGAGAAAAATGCTTTTTAAGCCCTGAATGACTTGAATAAATGCTGTTTTGTTTAAAGCATTTTGACTTTAACCTCAAGGGTCTGAAGATGTCAGAAGTCCAGCTATCACTAAACAATAAAGCACTTGTTCAACTGACTAAGGAATGTAAATGCCATTTTTCTGACAATTGATGGAAAGCCATATATAAACTGTGAAACTTGCTAATATGCTTTCACTGGATTTCATTTAGAATTCTACTAGACAGAGGCCTTTGACCCAAGGGCTTTTACTATAGACTTTCTTCCCAAAATGAATCTTTTCTGAGTTACAGACTTTAGCAAAAAAGGATTTGTTGTGAAAAACCCAAAGACATTTCTAATCATAGCAAGTTGAACAGGATTTTTACTATGAGTAAAGAAGGAATGTGGGAATTCTAAAGCCTTCCTTTGGAAAACAATTATAAAACTATTGCAGAATTAGAAAACTAATTAAAATAGTCATCTGTAATTTTGATAGTTGAAGTTTTTATTAGGCTGTCCCTAATAAAAAAAAGTGCTAAAGAAGATGAAGTTTCTTTTCTGGTCTGGCTGTCACTGTTCTGTTTTTTTGGTCCCTTCTACCTTCCGATATGCCTCACCCCAGGATGTCTCATGCCCCTACATACCGGGACCAGGGCTGTCCTCCCACCCTGTACAGCACTACAATTAACATGTCAAACCTAAGCCTTTGGGCAGCATCCTTCAGGCTCTCTTCTTTGCAGGCTGCATTGAATCTTCTTCTTTCAGCATCCTTGTACAAACCATTTCATTAGTTTCCAATAAAGGGTTCACCTTCAGGGTACATGTCTTATTATTTTATTTTATCCTGAGGTTAATTCACAGAAGAGAATATACAGATGTCCAGTAAATATATGCTTGTAGGATATATAACTAGTAGACAGGGTTATGGGAGGATGAATTACCCCAACACAATCTGGCCCACATGTTTTTACCTCTCAATCTTTCTCTCCCATGCTTACTCTCCTCCTGTCACCTGGCTTTCAACATCTCAAGCATGCACCCCTTCAGGACTTGCACTTACTTTTTTTTGTTATATTGAAAGTGAAACCTTCCCTATCTATGCGATTTAAAATTTCACCCTCTCCTCCCAGATACTCCCTCGTCCCCTCCCTGCTCTGTTTTTCTCATGGCATTTATTACCACCTGATATATGATTGATTGATTGTCCATCTACAACCTCTAAATATAACCTATATCAGAGCAAAAGTTTTATTTGTTTTGATCATTGCTCTATTCTATATCTGGAGCAGTGCCAAGCAATTAACATCCCTCAAATATTTGCTAAATGTATAAATTAACCCTTTTGGAAAAGGATCTGGCAATATTTAGTCATACTAAAAATGTGCAGAATAATTTTACTCAGCAATCTTACTTATAGATTAAAGTTGGCTGCATATGATTTTGCTACTCCTCCTATTTATAGGTTTATGTCTAATCCTCTTGAATCTAGGTGGGCTCTATGACTGACTGACCAATAAAATATGGTTGAAAGGACACTGCCAGTTTCCAGCAACAGGCCTTAGGAGATTAGCACTTTCCATTTTCTCTCTCTTGAACATTTGCTTCTAGAACCAGCTGCCATGCTGTCAGGAAGCCTAAGCAGTTCATGGAGAGGTCTAGGTGGAAAGGAATTGAAGTGCTTTGTTAACAGCTCCTGCCAATAGCCAGCAACAACTTGTGGTGTGAGTGAGCTCTCTTGGAAATGAATCCTCTATCTACATTTAGGCTACCCCAGCCGAAGCTGCATGAGTTGTTGTGCTAAGCATTGCCCCAATTTTAAATTCGTAAGTTTTTTTGGTGTGGTTTGTTATCTAACAATTAGTAACTGGAATTCCACTTTTTATGAATCTATCTTATTGAAATAAGAACCCCAGAAAACAAGAATGGATGTATTTGGGAATGTTTATAACAATGTTCTTCATTATTAAAAATAAGAAAGAAAAAATAAACTAGGAACAACTTGAATGTCCATTCTGTACATTATGGTTTAAAAGTATTGCATAGATCCATTGTGGACTATTTTTGGCTTTTTTTTGTTTGTTTGTTTGTTTTTGAGACAGGATCTCACTCTGTTGCCCAGACTGGAGTGCAGTGGCATGAACAAGGCTCACTGTAGCTTCAATCTCCTGGGCTCAAGCCCACCTCAACCTCCCCAGCAGCTGGGACCACAGGCACATGCCACTATGCCCAGCTAATTAAATTTTCTTTTGTTTTTTATAGAGACGGGTTCTCCCCATGTTGCCCAGGCTGGTTGCAAACTCCTAGGCTCAAAGCAATCTTCCTGCGTTGGCCTCCCAAAGTGTTGGGATTACAAGGGCAAGCCACTGTGCCTGGCCATATTTGGCTGTTAAAACATATGAGTTAAGGCTATATATATCAACATGGAAGGATATCCAGAATGTATTGATAAATGGAAAAAAAGCAAATTTCAGAGTAAAATGCTTAGTCTAATTTCACGCAAACAAAACAAAACAAAACAAACAAAAACCTCTATAGGCTGGGCACAGTGGCTCATGCCTGTAATCCCAGAACTTTGGGAGGCCAAGGTGGGTGGATCACTTGATATCAGGAGTTTGAGACCAGCCTGGCCAACATGGTGAAATCTCACCTCTACAAAAATATAAAAATTAGCTGGGGATGGTGGCGTGGACCTATATATACTTTCAGCTACTCTGGAGGCAGAGGCAGGAGAATGACTTGAACCCAGGAGGCAGAGGTTGCAGTGAGCCAAGACCATGCCACTGCACTCCAGTCTGGGCAACAGACCCAAGATTCCATCTCAAAAAAAAAAAAAAGAAAAGAAAAAAAACAGTATAAATATGTGTACTTTACATATATTTACATAAACATAAAGCATAACAAGTATGAAGAATCTACACACCAAATTATTAACGGTGATTTTGTCAAGGAAATGGGATTGAGTAGGGAAGCTAGAAACTGTTTTTTTCTTTTAACTCTTCTATATTGGTAAAATTGCTACAAAAAAGTTACAAAAAATACTCCTCTTGTAATTAAAAAAATATCCTGGGTTTCAAGCAAAGTGGTGGTGATATGTGTGCATGAATGCAGCTATGTATTTGTTGGGGAACTTTCTTAGAAGTGCTGCTCTGTTCAAGGAGAATGGTTTCTCTGTGGGTGCAAGGTTGGGGAGAGGGCCTCAGGGACTAATGACATTGAATCCGTTTTCTTCCATTTCTGACAATGGCTTTGTTGGGGGGCAGCAATACAAGTGTGACTAGAAGAAAAAGAGAAAGATATGTTTCTAGTTTATTGTAGTCAGTCCTCCGAAGTGTTAGCAGGTAGGAAATCTTCAATACTGGTATGACAGGGCCAAGCTTTGTGGTGGTTTTGGAACCTGGTTATAGGGATTTCCAAGTGGAAAACAAAATCTGTCTAGTTACTAATTTTGCAAGTTTTCAGACACCTTTGACTCCTTTTTAGGGGATCTTCATGGAAATAGATTCTCAGAGGGTGACCAGTAAATCATTTTCTCTCATGTGGAAGCAGGGGAGAACACTTTTGTAATGTAGTGATTTATTTGCTTTGTGGAGAGATGATGTGAAAGCAGAACTTGCTTTGAAGATTAGGGACCTGTCTTTCATTAGTGGTGAGGAAATGGAAAGAGGAATCAAAAGAACCAGGCTCTGATCCTGGTTCTACTACTGACTAGCTGACTGGCTGACTGACTTCTCTGTGCCTCTGTTTACTTTTCTACATGGAGATATGATACAGAAAGAAAGATTATGCCTTTCATTGCCTATAGAAAACGATCAGAATATTTACTTTCCTACAGGAGTTTATAAAAATAGGTTAAGTCTCACCATTGCAGCAGCTAGATGGCACCACCACCTCTAACATTTCTTTTTTAACGCTTCAACTGTAATTGCAGCTGGTATAGAATGTGCTGTTTCTTTCCTTCCATGATAGCATCTGTAAAATGGTATGACTTTTAGATGAAAAGGAATTTAGCTATGTTGCTTTGAGACATCATGGATCTCTCCAAAGGAGATTTAGCATAGATAAACCTGAAGTCTTTGAGAAAACTAAAAGCCGGTAATTATAGAGGATAATCACTGTATTGTAATTGTCCCTTGGGTTTTAGTTGCCCTAATTTCATCAGAGTTCTCTCTTTGTTCCCCAGAAGACATGCTGACAGACTTAGCCTGAGGGAGTGATATTTTGTCAGCCGGCAGTGTTCGGTTAGGGAGATTCTGTCCTTACCACATCTCTAGATACAAGGGAAGAGACCTCCTATGCTTTGTTGACTGTAGAATCATAGATTTTTAGCAATTCATGAGGAAGCCAACTTCTGCATTTTACAACTAGGTACATGAGACCCAGAGAATTTAAGTGATTTGCTCAAAAAGTAGTATGTAGTAGTCTCAATACTCTTATTCCTTGTTTTTTCACTTGACTGTTGCTGCCTGTTTTTTGTGTATGTGTGTTTTTTTAACTTAGATAGACTGCCTTGGGGGTTACAGCTAAATAGGAATTGGCAGGATTGCTTAATATTTTTTTTTTTTTTTTGCTTAATATTAAAAAAAAAAAATCCCATAAGCAGGGTGGAATTTTAAACTATTTTTATCTCCCTTACCACCAATGTGCTTCAAAGAAAGGATGATTTGGGCAACTGGAGAATCGTGATCAAACCCTCTGCGGTTAAAGTTTTCTATTTCTTATAAATACGTTTAAGTAATATTTTGCCTGTCTTACAATATTGTACTGAAAAATTATGTGAGAATTAAGGAGAGTAAAAATTAAGAGTAAAAATTTGGAGTTTAGGAACAGCTGAATGTTTAATTATTTCTCTGCCAAAGAAGTTAGTTTTCATTTTTCAAAATTTACTTATTTATAATTTTTTTTCAGTTTGCAAGATGCTGAAGAACATGCTTAATTGGCCCTTTCCCTCTTTAGTCTTACCTTTATCAATTTAAACATAAATGAGTTGTGCATTCAGCTTCATCCATGCTCTGGTGTGCGTGAGCAATAATTATGGAAGGAGTGATATGCTAGCTAGCATGTTGTTCATTTCCTTGTTTTTTCTTTCTTCAAATATTGGGTTACTGAATTGTGAATTCCAAGGAGTTGCTAGGATTTTAGAAAGCTGCTCGAAAGACTATTGGAGTTTTATTGGGTAACACTTCGTCTAGTAGTCATATTTTTTCCTTTACATTCATCAAGTCTATTCCTTTCACTAAAAATTAAATAATAATTAGTTTTTATTTTAACTTTTTAAGTCTCTATATACTGTGTTGCAACTAGAAATCACTTTTTCCAGAACTCTGAGACGAGCATAGTGAACAGGTTTATTAGGAAATTATGCTGATAGTAATTTGATATTTTGGGGGTAGTGTTTCCTAGTCTATTTGAAAATTATAAGATGTTGAAAATAAACTGAAGGAATGTTGCATGATAATAGTTATATTTATAGTATGTGTTGACAATGAAAATATATAGTGACAAAAAGCAATTATGAATTCAGTAACACTGTTTACCTGACTTTGTATTTTATTAGTCACAAAACACACATATATATTTTTTAAAATAGGAATACTTTGTGAGCAAACTATATTATTCATTTAGTTAACAGATAATACTAGATGCACCTGAGAATTTAGTTGCAGTTTCTCTGAAGCTTCTGGTATCAAACCTAATTGTGGTCTGTTCACCCAGCGCAGGAAGACCAGATATCCACACTGAGGTTTGCCGCAGGAGAAAGGCAAGTGTTTATTTGCAAAGTGCCAAGCAATGAGAATCAGGCAGTTCATGCTTAAGACTCAGACTTCCAGAGGGCTTACTGTAAGATTCTCCCAGGGCCTGAAAGCTTAAGATGAGTAACTCCTCCCTTCTCAGGCCCAGTCCCAAGGCGCAACTTGCGCCAGCAGCTGCGCCCGCAAGATAGCAGAAGCAGGAAGAGAGCAGGCGGAAGACACCTACCCTGGCCGGAAGACACGAAGATCGAGAAAAAGGCCATCCGGGTACAACGTAGCAGTTACCTTGAACTATGACACTTCCTGTTTACAGAAGACTATAAGACCTTTGCCCCGTCCTCACTTGGGGCCCACCAGCACCCAAGCCCTCATTAGAACAGCATGTTGCTCCACACCGCCTCGTGTTGTCTGTTGGCTGCTCTCAGGGTCGAAATGGTACAAGAACCTTACACTTACAGGTAAGGGTTTTTAAAGGCAGGAGGGTAGAGGTTACAGGTGAAGTCATAAATCAATATATAGAGACTATACATTGGTTTGACCTAAAATGGTGGGACATCTTGAAGTGGAGGGGCCCACAGGTCATAGGTAGATTCAAGTATTTTCTGATTTGCAATTGGTTAAGGAAGAGAAGCTTTGTTTAAAATCGTGAGGTTAGCAGTAAAGAATGTTAGCTCTGGCTTGTGGGTGTGACTTTCTCCAGGTCCCTCAGGAAGAAATTTAGAAGAAAGGTCAGAGTGCAGTCCTTAGCTCCCCCTTGTCTGAGGTCTCAGTGCCAGCAGATCCATTTGGTGGGGGTCCAGGTTGCTGAGAAACAACTCAGGTATACCTGTGAAGATGTTATCTTTAGTTTCTGCAGGGAACCAAACATTCTGGTGATTCTAACTCCTTGGCTATTGTTTTAAGCTACTATTACCTTCCCACTTACCAAGTTGTTTATTTACTTTTTAAGGATACCTAGGTGCCTGGAATTTCCCTTGAAGGAACTCAAGATTTTCCTTTATTTTCATGCTCGTTGTTGGGGTGGTACTCACAGGCCCCTGTGAGGGGTCCCTGCCCTGTTTCACTTCCCCCAAACTGTAAGTTGGAAACACTGTTCTAGAATGATAAGTATCTCCAAGTGAATCAAGTTTTAACAATTTGTATTCAGCAGCAGCTAAAATGTATTGGGAGCTTAATATGTTCAAGGAACTATGCAAAATTGCTTTGTATGTATTAACTAACTTAATCCTCATAACAGTCCTATGAAGTAGGTGCTACCATTGTCTCCTTCTTATAAATACAGAGAGGGAAGCTTAGATGGTTAAAATCACCTTTTCAGGGTCACATATTTTCAAAGATAGCCCCAGATAAGTTCAGTGCATATCCTTGGTTAAAAACCACTGGTCTAATTCATCTTCCTTATTTGTATTTGAGGAATTTGAGTTCCAGATGGAAGCAAGTTACTCCTATGCCATATCTAATATTAAAATCTTGGCCGTCAACATAAACTTTTTTTTTTTTTTTCTGTTTTCAGAGATTTACAGAGATAAAAGACTCTTTGGGTGGCTTGCAATCTGAATAGGGAGCTAGGACTTGAGCGGAAAAAACAGAAATAATAAAAATAACTAATGCTATGTGGAGAAATGAGGGATAGCAGAAAGAAAAAATATTTAATGGTGAGAGACATCTTTAAGGTAGGCTTCAGAATGGAGGCAAGTTTTAAAAGAAAAGCAGAACCTAGTGAAGCCAGAGAGGAGGAGTGGGAAGTTCTCTAGTCTGGAGTAGGAGTATGAGAAAAAGACAGGAAGGTGGGAAGATGAACAGAAGTTTGGGTTTGATGAACAGAAACATTCTAGTTCAGGTGAGTGGTCTTTTAGGGGACAAATAAAAGACCAGTTATGGAATTGGGTAGGGTTTAGATAGTAGCCTCTTGTGCTGGACTAAGAAGTTTGTGTATTTTCCTATAGGAAGTGGGAAGCTATTGAAAGTTTTAGAGGATGAGTAACTGGTTAAAATATTTCCATGCCCAGTGGCTGAGTTTGAGGGTGGGGAATTGGATTCACTTGATGCCTTTGGGATCCTCCTTCAATAGTAGTAGAACTGGCTTGGAATTAAGAGTTGGAATGGTGCGTATAACTTGCCTGAGATGAATTGTCAGACACAGACTCTGATAGCAAATAAGCAAGGCGAGTCTTGCTCACGACCAGCAAAGCAGTGCCCTGAACTACTTTCCATTTTGGAACTTCTAATATCTGTGTTTGAAAAGTTAGTATTCTTAAATTTCAAGGAGGGTTGAGGAGATGTTTAGAATTTATTTCAATGTTTTATGTTTGTTTGTTACTATCTGTTCTTGCTCTAGCTAAGTATGCTGATATGTCATTATATGGACCTCAGGACTTTTCATGTGGTGAAACTGATCTGGCTCAGAAAGAAAAGTAATAACTCTTCAGGTAGAATTTATTTATTTTTGTTTATTCACCCTTGTGCGTTTAAAAAATTAAATAAATGTAGATCCACATGTGGCTTTAGAGAATAATACAGAGAGATCTTGTGTACTCCTTACTCAGTTTTCTCCAATAGTAACATCTTGGAAAACTAGAGTTCAGTATCACAGCCAGGATACTGACATTTATTCAGTGAAGATATAGAACATTTCCATCATCATAAGAATCTCTCATGTTGTCCATTTATGATAGCTATATCCAGTTCCCGTCTGCCTCCAACACCACCTTAACTTCTGGTAACCACTAATCTGTTGACTATTTATATAATTTTGTTTTACGCACACACACACACACTCAAGTAAATTGAACAATGCACGATGTAACATTTAGGGACTGACTTTTTTCACTCAGCTGAATTCTTTGAAGTTTCATCCAGGGCATTGTATGTATCAATAGTTTGTTCTTTTTTATTATATTCTGTAGTGATTTTGATGTATCTTTTGAATAACTTGTTTAGTGATTGCTCCATATATCACATTATGTCTACATTACTCTTCACAGTCTACTGGTATTATCACATTATTACTTCAAGTGAAGTATAGAAACCTTACCTCCCTTTAAATCTTGCTATCCTCCCCTATTTGCAACACAATTGTCTTAGATACCTCTTCTGCATACATTTAGAACCACATCAAGTAGTCCTATATTTTTTTGCCTCAGCCATCAAACATGATTTAGAAAACTCCAGAAGAGTCTGTTGTATTTACCTATATTTTTACTTACCATGTTCTTTCTTTTTAGTAGAGTTATTGGTGACAAATTATCTTAGTTTTCCTTCATCTGAGAATATCTTGATACCCACTTTATTCTTGAAGGATATTTTCACCCAGTATAAGATTTTGGGTTGATAATTCTTTTCTTTCAGTTCTTGAAAAATGGCATGCTGTTTCCTTGTGGTCTCTGTACTTTAAAAGTAACAGTTATACTGTCATTTGAATTGCTTTTTCTTATAGGTAAGGTATATCTCTTTTGCTGCTTTCCAGACTTTTTCTTTAGTTTTTGAAATTTGACCATTATGTGTAATAGTACAGATTTCATTGAGTTTATTCTATTTGGAATATTCTCACCTTCCTAAATCTGTAGGTTTGTATTGTTTTGCAAAATTTAGGAAGTTTTTGGTCAACTCTTATTTCTTCAAGTATTTTTACAGCCCCATCCTCTTTTTTCACCCCTTCAAGAATAAAACATGAAAATTAGATGTTTTGTTATAGTTCCAAAGATCCCCTAAAATCTGTTAACTTATTTCAATCTATTTTCTCCCTATTGTTCAGACTGTTTAATTCTTATCATCCTGTCATCTAGTTCACTGATTTTTCTGTTTCCATTCTGCGGTTGAACCCATCACTTTTAAAAAAATTTCAGTTATTATATTTTTCAGTTCTAAAATTTCCATTTGGTCCTTAATTATATCTTTTACCTCTTTGCTGAAACTTTAAAAAATGTCTTTGCTGAGACATCCTATTTTGTTTCAAGTGTATTTGTAATTGCTCATTGAAATATTTTTATCATGGCTGCTTTAAAATTTTTGTCAGATAATTCTAAGATCTCTGTCATCTTACTGGCATCTGTTAACTATCTTTTTTCATTTAGTTTCAGATTTTCTTGGTGATTGATGTAATGAGCAAGTATCAATTGAAACCTAAACATTTAGGTACTATGTTATAAGACTCTAGATCTTACTTAAATCTCTGTTTGAGATGGCTTTCTCTGACACCAAGGGAAGGTTGAGTGCTGCTTTGTTACTGCCAGGTTTGTGTAGCAGTCCATTCAGGTTCCTCAGTTTGGATACATTGGTAACCAAAGCCATATACTTCTTGTTACTACTGGGCAGGAATGGGAGTTCTAGATCCCCTCTAGTCTACACTGATACCTTCCTAGTGGGGAAGGAGGGCATCCTTGCTGCTCCCTTCCTAGCTACTACTGACATGATGGGGAGAGGATGAATGGCCTCATTTTCTCCTGGAGAGTGATGAAAGTCCTAACTTTCCAGTAGGGCTCCTCTGACACCACTCCAGTGAGAAGGCAGAAGCATACCTCATTACTGCCGGGTGGGTAGAAGTATGTTCCCCATGCATCTCCATTGCTCCCCAGGTGGTCTCCATTGACACCATGGGTGTTTGAAGGGGGCTGGCTCATTAGTGCTCAGTGGGGAAATGAATGTCCCACTTCCTACTCTACTACTTATGATGAGGGATGTGGAGATGCCCTGTTACAGCCTGAAAAAAGTGGGTTTTTACTTGGCTTTTGCTGCTGATGGTGGTGGTGGAGGGGAGTGGCAATGGTGTTTGACGAGAGTAGAGCAACTATTTTCTAAACATTTTCTGCCTCTTTCCAGGACCTTTGACTAGAAAGAGCAGACTTTTGTTGTTGTTTTATTTTTGCATTCATTGGTGTTTTGGGGTTGCTGACTTCTTTAGCTGCAAATCCTGAATATATGAGGCATTGAGAAAATGCAGGGAACTCATCACTGTATTGTCACTCAGATCCTGAGGTCCTTAGCCTGTCTCCCTTTTCTTAACCTGTCAGTCTCTTTATATAAATTTTACATATGCAGAGGTTTTAGTTGTATTTACTTGGATGAATACAAAAAAGAACATCTACTCCATCTTCCTAAAAGGGGAAGCCCTGTGAAAAATTTATTTTTAAACATTAGTCTAGACCTTTAGGGTAACAGATGTTCTGAAATGCATAATTTATAACTTGTCCCCTTTCATACTGATTTATGCTTTTAAAAATTAATAAATTTTCTTTGTGTATATTTGAGTTACTACTTTTTTTTTTTTTTTTTTTTTTTTTGAGGCGGTGTCTCGCTCTGTCGCCCGGACTGGAGTGCAGTGGCCAGATCTCAGCTCACTGCAAGCTCCGTCTCCCAGGTTTATGCCATTCTCCTGCCTCAGCCTCCCGAGTAGCTGGGACTACAGGCGCCCGCCACCTCGCCCGGCTAGTTTTTGTATTTTTAGTAGAGACGGGGTTTCACCGTGTTAGCCAGGATGGTCTCGATCTCCTGACCTCGTGATCCGCCCGTCTCGGCCTCCCAAAGTGCTGGGATTACAAGCTTGAGCCACCGCGCCCGGCCTGAGTTACTACTTTTTAAGTGAAACATTAAAATGGATCCTATTAAAAAAGAACTTTTGGTTTTAAGTGACACTGCTCTCTAAGTCAGTTGACACTTAGCTCTCTAACTCAGTATTTATTATTCTGTCTTGCTGGGGGCGGTCAAAGAAGTCTCTGAGAATCTAATTAAAATAATATACCTTTTGCTCCTCAATTTTGCTTATGATTTAGGAAGTTTATATACAGCATATAGAACCCTGGTAAACAATTCACTTTCTTTTTTTTTTTTTTTTTTTTTGAGACGGAGTCTCGCTCTGTTGCCCAGGCTGGAGTGCAGTGGCTGGATCTCAGCTCACTGCAAGCTCTGCCTCCCGGGTTTATGCCATTCTCCTGCCTCAGCCTCCCAAGTAGCTGGGACTACAGGCGCCCGCCAACTCTCCCGGCTAGTTTTTTGTATTTTTTAGTAGAGACAGGGTTTCGCCGTGTTAGCCAGGTTGGTCTCGATCTCCTGACCTCGCGATCCACCCGTCTCGGCCTCCCAAAGTGCTGGGATTACAGGCTTGAGCCACCGCGCCCGGCCAAACAATTCACTTTCTAAGTATTGGTAACATAAGAGCTATGAAACTAAGAAAACCCCAAGAATGGAAGTGAAAAAAGTGATGAGGAAATACTGGACTCAGGCCTCTGTCTTGAGTTAGGCTGGGCAATACCTATAGCCCAGCTCTATGGTAAAACTCTATTTGATTAGCCTACGTAAAAAGATGACTCTTCTACATACTGGAAAGAGCTTCTGTCAGTTCCTATAAATGCAATCCTTAAAGGTAGTGGAGCTACCATTCTAACTAGTTCTTCCTCATCTCGGTGTTAATGTCTTAATGTCATGTCTTAAGCACACAGTGAATATTTTTCTATTTGTGTATTAATAGCAGTTTGAGGAATTTCCTAATTATGTAATGGTCATATCCTTACCTTTGGCTGACCAAAATTTGGCATAAAATACAGCCATTATGTGAACAAAAATGGTATGTTAGTAAGGACTGAGATTTTTTTTCCCTCTTGAACAAAAGACTGAAATAAAGTGTTGGTTGACTCTTGAGGAAAGACTGCTAAAGGAAGATTTTTCATCTGTCTATTGCTATGTGATAAACCACCGCAAACTCAGTAGTCTAAAAACACAACTATTTATTCTCTTGTAATCCTCTGGTTTGTCAATCTAGATGGTACTTCTGCTGGTGTGGCCTGGGATCACATGATCACAGTCATACAATGACTTCACTGGGGCTGGCAGTTAAATGTCCTCCCTAATACTTCTGGCAGTTGATGCTGCCAGTCAGCTGGGGTACCTTGGCTCTCTTCCATATGGCCTCTCAGCCTTCACTTGGTGAGACTGGACTCCTTGACAGCATGGTGTTCTCACAGTTCCAAGAGAGAGAAAAATGGAAGGTATAAGGTCTCTTAAGGCCTGGCCTTTGAAGCCACAGTGTTATTTCTACAAATCAAAGGCCCAACCCAGATTTCCGCAGAGGAGAAATAGATTCTGTGTCTTGATGGGAAGAGGGGCAAAGTCACACTGCTAAAGGGCATGTGAGATGGAAAGAATAGTTGTGACTATATTTGCTAACAGTCTGCCACAGAGGACAGAGAAGTGAAATGCTGATGAGGTCGAGGACGGTTGCAATGAGTGGTAGGGTGAGCTGCTGACACAGGGCCATGTGTCCTGGAGAAAACTCGAGATATGAATAGCAGCCAAAGAAAAGAGTGTGAAGCAGTTGGCAGGGAGACTTTCCATGCTGACTTTAGACAGCCCTAGGGACTGCTCATTTTGACTGAGCCAATGGACAGAACTGTGCTTTTTTTCTAGAGTTTTCCCTTTATTGGACACAAAGACCTAAATCAACAGGCTGCAGTTCGATCTGGATACATAATCAGCCTGGGACAAAAAGATTTTCCCAAGCTAAGCACCCCATGGGCTTAAAAAATTCAAATATGAAATGAAGCAGTCTGCAAAATACCTATTATGCAAACATTTTGTAAGCAATGAAAAAATGAAGACCAGGGGTTTTGCAAAGTAAGTGATCATTTTGGTGCTTAATGACCCAGTGGATTATCACATTAGGTTTAGCAAACTAGCTCTAAAGGGGATGTTGTGGCTATTTCTTGGTAAAAGGTGGTACCGTACCATTTAGTATTGTACCATCTTAATTACTTAGGTGAGGAGTTGATATCAGGTATTCACTTCTGGAACAAGAGCTTTGAACAGAAATGTGACTATGCCTGCAAGACAGAGTGAATGCCTAAGAATGATATTTTGGGGGATTAAAAGAAAAAAGACAAAAAAAAAAAAAGAGTAGATGCAGAATCAGCTATATCTAGGAGAGACATGCACATGATTGATTCCATGGCAAGATTCGAGTATTCAGTGTATGTCCAGTCATGTGTTTTACAAGGCTAGCTTTTAAAGTTTCACAATTTGGGATCTCTGAATTCTAGGTATGCAACCTTACTCTAACACAGCAGTAAGAAACAGCCTAGTAAATAAATGTAACTGAAGTATAGCAGTGATTGCAGACAGATGTCAAGACCCACCTTATTGTCCTACATGTATTTTATTCCTTTAATGGGAATATATTGAGAGTATCAGCAATATAGATAAGCCATTGTCATGGAAATTAACCAGATAGTGCATATCTTGGTTTTCTGAATGTATGCAATAGCAAAGAATTTTAAGGAAAACTTACTACAAAAGAACATCCTTTCTGGCTCTTTTCTAAGGTCAGAAGTTTTACCACTAAAGCAATTCTCTTTCCCTGTTCCCCTCTTGCTTTTCCTTCTAATATTGTTTTCTATAGGTTTTCACTTTTAAAATGCAAATACTGCTGATATGTTACAATATCAAGCTTCATGATATAGTGGAAATCATACAGGCCTTGATTTCTGACCCTATCTTTACTATCTGTGTGATTACGGGAAAGTTACTAAACCTCTGTTAAATTCATTGGGTTTTGTGAGGATTAAGTGCTATAAAAATTATATGTATATTGAATAAATATGTATATGATGTTATGTACATAATTATTAAATATATAATGTATATGTTTATATTATATATGTTATATGTAGGGGGGAGAGAGAGAACTGGCAAATAGTATGTGTCAATAAACTTAAGTTTCTAGCTTCTCTTAAAAAAGCAAGTTAGCAGAATATTTGGGCAGTACTTTCTTTCACTGCTTTTTTCCTGACTTTAAGGCAGAGGTTTTTAACTTGGGGTCCATAGGTAGAATTCAGGGGCTCTGGGAATTTTGATGGGGAAAATCACATCTTTATTTTCATTAACTTTAACTGAAATGCAGCATTTCCTTCAATTATAAATATAGGTTACAAACCACAGAAATATTGGCAATATCAGTGACTTTGTCACCAACGGAAGTCATAGATACTTTCATGTAATGTTGTAAGTTGAAGAAATCTTGAAACATGATTTATGCTCATGTCCACTTTGGAGTTGTGATAGTTATTAGACTGCTGCTAGATATTGTTTTCTGCATTGATAAAGATGCACATATGACAGTACATCACAGTTTGTTTAGTGATTGATAAGTGTATTTCGTGGTAATTGGTTTCATTTTAAATTTTATGTATTTTATTTTGCATTTAAAAACATTATTTTAAAACTGGGTCATATGCAGTAAGGAAAATGATGTTGCTTGTACTTGCTCATTAGTGGTGTTTGTGATACCAACTTTTGTTTATTGTGAGGTTTAATCATTTAATCACTTACTCTTAGGGTTATCAATTGAGTGTAGACATGACTGCCTTTTAGCAATTCGCAATTTTATTGTTCAAAGTAATTCTCCACAGTGATTCAATTTATTATTGAACAATTAAAATTTTTATGTATGGGAGACTATAATTAAACTATGACATATCTATAAAATAGAATATAAACCAGTATAAAAAGAAATAAGGAATAACTATATATACTGCTATGGAATGATTTCCGGGGTATGCTGTGAATTCAAAAGAGCAAAATGAAGACATAAGTATATAGTATACCACGTTTTATCTAAGAAATAGGATATGTAAATATAAAATAAAAATATGTGTTAGCTTATTTTTATAAAAATGGCCTAAATGCAATGAGATAGTCTAGATACTGGAACAGAAAGAGGATGTTAATGGAAAAGCTAATTAAATCTGAAAAAAGTTTATAGCTTAGCTGATAGTGTGCCAATGTTACTTCTCATTTTCGACATTGTACCATGATTGTATAAGATGTCAACATTAGAGGAGGCTGGCTGAAGGGCGTATAGTCCTCTCTGTGCCATCTTTGTGACTTTTCTGAAAGCCGAACATTATTCCTAGTTTTTTAAACAAGAGTAAAAAAATGAACAGATAAATAAGAAACTAATAAAAATATTACTTACTGAGGGAGAACAGGATAGAGACAATAGGAGTAGAAACTAGAGGTCTCTAAATGTATAGTGTTTTATAAATTTAACTCTGGAAGTATGTAATGTTTTAAGTAATTGTAAAACAAAAGTGAAGGGAATAAATTTCTTAAAAAGCAAAAATAATTAAAATATAACTACTTTTTGCATCGCTGGCTTAATTACACAGAGGGGAATTATGTCAAGTGATTTTAAAACAGATAATTTGCCTGCACACTCCTAGTGGGATGTATACTATGGCCAAAACAAACTGTAAAAAAATCTATTTTGAGTAATTGCATACTAATATTAGCAGTGTTATTTTGAACCCATTGTATATATACATATATATGTATATGCATATGTATATGTGTCTGTGTATAATATATAGTAGTATAACATTAGCAAAGTATGTTTATGTCATTGCTAATCAATATTTTCAGTATAATAGACAAAAATAAAAACATAAAATCTTCAAGAAGTAAAAGCCCTATAGTCATGTATATAAACTGGGAACACTGGGATGAATTCATGAGAATTTTCTCTTAAAAGTATCAGAGGAAATATGATATTCTTTTACTGATGATTAAAATAAGCAAATTAGAGATAAAGACATAAATAAGATAATTAAAAGACATAAATAAGGTAATTTATTGGTGATTAAAAGAAGCAAATTAAGAGATGCATACATAAATAAGGAAAATAAGTCAGATTGAAAAAAATCATTAAATCAGCACAGTGGTCTCCAGTGTGAGAGGCACTGTGGGGAATAGTGGGAAAAGGATAGTTTGCTCATTATAGCTATTGTCAAATGGAGGAAAGAGATACTTCGGAGGTAATGAGTATGGGGCAAACCATCCCTTTATACTTAATCACTGAGGATATTACACTAAAATTAACGATACTGACGGTTATGATTTGAATGAAGAAAAGCTTCAATCATGACCATATCCTTTTTTGGAGAGCAGTCAAATGTTTTAATATATTAGAAAATAAAACACATTTCAGCATTTGAACATAAGTTCAGGTATGTAAAAATGTATGTGTGTGGCTTGCCTTATTCCCAGATGACACTGCAAAATGAAGTGTGGTTATATTTGGAAGCACTTCCACATATGAGCTAATGTCCCCTATTGATTTGCACCATGTGATACCTTAAAGTATCTTGGTAGGAATAACAAGCGTCTGGTCTGAGTCTATAATTATGAAAGGAATTGGCTGATAAGTAGTTATATGAATCCATGTGTCTCTCAGAATGTAAGTGCTGCCTGAATAGGTCATTGCAAGATGATCAGGGTTGTCTAAATATACAGTTAATCTCCAAATGAATCTGGAGTATCTCCTCCCCTCCCCACAGTGCCTTGCACATTGGAGACCATTGTGCTGATTTAATTAACTATTTTTTTCAATCTGACTTCTTTTCCTTATTTATGTCTTTATCTCTTAAAAAGTAGTAGCACTATAGTTTGCTTCACATTTTAAACTTGGGATTTATTGTCACTAGTCTCACATATCAATGACAGAATAGCCTTAGTTGAACTTGTCCTTACGTGAGATACTGAGACCCTGATGGCTTTCTTTTTTGGTAGAATGGTTAATTTCTTTAATTATACTTTACTGCTATCTGTTTTCTGGGGCCAAAAGTAAAGAAATATACTGAATTGATAGATCACATTATAAGGAGAACAACTGATCTTATTTTTCAAACAGGGCAGAAATGTGCTCAATTGTATAAAATATATTAATTCTTTCCTAAATATCTATATACCAGGCACTAGTCTAATGCTGTAACATGCAGGGGTGAATTACACATGGAGAGTATCCCTCCTCACACTCTTGCCTATACCTACCATTTTTTTCTGTGGTCTGAAATTCATCGCATAGTTGTAATGCAAGTGCCATTCATGTATTTTAACAAGTTTTTAAAAATGCATATGTATCTGGAGTTGGTAGAAGACTAGCCCCTTAGTGTTAGCAGAATCAGATTACTTCCCTTCTAACACTTAGCTGGAATGAACCTCATTGATGGAATAAACTTTGTCTTAAAATGAGTGTTGTAGAAGAAATTGTTGATTAATTTGGCACATTAAATATTTGTAGTATGGACATTTGGACAGCTAGAAGACAGATGAGAGCAGTGAGTGTCTAAGGAATCTGGGTAAGGGAAAGAAAGGAGTAAAGAAAGGAAGATCCATTTCTAAGGACAAACTGCTTTTGTCATTGTGCCACAGACTGACTTTGTAGCCTATCCCAGAGCCAGTTCTCTTGGCACTTCATCTCTTGCTCTACTCTCCCTCATCTCTCCCCTTGACCTTCCCTTTTGTTGAGGCTGTTCTTTATTTAGGATATATCAATCAGAGTATCCTCACAGTTTCCATGTTTACAAAGCTGTCAGAATGATATTTTATAAACCTAAGCCAAATCATATTACTCCACCAATTAAAACCTTCCAGTGGCTTCCCATTTACAATAAAAATCAAACTCCATACCTCAGCCTAAAAAGTCTGCTTCATCTGGCTTGGGCCTGTTCTGTGATATTATCTTCCACTGTCTTAGTTGTTTTATATTGCTATCACAGAATACCACAGACTAGGTAATTCACAGTGAACAGAAATTCATTTGGCTCACAGTTCTGGATGCTAGGGAGACCAGAATTGAGGGGTTGCATCCAGTGAGGGCTTTGTTTTTCTTTTCTTTTCTTCTCTCTTTTCTTTTCTTTTCTCTTCAGATGGAGTATCTCTCTGTCACCCAGGCTGGAGTGCAATGGTGCAATCTTGGCTCACTGCAACCTCCGCCTCCCAGGTTAAAGCAATTCTCCTGCCTCAGTCTCCTGAGTAGCTGGGATTACAGGTGCGCACCACCACGCCTGGCTAATTTTTGTATTTTTATTAGAGATGGGGTTTCACCATGTTGGCCAGGCTGGTCTCGAACTCCTGACCTCATGATCCGCCCATCTCCGCCTCCCGAAGTGCTGAGATTACAGGCTTGAGCCACCATGCCCAGCTCATTGAGGGCTTTCTTGCTGTGTTATAACATAGCAGAAGGCATCACATGAGTGGGAGACAGTGGGACATCAAACCCACAGCCTCAAGCCCTTTTATAATAATTGGCATTAAAACATTCATGAAGGCGGAGCCTCACAACCTTGCCATTGGGCCCCCTTTCCCAACATGGCTGCATTGGAGAGTAAGTTTCCAATACATGCTCTTTGGGGGACACATTCAAACGACAGCCCCCACTGTTCTGGTGCTTTACCCATGCTGCCTGTCTCCCCGTGATTTGGACATCCTGAGTATATTCTTGGTTGACAGATCTCGGACTTCTTTTTTCTCTCCTTCTCTTGACTCTTTCCCTAGACCATTGTATGTCACTAACTCTCATGTTAATCTCTAAATGTAAATACCTTATTTTTCTTGTTTCCTTGTTTGTTGTTTCTCTGATCTCACTGGAAAATAAGCTCCATGAAGGGAGAGATCTATTCTGTCATGTTTTCTGCTGTTCATTAATGATGTGTTAAATGAGTAAATACAGTACATTTTATTGTGATTAATTTTACTTATTATTTTAGGGGAATACCCTCTGTCAGCCATGCCTCATTTTCATTTAGTTTCTCTCTTTATAAAAAGGCCAAAATTTTCAAATAAATACACAAATATATGCACAAGCTGAATAAAACTTTGCCTTATATTTAAGTCTTTTTAATTTGGGGGAAGTTGAGATGGTAAAAGAGCATGCAGCTCTCTTTTTCTTACATTTCATATTTGTGCTAGAAGGCTGAAAAGTATTCTTAAGTGTCTTGGATATGTTTCCTGGGGCTTAATCACTGTTAGCCAGAGAATGTTATCTGTTGTTGAAGAAAAAAATAGGCAAGAGGAATGTCAGACCAGCAGTATTGCTTTCTATTTTATGTGATTTTTATTCTTACTGCGCTATCCTCCTTCTCACTTCTATGTCCTGTAAGTAATTTGGAAGCTTCTTAAGAATGAAAATGGGAACGTCTATTTTTATTTCCCAATGGTGTGTAGCATAGTGCTAGAGAGTAAATAATCACTATCACTTTTTCACTAAAAATTAATATTTAAGTTTTACATTGATCTTTACAGTTTAGCAAGAAATACATCATGTATTGCAAAAACCCAGTGAAGTAGCAAGGAAGATATTAATTGCTTTTCTTTTACAGATTGAAAGACGGATTTCAGAGCTTACCAGAGTTATCTGAGTTCACTCAGCTAGAAGTGGCTGAGCTGGGAGTAGAGACTCTGGAGAGTGTTCTGTTTCCTCTAAGTGCTCATGTCTCTTTGTGACACATTGTTAATGATGATGGTATTGCATACAAATTAAAAGAGGAAATAACTTCATGTAAGATTTAGTGAAATACTGTTAATTCTTTGATAATAAAGTGAAAACATGGATTAAGCATTTGAAATAAAACTCACATACAATCTCTCAGATACCAATGAGGCCTCTGAGACTATGCTGGCATTTTAGATCAATAGTGAAAGAACAAATGGTTCCAGTGGGTCTGAGCCTTCAAGCCTTATTGTCTTTTGCAAATTCGCTTATAAGCTGCTGAAAATGCCACAGAATTGCCCTATCATTAGAGGATATAATAGTATCAAAGAATTTTGCTTTTTTACTTCTAAGAGAATTTTGAAAAACTATTAACCTCCTTGCATATTTTTGACATTCAGAATTTTTGTTATAAATAAAATGGTTGACCTGGAGCACTGGCTCACGCCTATAATCCCAGCACTTTGGGAAGCCGAGGCGGATGGATCACGAGGTCAAGAGATTGAGAGCATCCTGGCCAACACGGTGAAACCCCTCTCTACTAAAAATACAAAAATTAGCTGGGCATGGTGGTGTACGCCTGTAGTCCCAGCTACTTGGGAGGCTGAGGCAGGAGAATCGCTTGATGGAGTAGATGGAGGGAGGTTGCAGTGAGTCGAGATAGCACCATTGCACTCCAGCCTGGTGACAGAGAGAGACTGCATCTCAAAAAAAAAAAAAAAAATGAAGTAAAATAGTTGCAAATGATGGAATTGTCACTGTATTATTATAAATACTGACATACTAAAAATAAAACTACTATATGACTTTTTAGAATATGTTCAGTGGCATATAAGTGCAATTATCTATTATTAAAAGGCAATCATATATTTTAAAATACTTGCATAAGCTCTTTTTAACAGTTGGAAATTTCATCTCTCTCTCTGAACTATAATTTTCATTCCATTTTTCTTTCATAAATCATAATGTAAATAGTTTTATGCTTGCTTTACTTTATGGATCACTCATTACATATCTCTTAAGATATATGTCCATTATTATAAAATGTAAAACAGTTAATTTCCTGTGAACATAAGTCTCTATGTATTTAAAACATTCTCCTGAATTGTGTTATCATTACAATATTATTACTACATGATTAGTACAAGATAAATATATTATATATTTTAAAAATAATATATAATTATTAACATAAAATAAAATTTTCTTAGGCACACTTTATTGCCGTTATTAGATGGGGCAGGTGTTTTCTCAATCAATTCATGTGTCTATGTTTACTATTTATTGCTGGGATGAAATGGGATTTAGCATCAGTTTTATTTCTGTTAATTTTTAAATGCATAGATGCTGATAAATCTCATTCATAGAAATAAGTAGATAAGAATGGAATGGAATAAGTTTGTTATAGCAGTATTATTCAGTGTGATATTAGGGCAGTATTCACTTAGTTCTTTTTTTTTTTTTTGGCAATAAATGCCAAAATTCATATAAGTTAACTTTCATCAAGATTAATTTTAATGATTTATCAGCTGACAAGTTGATTTTGGCACTCCTTCAATTTTGCTAAAAGCAAAGAATTTGAAACCATCTTATTTTCCAAAGGTTTTGCTTCCCTGTCAGAATAATTCATTTTCTAAAAGCTGATACTGATATTTGAAAATGTTGCTGTGCTTGGTGCCACAGAAATTTTGACATTCGTGGGCCATGAACTAGGGTAAGATTCCGGATGGGTAAAAAGTTTACCTGTTATCGGGAGAATCCACTCCCGATGTTTAACGTGGGTTCTTTTCTATTTCCTAAGTGTCTCAGCTGGGTTGAGAAATAAAGGGAAAGAGCACAAGAGAGAGAAATTTAAAGCTGGGTGTCCGGGGGAGATATCACATGTCGGCAGGATCCATGATGTTCCCCGAGCCGTAAAACCAGCAAGTTTTTATTAGCGATTTTCAAAAGGGGAGGGAGTGCACGAATAGGGTGTGGGTCACAGAGATCACATGCTTCACAAGGTAATAAAATACCACAAAGCAAATGGAGGCAGGGCGAGATCACAGCACCATTGGATGAGGTGAAATTAAAATTGCTAGTGAACTTTAGGGCACGCATTGTCATTGATAACATCTTATCAGGAAACAGGGTTTGAGAGCAGATAACCTGTCTGACCACAATTTATTAGGTGGGAATTTTCCTCATCCTAATAAGCCTGGGAGCGCTATAGGAGACGGTGGCTTATTTCATCCCTTCGGCTTTGACCATAAAAGACAGGATGCCTTAAAAGGGGCCGTCTATAGGCCTACCTTCAGGGCGCATTCTCTTTCTCAGGGATGTTCCTTGCTGAGAAAAAGAATTCAGCGATATTTCTCCTATTTGCGTATGAAAGAGGAGAAGTACAGCTCTGTTCCATCCGGCTCACCGTTGGCCAATTCAAAGTTACCTCTCTTGTTCCCTGAACATCGCTGTTATCCTGTTCATTTGTTAAGATGCCCAGATTTCGTATTGTTCAAACACACACGCTCTACAAACAGTTTGTGCAGCTGACACTATCACAGGGTCCTGAGGCGACCTTCATCCTCCTCAGCTTACAAAGAAGATGACGGGCTTAAGAGATTAAAGTAAAGACAGGCATAGGAAAACACAAGGATATTCATTGGGGAAGTGATAAGTGTCCATGAAATCTTCACAATTTATGTTCAGAGATGACAGTAAAGACAGGTGTAAGAAATTATAGAAGTATTAATTTGGGGAACTAATTAATGTCCATGAAATCTTCACAATGTATGTTCTTCTGCCGTGGCTTCAGCCGGTCCCTCCGTTCCCTGACTTCCCGCTGTGTGCCTGTCTTTTGTGAGGAGGGAGAAAGAGATTATGAAGGAGCACCACAGGCAATATCCTCAGGCAGATCAGCTTTAGTAAAAAGAATGTATGGAAATTGAGTACCTGGAAATACAGTGATCTGCAAATACCATTTTGAATGCCACAGGGGTTAATGGATGAGCTGTGAATGTTGAATAAAACACCCTGATAAACTGGGGCAGGAAGAGGATGATCAGAAGCTGCCACCATTCACGTTTTATTATTTATTATTGATTGTCTCACTTTAGAGGAAAACTCCAAAGATGGTCAAATATAGTGATTTTTCATTGATTTCTCAGAAAAGTGCTAAGTCGGCAGAATAAAGTAAGCTGTGTGTCCAATTTTTATTATTTAGAGATGTTTTGCTTACTTTTTGAACACAGAAATTTGGTGTTTGCTGAAAGCAAACTGGTTCACATTTTCTTTTTCTTTTTTTTTTCAGGGATAAATAATAGGAGGGCTGGTGTTTGGCAAAATTATGAGATAGGAATGTTGATATTTGGTGATTTCTCACGTCTTCCTTCAGCATATGCCTCTTTCATTTTTCAGATTCTTCAGTCCTTCACCTCTTGAGTTGCTACAATGATCTACCTATTCTCGAACCCCAACCTCCTCATCTTCACCTTGTCTCTGACATGTCAATTTTAAGGGGAATTCCTAAAGAATCCAAAACCTTCAAGACACAAAAGAATGCAAGATACGAAAGAGTAGTGACAGACAATGAGAAATGTTCTTTTGGAGTAAAAAGTTACTTCCGGAAATATAGATAGGTAGATAATACTACTTATTTTTTCTTCCATGGTCAGGTCTGGGGCACTGGGAAGGATAAGTAAAGGGCAGCGTAGTTCCTGTGTGCTAGACCAGTGTTTATTATGTAGGCCAAGTAGTATTTTGTAAGCCAAATGACCTTCTTAGACTGAGTGCCAAGACTGGGCTATTTAGATCAGATCCACGTGATATAAATATTGCATATCATATGAAACTGAAGACAGTGACCAGATACTGACCTCCCAGGACGTGGCGCCGATAGATTAATGAATGGATGAAGTTTGGGTTTCTGACAGCATTTTGGCTTTTAAAAAAAGTTGTGAGTAATGGTAGTGACAAGCAAGTAAAGGACTGTTGTATCTAAGTCTAAATAAACAAAAAGATAGGAGCAGACTGAATATAAATAGATGAAGTTTTTTTTTTTCTTAGTGCCAAGATAAAGCACATAGCAAAGCAGAATCTTTATTTATAATGATTATAGAGTCGAGTTTGAGTTCATTGCTCTTGAGAAGAATAAGCAAATCTGTGTATTTTTAAACATCTTCCATGCTAAATTTGATTTTTAACGAAATCATGTGCATCAGTTTAAAGAGAAACAATATTCTCAAATCCATAGAACTTCAATTTTTGACTTGAAGAATGTGGTTTAACAAGACACTATCTTGCAATTTTTTTTAATGGAGTCAGTTTCTCCTTCAAAAAGCAAAACCATTCTTAACACTATAAGAACATGATAAGCTGTTGTATTTCCATTCCAAGGAAAGTTATTCCAGCACAGCAAGCTGCAGCCATCAAGATAAATCTTTGAGCCAATCACCAGAGTGTTTCTATATTGTTCATGACGACTTAGTATATTTTATATCCTACACAGGGTAGTGGAGAAAATTAAGCCTTACAACAGCTAGGGACTTATGCCAGGGTAATTTCCTTAAATTACTTATTTAATTTATTATAAAAGTTGTTAATACATAGGTTATAGAACTTCTGCCATAAAAAGGCCTGAGGAGATCCTCAATTTTTTTTTTTTTTTTAATCTAGAGGTCTAGAGATTGGTCAAAGATCACATCATGAGTTAGTCCCAGAGCTGTTTCCTAGTCCACTGCTCCTGCCACTTTTCCAGTCACCCTCCTGAGATGGTCTGCTTGTCTGTGTGCACATACATAAAGAGGTACTGGGAAAAGTAGGAAATAACACTCAAAGCCCTTCATTTGTATTTCCAGAGCCTGTCAGAGAGAATTTGTCAACCCAAGTAAAGTCTTTAGAGACATCAGAGTATTTATTCTTCACTCTGATGATCAAATTTAGACCTGTCTGAGATTTAAGACGTTTGGTGAACTATAGCATCAGTGATATTTCCTCTTAAATTTTAAGAGAGGTATGCCAAAGAAATGCTGGGACGCAGGACAGATTCACTGGGCAGGATCTGGGTATAGAGACACACAAAGCAGTCTGGAGAGCTGAATGTTTATGGTAAACGTTTGCAAATTTGAAAATCTTGTTTATACCAATAGGTGCTCTGATTGAAGTCAGGGGTGTGCGTTCTGGAGCTCTGTTTACTTGTCTTTCTCTTTCCTCTGAGCAGCTGCTTCTTCAAAGATCCCTGGGCTTATAGAAAAACACCTCTTGGAAACCATGGGGCTAGGACATTGACTTGCAAAGGAATCATTTATTTGAAATTACAGACATATCCCTTTCTTTAGTTCAACAAATATTTACATAGAGTGATCTTTTATGCAAATTTATGATGTGCTACTTTTCACTCTAAGATAATGTTAAGTGAGCTGATTCCTCAATAATAATTTATTTTTCCATGCCAGTTATTGGAGGAATGTCTATGGCCATACCACCCTGAATACGCTCGATGTTGTCTCATTTTGGAAACTAGGCAGGGTTGGGCCTGGTTAGTACTTGGATGGGAGGTAGTTGACTATACATTATGAGATGTTTTCATGTAATTGACTTACTTGATCTTTGTAACAATTCTTTAAAACAGACATTTTAAATATTCATTTCTCAGGTGAAGCAGCAGGGCCTCAGAAAAATTGAATTTTCCCAAGACTGCGTAAGTAGTCACTGGGGAAACCAATATCTCAACCTAGGCTTCTGACCATAAGTCTGGGCATTTTAGACTGTTTTCTTTCTAACCTATGTGGGTTTGCCCATTGTCTTTGGTACAATTTGGGAAAATGCTAGTATAGCCTGTAGTCACGGAGTGAATCAAATCCAGATTTGGTTTATAAAGTACAGAAAACCATGACCTCAGTTTCACTTGCACTTACTAACTAAGCTAACTGGCTGAGGGGAATTAAAATCTCCATGGTAATTATCACTGAAGCTTAAGCATGCTTAATTATAAGCTGGAATCCTGGGTTGTTTTCATTACTGTCTGCTTCAAGATTCACTGTTCTTATTGAAGCATAGTCATGTCTATGAGTCCTCTAAGCAGAGCTATCTCTAGATAGTAAAAGAATTTCCCCTAAACTTTCATCTCTATTTTTTGTGCTAGTGTCAGGGAAATGACTTAGGGAGGTGGGTGATGGGAAGAAGGAAGTCATCCTGCCAACAAATGCACAAAAGGACTTATACAAATATAATCAATCCACAATTTTGCCATTTTATGCCAAAAGGGATAGAATTTCTCTCATTTCACCCTCAAGCTGTAATTTTCTGACATCATTTTAAAATCACTGCTCCTAATACTCATTTCATCAAACTTTATCTCATCATAATAACTGAGATGTGGAGACAGAAAAGTAAGCTCATACTGATTTTCTTCCCTAACCCTGTCCCTCTCAGGAAAGTCGCTGCTAATAGGCACCAGCACGAGCCTTTTATATGTTCTTATACAATACACAGCTGTGCATTAAGCACACAGAGAGGCACACAACACCAAACCAGTCACCTGGTGATCAAAGAAGAATCAAGGGCAGGGGAGAAGTCGCAGTAAGATTTTTGGCTGTTTCTTCTTAGGACAGTGTTTTTGTCTGACTGTAATGTAAGATTGGAGATTTGTTGGCTCTAGTTTACAAGTCTGGCCACACTTAGAGAATCCTTTCCATGTGGGGATCATTTTGATCTGATAGGCAGCCACATACTTGTCTTATTTGTCTGGGAGTCCAGTCATCTCACCTCTTTAATTTCCACTCAAACTTTCCCACCATATGGTTAGGAGTTTGAAAATATTCGATATGGTCAGACCTCCAAGGTTTCTACAATATGAATGTTTAATTGGCTCTGAAATTCCCGACCCTGGGAATCAGTTGCTATCAGCCAGAATCTCCTGAGGTCACTTCATACCGTAGCAAACCACCTCTGATCTGCGCCCGATGGTATTTTGGCAGGGTATTCAGACTTCCTTTCATTTCTTAGTTCTCCTTGAAGTTTGATGCCAATTAGATGCCCCCACCATGAAAATTTTCTCATGGTCTCATCTCCAGGTGTTGGGAACAAGTGTGTCTGGTGCTATATTTGAGTATGACCCAAACACATATTTTCTTTCTTCCCAGGCAAGCCTGGAAGCATTTTAGCCTTGTCTGCACATATCTTTTCTGCACATATTTTTGAGGAGATCCTGACGAGAGAGTACAAGTTGTGGTTTTCATGTTGAATTTATTGCCTTTCTCATTAAATAGTAGTAAGAAATGGAGTCTCGTAGAGTCTGTCCAGAGTTTCTGGTGCAGCTTTTGATGTTTTCTGGTTTATAGCCTGGTATGGATTTCCTGTATTCAGCAGACATTTGATCCTTTTTCCCACCACCCTCCTGTCTTTTAAACACAGGAAAGTTAAATTCCTGGGATGGCAGAATACAGTAGCTGATACAAAACTATGGTATTTTAATCCTATCACACAGTTAATTGTTAAGTCCTTGGTTGTGGGACATACACTGTAAATGTTAAAAGGCCTCAGAATTGGGAATACCACTGTCATTCATTCAGCATGTATTTTTTTAAGCCTCCCTTTGGAGGTACAATGCTGGACTAGGCAACAAACTAGATTCTGTTAATTTATTTCAAATATTTTATCTTGAGAAAAGGAAAAATATTTCAAAGAAAATAAGAAAGCACTTGAATTTATTTTTAGCTATTGGTGTTTTCAATGAACGACCCCATTGATTGATGTACATACTGAGTAAATCTATTTGTGGGATCTCACTATGGCCCCAGTTACTAAACAGAGATAGTGAATTAATGTCATCACATCTTCTCAAGTCTTTATCTGAGAGGCATGGTTTGTCTTTGCAAATGGAAAAAGCAATATTAATTAACATGATGTATCTCCATAGGAATGATGTATGATGTGGAGTCCCTCCCTTGGATCTTTAATGCTTTGCCTGGTTCTCTGTCTCTTACCTCTTAGAATTTGACACATGAGGATGGTTTTTTAAAAAAAAAATACATAGGATATAACTAGGAAACTACTGATTCTTCCTGGTAATGTTAGTGTTTAGTGGCTGAGATAATAAAAAACAAGATAATTCAAAATCATTTATTAATTTTTACAACCAATCATATGCATACAGTCACATACCACATAATGACATTTCCATCAATGGTGAACCACATATACTGTGGTGGTTCCATAAAATTATAATGGATCTGAAAAATTTCTATCACCTAATGATGTCGTAGCTGTTGCCATGTCATAGTGCAGCACATTACTTCTGTGTTTGTAGTGGTGCTGATATAAACAAATCTGTGCAACCAGTTATATCAAAGTCTAGCACATATAGTTATGTGTAGTACATAGTTCTTGATCATGATAATAAATGACTTATGTTACTGGTTGGTTTATTATACTATACTTTTAATCATTATTTTAGAGTATACTTCTACTTAAAAAAAAAACTTATCTGTAAAACAGCTTCAGGCAGGTCCTTCAGGAGCGTTCTGGAAGAAGGCATTGTTGCCACAGGAGATAGCAACTCCATGTACGTCATTGCCCTTGAAGACCTTCCAGTGGGACAAAATGTGGAGGCGGAAGACATCGATATACTTGTAGGCCTAGGCCAATGTATTTGTGTCTTAGTTTAAATAAAGTTTAAAACATTAAAAACAATTGTTTTAAAAACACAAACAAGCTTACTGAATAATAATATGAAGAAAAAATATTTTGGGTAGCTCTGCAATTGTGTTTGTGTTTTAAGCTAAGTGTTACTACAAAAGAATCAAAAAGTTAAAAAGATTAAAAAGTTTATAAAGTAAAAAGGTTTCAGTAAGCTGAGGTTAATTCGTTATTGAATAAAGCATTTTAAAAATACATTTAATGTAGGCGAAGTATACAGTGTTTAAAAAGTCCACAGTAGTGTACAATAATGTGCTAGGCCTTCCCATTCACTCACCACTTATTCACTGACCCTCCCAGACCAGCTTCCAGTCCTGCAAGCTCCATTCATGGTAAGTGCCCTATACAAGTGTACCATTTTTTATCTTTTAAAAGATAGTTTCACTGTAGTTTTTCTATATTTAGATATGTTTTGATACACAAATACTTACCATTATGTTACAGTTGCCCACAGTATTCAGTATAGTAACATGCTGTGTAGGTGTTGTAACTTAGGAGCAATAGGTCACACCTTATAGCTTAGGTGTGTAGCAGACTGTACCATCCAGGTTTGTGAAGTCACTCTATGATGTTTGTACAGTGATGAAATGCCTAATGAAGCATTTCTCAGAACATTTCCCTGTCATTAAGCAATGCACGACTGTATTTATAAAATCAGATATATCTTCACTAATTTGCTTTATTTAGGATAATGTTGAAATGTTTTCCCAAAATCACCTAAGACTTGGAGGTTATCTTACACAAGTATCAGAGATTACACATGTATTTTGAATATCTATAGTAGATATTACATTCTGTATTTTTTCATATTTGTTGATTTACATAATTATTTTCATTTCTGCTACTATGAAAACAAGAATGAGTTTAGCATTCTGTTCATAAGGTGTGAAAGATATACTGGCTAGGTTGGAGTCACCTCTCCAGATCTGTCTCTTTTCTATTCACACCTACTTCACCCGGCTCTGGCCCTAGAAACTTGATAGGTATAGACTAGTCAGACTCTGGTGCCTCTAGCTTCTGGATGCTTTTGGTCAACAGGAGTCTTGGTCATATTTCTGGGCATTTTTCCTGAGTTTACTTTCAGTGACTGGCTCTCTTTCAAAGGTGACCATCTGACACGATGAGTTTCCTCTTGGGTTGTGGTCACCTCACTCCTCTTCCACTGTGCTTAGGAGTATTAACAGATCCTTAGGTATTACGAGCCTTCAAGTGACCTGCTTACTGCCTCTTCCCTCGCATACTTCCACACATTATATATCATCTTGTTGTAAATAAAGCATCCTCAGACCCTTCTGCCTTCAGTGTGCCATCTGTTTCCTGTAAGGACCCTGTTTTTTTGTTTTTTGTTTTTTTTAAAGAAAAGATACAGAGCTCAGGGTGCAGGGTAGCTGTGGATTACTTTCATTTGTAAACAATGAGGGAACCAACAGAGAAGGAAGAAGAATAGAAAATTGTAGCTCACCTTTGGATTTGTTAGAAAAGAACTTAAAGCTCCTAGGATAAGCACATTTACTATTTTTTCTGTCCCAACCAGATATTTATATATGTATGTGTATGTGTGTGTGTGTGTGTGTGTATATATATACATCTATAATATATATATATATATACCTAGTGTTTACTCAGTTTTGTACATAGCTCAAAATTTCAGTTAATTTACTAGTGTACGAATATGGGTGAAGAATAGTGGTTTAGATCTGCCCCATGGGTCAGATGCAGATGCAATCCTTTTTTTTTTTTTTTCCTTGATGGAGTTTTACTGTTGTTGCCCAGGCTGGAGTACAATGGCGTGATCTTGGCTCACTGCAACCTCTGCCTCTGGGGTTCACACGATTCTCCTGCCTCAGCTTCCCTAATAGCTGGGATTACAGGTGCCCGCCACCATGGCCTGCTAGTTTTTTGTGTTTTTGATAGAGACGGGGTTTCACCATATTGGCCAGGCTGGTCTCAAACTCCTGACCTCAGGTGATCCACCAGCCTCGGCCTCCCAAAGTGCTGGGATTACAGGCAAGAGGCAATTTTTTATTCCTGAGATTCTATATGTTTCTTCCGACTGCCCCTGAGATGATTCTTTATTGTCCATAGTGATTGTGCTGATGTAATTTCTGAGGATGACTAATAACTCTGTCAGAGCTGACTCCAGTTAGAGTCTTTTCTTTGGCAAGTGACTAAAAGTATTGTTATGTCTGTTATTCACTGTGGTACGTGGACTATAGTATTCTAAACCTTAGTATTCTAGGTGGGCATTTGGAATGAGGAATGGTAAAAAACTTTTCTACTCACTCAGGACTTTCATATATAGGATACAGGACAGGATAGGTGAAATGATAACTCTGCTTTTTTAGCATTTGTTTTGAAATAATTTTAGATTCACTAAAAGTTACAAAAATAGTACAGTATTCTTGTGCACCCTTTACCAGCTTCCCCCAATGATAGCATCTTTGCATAACCAGAATTTTATATTTTATTATTAATAAATTTTTTATAGAATAGATTTATTGATTTATTTCTGTTCTCCATGTTTTAGTTTGTTCATGAGCTAATATCAAAGAAGCTCCACCTTTCTATTTTTATTTTGGGAAACAAATTTAGGATGCTTTTTAAGAGGGAACAAATAGTATAATAAACAAATTCATTTTGCTAGAAAATATTAGCTGGGTGGATAGTGAAAGGCTGCTTTTCATGTAGAATTTTTAGCAATGACAACAAAATACTGACTTTTTTTATTCCATGGCAGAACAATTGGTTGTGATTTGTTACATACCAGAAATGCTTTCCCTAGCAGTGCCAAAGTATATCTGGGAAAGGCTGTGTAGTTTATAGGCAGCCTTTGTTTAAAAAAGAGAGATGGAAAGAACTCCTTTTTCCAATTTTTTATTTATTATAGCTAGCACATTTTTCTGTTTATAAATTTATTTCCAATGTCTGTCTCCCAAAAAGTAAAATCTGATAGAGTATGTTTGGATATTTTATTTTCATTTTCAGACGTATGGTCTGGAAAGGCCTCTTTAACATTAAAAGATCCTTTAAGGCTTCAAATTGCCAAGAGCTGAAAATTCAGAGTAATAATATTTATGCTAAACTTGACTTTTGAGTACTCTGTAATGATTATTGTCTCTTCTGATGTCCAATTCCATATGAAATATTATACTTTTATAAGATAATTTGTATTATAGCTATAGAATGATCATATTTTCATTCAGATAGCCCTGCCCTCAAAATGTGGCATGGTCTACCAAATCCTGTGTATTCAAACACCTATTTCAGAGTCTGCATTCGCTGAGGAGATGAAAGCAAGTGGAAATAACCTGCTCTCTGTAGCATTCATTCAGCTCTAAAGAGGTAGACTATTGGTGTTTTAAAAGATTATTATGTATTAGCTGCTTTTCACTGAGGTCAAGTCTACTGATCAAAAAGAAGACACATCAGCTAAAAACTAGTAACTTTATAAATGACCCATTTGCCAGTTTCCAAGCATTATTTGAGATATTTGGATTTAAAATTGGAGAGACAAATGGAATTTTACGTTTCCATAAAAAATGGTTATTAATTGCAATGAATTTTCAAGGTTCTATTTCTATAATATAAAGCAAATTTATACTATATTAAATTGTACATTTATTGTGGTACTTTCAAGCACTGAGTTTTAATAGCCCTGGGGAAGACTGCAGCTTGTTTTACTATGCTCAGTAACAAGTCAAGGCTTGGGTTGTATGTCTGTTTACCTCCAATTTGAAATTCTTTCTACAAGTATCTTTCTGCCAAAGAGGAGAATTTAAAGATGGAACCGAAGTACAAGGAACATGTTCAATTTTGGTCAATACTTAGTTCACTTAATGTGAACCCTAATCCTAGGATCTAGAAAGGGACTTACCACTCAATGGTGTGTTCTTAGGGAGCTGTGTATGTCATAAGGAACATGACTGAACTTCCTTTTCATCAGCTTTCTCTTCATTAATCCTCTTATGGTTTTTGCTTGCTGAGATTGATACTACTTATGTTGTAAACAAAGAGGTATTTTTAATAAGGCAAACCTCTTAGGTACCTAGCTGTGGTCACTTTATTAGATGAGTTCATAATGACCCTCATACTTGTGTATTCTCTGGGCTCTAGTGAAATTAGCACATACTGTTAATGACCTGAGGAGAGCTATGCGAGGATAGTTGTGCATCCTCTTTTACGGTCACAAACTTTATTCCTAACCTGGCTGTGTATTACTGGTTATAAAGAAGACTAGGTAACAAAGAATAAATCCATCACTACTACAAGGAAAATCCTTGGGATTTAAAGAGGCATGAGACATGGTTTGTATCATCTCGGAGTTCATAATCCAATGAGTTGGAAGTAAGCACAGAATTACAATGTAGTTTGTTAATGATATGATTAGACTGTGTACTACATCTTTTTCTAAGGGTGAGGTTTGGTTCAGGGAGAGCTACCAGGTGGAGGTAACCTACAATGTGAGTTCTGGAAAGAAAAGTAAGAGGGCTGCATAGGCAAAGGAAAGGGTGGGCAGACTGGGGAGTGTTTGGGGATGTGAGGTGCAGCACAGTAGAGTCAGAATAGATGGTAGTTAGGTGAGATACCATTATGAGCAACCGTGTGTCTGAGCTTTGCAGTTCTCACACACCTTCATTTCAACCCATTCTGTAGGCAAGCAAAATATCATTCCTGTTTAACAAGTAAGAAAAGTAAGCCCAGAAATGTTGAGTGAATTGCACAAAATCTTATAACTGCTACAATCAGGGTTTGAATCCAGGTCTGGTGACTCTAAATTCTGTCCTTTTAGCATGCCATTTTATTCACGTCCCTCTAAAGTGATAGTGAGAGTTGGACTATCTTTTCACTACTAAAAATGTACCAGTTTTCTTTCTGAGACTATGCATTTTTTTAGATGTACTACGTGTTATTTTACTTTGTATCCTCAACCATGCTTAGCGTGTGCTTGACTTGTAGTAGTAGATGGCCAATCATTGTTTTGAACTGAATTGAATTGATGTATGGGTATTGTGAAACTTCACTGAATGAATGAAAGTCTTGGCCAGGACTTTTCACTTTTTGCTCTCCTTACTTAGTTCTCTTCTGGTCTGTTCTTACCTTCACAGGTGTCAACTCGCACTAGAACTTCATTCCTAGATCCTAAACTCGGAACTTCAGCTTCTCACCCTCTAATCAGACTCTCCTTTGCATGTGGTGGAGGGTTCCTTTTCAGATACATTTATGTAGAAACTATGCCACATGTTTAGGTTTTTTTTCCTTCATATTCTTCGCTCCAAACAAAATCTTGACAAAGAAAATTATGCCCTTGCCTTGGCAAATGGTGTTTGTTATCAGTTTTCTTAAAACACTAGCAGAAGGCATAGACACTCAGCTTCCTGTGAAGACCTTGGAGTGATTGTATACTATTTCTCACACTTGGTCTCGGCTAGGGTGATGATGACATTTTTGTTTTTAGTGGATTTTTTGTTTTGTTTTGTTTTGTTTTTGAAACAGAGTCTAGCTCTGTCACCAGGCTGGAGTGCAGTGGCATGATCTTGGCTCACTGCAACTTCCGACCCCCTGGTTCAAGCGATTATCCTGCCTCAGCCTCCCGAGTTTTGGTGGTCTTTTTTTTACCTCTACTTGAAATTGATGAAAAAGGAAACTATACAGTTTGTCTGGAAAGGAAATTAGAGATCATTTGATGCTGACCTGATGTTAAATGAGGACAGGGCTGAATTTAAGCAACAGAACTTGTTTGTACTGACTACTCTCCACTTTCCAGCCTTTGAATTGTGTTGACATTCACAGGAGCTGTGTGAGGCCAATTTTGTGTCAGAAAATCTGAATTTCCAAAAAAATCTATGGAAGTAATTATGTGACTCTAATGGTTCATCTTCCCAACTGTAATGTGAGAGACAGATCCTAAAGGACAAGCTGCATCAGTCATCACTGGAAAAGCCTGTCCTGTGTTGGAGTGGCCCCATATCGAGGGTTTCTAGTGTTTCTAGTGAGGAATCCACCATTTTTCTTGGCAGCCCTTCCAATTCTCTGTCCACCACAGCTCTTTCCAGATGATGAGGCTTGTTTTCTGCAGCTGTGTTTGGCCAGATGGTCATGGGTCATTCTCCCAGGCCCATCCCGATCATGCCCAATAATGTGTGGGCCACAAAGTCCCGATTTGGATGCGGTGGGGGGAGAAGTATAAATGTTGTTAGCTTAAAGATTCATGTTTTAGTGTTACATTTTTGCTCTTAGTTAAGCCTCTAGGATTCTGGTTACTTGTTTCTTGCAAATGGGAGATATCAAACATAGTGATACCTAGCTTTACTTTTTATCATCGCTTAGTACTGTAGTGACAAACCAGTACCTCCACATCCAGTCTTCATCAATGTCGCTATATCTTCGTTGGGACGTAATGTCACAAGAAACATGAGGCATTCACTTGACCAGTACACCAAATGTTCCTGGCCCCACTTTCAAGCAGTACTCTATTGGAAAATCCTCCATAATTTTCTGGCTGCTGTCATTCCTGGGCCTCTGCTTTCCATAACCTCTCATTCCTGTTGAACAGCTGTGCTTCTGATTAGTTTTCTCTGGAGATATTAACTTTTCAGCACTCTGCACAGGGAAACTTTTGAAGTGATGGGAACAATGGGCCCATCCTTGCTTTGTTCCAGCCAGTTAGTCTGCTGTGCTTCAGAAAAAACACTGAGAGAGACATGAAACTAAACAAAAATAAGAATTCACGTAAAATTTTCTTAAAAGAAATCTTGAGCATTGACATTGTAAAAATCATGATTATCCACTCAGTATGAAACAACGTACTATTTACTTGTGTATATTTCTCTTATCTACTTTTTCCATATAGTTTGAGAAACAAATATTTAGTTATCAATAACATACGCCAGTTCTCTGAGAATTTGAGGAGGGAATGAGTGACTTCAGTTGTCAAAGGTAACTATACATAACCACTTTTACTCTTTTTTTCTGACCATCCAATTTTAGATCAGGTTCTATTGTTACATACACTTATTGAATGACATTTTCTTCATAGCATTTACCACTCATTAAAATAAAATCTGTTTTACAAATGTAAAACAAATGTTTTTTTACATTTGTAAAAATAAAACCTGTTTTACAAATGTAAACACAAATGTAAATTACAAATGATTCTCCTGCCTCAGCCTCCCAAGTAGCTGGCACTACAGGTATGCGCCACCAAGCCCAGCTAATTTTTTAAATATTTTTAGTAGAGACAGGGTTTCATCATGTTGGCCAGACCGATCTCGAACTCTTGACCTCAGGTGATCCACTCACCTCGGCCTCCCAAAATGCTGGGATTACAGGAGAATCGCTTGAACCCTGGAAATGGAGGTTGTGGTGAGCCGAGATCTGCCACTGTACTCCAGACTGGGCAACAGTGACACTCGGTCTCAAAAAAAATGAAAAATAATTCTATAATCCTATGTAATTCCTATTACAGAATAAAAGATTATCTGTACTCTTTTATTTTTATGAAAAATATTTATTTGTAATTCCTATTATAGAAAAAAAGATTATCCATACTAATAAAAGATCATCCATAATCTTTTATTCTGTAATAGGAATTACATTGAATTTTTCAAATTTTTCAAACAGTAAATTAATTTTGTATGCCTAAAATAAACTCAATTTAAACATAATCATCATTCTATTTATCAATTGTTGAATTTTCTTTGCTAAAATTTTTCAGTGACTGAAAGATCTGTGGTGATATACCCATTTTTATTCCTAACATTGATTATTTATGTCTTCTATTTTTGTTTCTTGATGAATCTCCACAGGGAGCTATTAATCCTATTAGTGTTTAACAGACACAAATGTCCTGAAAGGAAAAGAAAAGGTATACACAGCTTTGATTTTGTAGAGAATTTAATGAAGGAAATATCTAAAGGTATGTTGTTAGGGAACCCAATGAAGGATTTTGAAGCTCTCAGGTCCTAACAACAAGAAGCCATTGCCATTACTGGGCTTGATATATTTACAGGAAAGAAGCCTAAGAGTATAGCATTAATAGGAATGAATGGATCTTATGATAAGAGATGTGCTTGTAGAGGGACATAGCACCTGCCACAACTATAGCATTGAGACAGAGAGGAAACTAAGGAACGATTGCCTGATTCTTTGTTTTCTTCCTATAATTCTGTCTCTTACCAGTGCCTCCCTTTGTCTGAACTCTATCAGAAGGCTAAGTTTGCAGAATATAGTGGTCAGCCTCCTGAGATTGAGAAAGGCAGAAAATGGATCTTGGGGTCAAACAGAATAAGCAGCACACAAACTTTTGTCTTTATTGATCTGTATTTGCATAGTTATTTTTATGTTGTTAATTTATCTCTTACATTTATTAAACTTAAACTGTTCTTAGATTCATTTCACACTTTTTTTCTAATATTTTGAGATCGATGCTTACCTATTAATGTTCAGTTTTTCTTCTTTTTAACCTTTAGGCACTCCTTCAACTGTATCCATATTATTTGAATTTTGTTATCACTTAATTAAAAATATTTTCTAATTTTTATTAAACTTTTATTTGATTAATTGGGTATGTAGGAGTATATTTTTGAGTCTCCAAACATATGAATATTCTCTATAATTTTGTAATTGATGTTTAGCTTACATATAGTCATATGACATATAATTTCAATCCTTTAAAATTCGTTCAGTTTTTTTATGCCCAGTATATTTGTCAATAGATTTTCTGGGTGTTTGAAAAGAATATGTGTTATGAATTTATAAATAAGTACTTTGTATGTGACTATTAGGCCAAGTTTTAAAATTGAATTGTTTAGATTTTCTCTCTCCCTGATGATTATTTGCCTTTTTTTCCCCTGGCAATTACTGTCTGAGTGCATTTTCTGTTGCTATACCAGAATATCTGCGACTGCATAATTTGTAAAGGAAGAAGATTTATTTAACTTATGATTCTGGAGGTTGGGAGGTCCAAGATTGGGCAGTTGCATTTCTTTGGCTTCTGGCGAGGGCTGCATGCTGCATAACATGGTGGAGAAGTAGAAGGGAAAAGGGCATGTAAAGAGAGAGGGAGCGAGGAGGCTGACGAGTTTAATAACAACCTGCTCTCACAAGAACTCATCCAGTCTCAAAAGATCTAACCCAGTTTCGTGAAAAAGACATTACTCCATCTTAATGATCTAATCCCCTCTTAAAGGCCCCCACCTCACAACCCTGTTACATTGGCAATTAAATTTCAACAGAATGTTGGAAGAGACAAACCACATTCAAACCACAGCAGTTCCTAAGAGGTGAGCATAAACTTCTGCCACTATGATTGTGGATTTGTCTATTTGTCCTTATTTTTGTCAGTCTGAGGCCATGTTATTAGGTTTATATGAATTCAAAACAGTAATATCTTATTTGTGAATTACATCTTTTAATCATTATGAAGGATCCTTCTTATGTCCATGATACTTTCAGCTGTAAAGTCTAATTTAGTTATATCACCTATATTTTCCTCAGTGTTGGCATGGCAAAATTATTTTGATCCTTTCTTTCAATTTTCTGTATGTTTTCTTATGATTTGGCTGTGTCTTTCACAAATAGTCTATAGTTTGTTTTTAAATATAACTGAAAATCATTATTTTAATTGAAGCATTTAGTTAATTTATGTGTATTGTATTTCTTTTTATAGTTGTATTTATATCATCTTACCATGTGTTTTCTATTTATTGCACTTGTTCTATATTCCGTGCTTGGCCTACTTTCATTTAGTATTATATTTTTTCCTCAATTGATCCAGGAATTTTGTATTCTTTTACTATTTATATTCTTTTACTAAGCAAGCTGTCAATTTGATTTTTAATCCTTTAAAGGTAATCTGCCTTTTTTCCTCTGGTTGGTTTTAAGCTCTCCTATTTGTGGGCCACAATAGCTCGCACCTGTAATCCTGGCACTTTGGGAGGCTGAGGCAGGAGAATGGCTTGAGCCCAGGAGTTCAAGACCAGCCTGGACAACATAGCAAGACTTCATCTCTTAAAAAAAAGACCTATTTGTCTTTTATTTTCTGCATTTTTAGTGGTTACTCTAGAGTTTATAGCCTGAATCCCTTACTTATTATATCTAATATTAATTAATATTAAATATTAATTAGATGTTAATATTAGATATTAATTAGAATGACTTAGAGTAAGTGAGCAATATTTACTGACTTTCAAAGTTACATTTTGTTATTTTTGTGCATTTTAATTCTTTGTATATTTATACAGTCAATGTTCATCTACATCTATCCACATATTATTATTTTTGTTGTTTTCCTTTTTTCTACGTTCCTAATCTTCCATCTAAATCATTTCCCTTTTTCCTGAAGAATATTCTTTAGTATTTCCTTTAGTTTGGTTTATGTTTCTTTTAGATTTTGTCTGAAGATAATTTTATTTTACGTTTATTTTCAATATGTATTTGGGGAGGTGTAGCTTTCTAGCTTGCCAATTATTTTTGTTAAGCACATGAACAATATCCTTCTATTAACTTTTGGTTCTCATTGTTTCTTTTGAGAAGCAAGCTGTCAGTCTGATTTTTAATCCTAAAGGTAATCTGCCTCTTTTTCTCAGATTGGCTTTAATATTTCCTATTTGTCTTTTATTTTCTGCAGTTTTTCTATGATGTTTAATTGTGTATCTTTTTAATCCTAGTTGGGGTTTGGAGCTCTTTTTCAACCCGTGGATTGATGTCTTCCATCAGTCTCAGAAATTCCTCAGTCATTATCCTTTTAGATAATACTCTCCCAATTCTCTCTTCTCTGTTTAGGGCTCCAATTGAACCTATGTTAGACCTACTCACTATATTCTCTAAATCTCCTGTCCTATCTTTTATATTTCCTATCTTTTTGTCTTTCTGCTTTTTAAAATTCTGGATATTTTCTTCTGCCTTATTTTCTATTTCACTAACACTTTCTTCAAATGTATCTAATTTGCTATCAAACCCATACTTACAGTCCCTGATCTATTTATTAACTGGGTATAGAAAGGTCAAGGACCATTTTGACTGTACTGGTGCATACCAGTGGAGTATTAACCTTGGTGATGTCAACCATTCCCAAGGATTTAACTACTAATTGTATGTCAAAGACTCTCTAGCTTAATCTCTTCAACACATTCCTCCCTTTAGAACTCTAGACCCAACGAACAAATGCTTACTTAACATTCCACCTAAAATTACTTCCAGGTATCTCAAACTTTACATGTTTAATATTAAACATTCTATTTCCCATTCAAATCTGCTGTTCCTTGCATCTTTCTGTCATCAGTCAATAGAATTCCCACCAATTTATATATTCTTGCCAAAGCCTATGAATGGTTCTTGATATATCCCTTTCTCTTATCTTTAACATCCAGTCTGTCACAAATGTCATCTGTTCAACTTCCAAAATATGTTTGAATCAATTCACTTCTCTCCAACTTACTGTCACCCTACTAGGCTAAGCTACAATCTCATTATATCTTTTCTTTATCTATTCTCTCTGTTTCCACTCCTGTTCTTTCTTCAGTTGTTTCTCCATTCAGCATCTGAAGAGATCTTTGTGAAATCTTAAATCTTGGACCTTTTTTTTTTTTTTTGAAACGGAGTCTCGCTCTGTCGCCCAGGCTGAAGTGCAGCGGCCAGATCTCGGCTTACTGCAAGCTCCGCCTCCCGGGTTCACGCCATTCTCCCGCCTCAGCCTACCGAGTCGCTGGGACCCGCCACCTCGCCGGGCTAGTTTTTTGTGTTTTTTAGTAGAGACGGGGTTTCACCGTATTAGCCAGGATGGTCTCGATCTCCTGACCTCGTGATCCACCCATCTCGGCCTCCCAAAGTGCTTGGGATTACAGGCTTGAGCCACTGCGCCCGGCCAAATCTCGGACTTTTAAAAACCCCTCTTAGGATTTCAAATGCTTTCCCGTAATACACAAGACAATATGTGATGTTATCATAGCCTGCTTCTCCAACTTCCTAAAAACTTTCTCTTTCACACTATTTAGCCATACTTATTTTAGTTTTTTGAAGGTTGGTTTTTGTTTGTTTGTTGTTTGTTTGTTTTTGGCCTAAAACTCTTTTCTCCTCATTCTCTCTTTCTGTCCTGTAGGCTTTAGTTTATAAGTAATTCTTCTCATAGAGGACTTCCTCATAATCCAGTTTAAAAAATGGGAGTTTCCTGCACAAGCTGTTGCTTTGCCTGATGCCATCCAGTAAGATATGACTTGCTCCTTGCCTTCCACCGTGATTGTGAGGCTTCCCCAGCCACTTGGAACTGTAAGTCCAATTAAACCGCTTTTGTAAATTGCCCAGTCTTGGGTATGTCTTTATTAGTAGTATAAAAATGGACTAATATACCACAGCCCTTAGGGTACTTATTAAAATTTATTCTTCAGTATTAAAAGAATTAATGCCAAAGAGTAAAGATGATGACATCTTTTTCCCCACCACCATAAAACCAAAACCTAGTTTGTGTCTGGTACATAGTAGGAACTCATTAAATACTTGTTGAATGAGTGAATGATCTCCAAATGGCAAATTTTACTCTTCCAAAATTAACTTGCATTCTCAGCTCCCTGCTATATTCTTTTTGAAAAAATTTTTCTCAACCATAACTTTCCATGTCTGTTATAAGCCATTCATTAGAGTTTTTTGTCAGGTCAGCACACATTTACAAATCTAGTTAGTTCTTGTTTTTCCATTACAAACAAATGTCAGGACATCATTCTCCAGAACCCTATCTCAGAAACAGACAAATTTGCTTTTATTTTTGAAGTTTATTGTTTAGTTAGTTTAAATCAGATTTTCTTGATCTTTCCTTTTTACAATACAAACATGAATTCTGTTAACTGAGACTACCTGAAGCCATCCAGTTACCCAGTGTCAGTTTGTACTAACTGTAGATTTTTAGACCAATGACCCTTGTTTTCTCCATACATTTCTTGGAATTTTTCTATTGCTTTTGGTATTAAGATTTTTTTTTTTTTTTTTTGGTCAAAACACTGGGTTTGCCCACCTTCTCCTCCTCCTCCTCCAAGATGCCAGAAAGAAGCATGAGTCTTAGGAAAATGAAAGAGGAATGTCTCAAATATTGGGATGAGAAGACTGCTCTTCTCATCTAACAGATTCTCATTTCCTGTCCCAAGTCATTTCTTCCCATTGAAATAACAACTGTAATTCTAGTCATGGGTGTGTGTTTGTGGGGGTGGGTGGGAGGTCTTCAGAGGTCTCAATAAAAAAGAGAGAGTATGAAACTTTTGTTATTTCCTGTTTCTGAATATGTCTTTTGGTTTAGGATGTTGGAAGGGGTGAGAATCTTTGGATCTCTGTAGTGCTTGTAGTGGTGATGGAGAGTGTTGAATGTTACCAAGCCAGTACGGCACACTAAATAACTGGATCAGAGTTCTCTTTTGGTGGGAATAACATTAATAAATAATGGAAGGTAACTACATGTTGTAGACTGGTAGAGTAGTCATAAGTTTCACCTTCTCATGCCAGGTGATTCTTCTTTATGGGTACGGTCCTGAATTTGGTCTTCTAGCTTCCATGTGAAATCAGTCAACTTTGCAAACAATAAGGGTTTGTTTTTTCGTGAGCCAAGATAGATTTTATGTCCTGACTTTCCTTGAAGTAGTTGTATTTCAAATGATTAATTGCCTTGAACTGCTTTTAAAAATTGTTTTCCTGCTTCCGTGACTTTTTTTGTGACAAAATTTGAAGGAAGTAGTAGAAATAATATTCTTCTGCCAAATTTTAATTATTGAGGTTTCAAGAATTTCTTCTTTCTCCTTTCCTTTAGGAATAAAATTAAAATGTAAAAATCTTGGAATTTGGCATTAACCAGCTTAAAATTTAGAATGCTAAAAATAATATCAATTCTACATTATTCTATGAAACTTATAAAAAATTTTGAAAACATGGTCTTTACAGATGCTGTATATTTCAGTTATACAAATTCAGAATTTAGTGTTTATGTCACATTACATTTTGATTATAGAGTTACTTATATTTCCTCACCTTTCATATTTTATTAAAGAGATTCTCTCTCTAGGCTCTAGTAGTTTTTGATAACAGCCCTTTCTCCCTAGGGAACCCAACGTCTCATTATTAAGTCCAAATATGAGTCACCAATCCACATTCCCAAGCACTATGCTTTTTAGGTGGCTCTTCATACTCCTTTACCTCTGGACCAAGCTAATCAGAGGTGGAGTCCTTCAAGTTAATAAGTCATCTTATATAACTTTTTCTTTTTTTTTTTTTTTTTTTTTTTTTTTTTTGAGACGGAGTCTCGCTCTGTCGCCCAGGCTGGAGTGCAGTGGCCGGATCTCAGCTCACTGCAAGCTCCGCCTCCCGGGTTCACGCCATTCTCCTGCCTCAGCCTCCCGAGCAGCTGGGACTACAGGCGCCCACCACCACGCCCGGCTAGTTGTTTGTATTTTTTTAGTAGAGACGGGGTTTCACTGTGTTAGCCAGGATGGTACTTTTTCTATTATAGCTATGGCCCAATAAATTTTTTTTAAAAAAATCCTAAAATACCACTAAGTGTCTTTGGCTACATAAAAGACTAGATTTCCAATTCAGAATGATAACAGATACAGGGCTTGACATATCAGGTACCAAATAATGCTGTGGTAAAGCTTGGAATTTTTTTTAAGATAGTAAGATGTATGCAAATCCTTAATATCACTTGCATTAATGGATTTCCAAGTAGTATATAAACCAACCATTATTCTTATTAAGCAGTGCTAATATATTTTACATATAAAAATTCTCCCCAGTTTTATACCTTTATATGTATCATATTAAAAGAATTAGTCAAAGCTGCTTTGCAGTTAATGTTTATGATGTTATATACTTCACAAAAGTACCCCTGTGTTATGCTTCTAATGAAACTTTATTTTGTCTTGTTTTATGTAACACATTTGAAAATTCTATCTTTTAAAATACATTATTTTTATTACTACAGGGGTATTATGATGCTTTCTTTTACATAGTTTATTCTTGTATTGATTTTAGTATTTCCAAAAATAAATTAATTCATATATTACTTTGGGTAATACCTGAAAAAAATAAGTTTTTCACAAAATATTTGCGAATCCTGAATCAGTGTAGGTTCTATTCAATTACAGAAATAGTAATTGCGTACCTACTAGCACTATCTGCAGTTATATAAAACGAGATTTTTGTTTTCTTATTTATTGCCTCCTTCCAGAGAGTGTTGAGTTCCACGAGAGAAAGGCCTTTGTTGGTTCACTGCTGGATTGCTGGTTTCTATAATATTTCATGGCACATAGTAAACTGCCAATAAATATTTGCTGAATGGATTTACTTACTCAGAAACTATTTATTGAGTGTCTCTGGTATGCCACATATCTAGGCACTGAGGATAAAGCAGTGAATGGGCCAAAGTCCTGCCTTTCTGGAATTTATTTTTAAGTGGGAAGAGAGAGATTGTAAAATATGTGACCCTGAAAATGTATGTCATATGTCTGATGTTGATAAGTGCTAAGAAGAAAAATAAAGCAAGACAAGGGGTGGGGAGAGAGAATTACTATCCTAGCTAAGGAATTCAGTGAAGACCTCTCTGAGAAGATGAAAAATGTCACTACTCCTGTGCTACTGCCACGGGAGATACTGAAAAAAGTGGAAGACCAGGTCTTAGACTCCAAGGTGACTATAATCTGATGATAAAGTCAGACATGTTACCTATCATAAACATAATGATAGGTGGTGCTATGATAGATGTGCAATGATAGTGGCATGCATGCAGTGCTATGGAACAGTGTCTGGAGAATGAAGTGTAGCCATGTATTAGCAAGCAGGGTATATGGTGGTGGGGTGGAGGATGACTACAGTTTGAAAATGCAGAACTGATTCTAGGCTGTGAAGGTTCTGCCAGATTAAGGACTTCGGGCTTCAGTCAATATTTGGTGGGTGACTAATGGTAGTCTTTAAACATGGAAAGGGACCAATCAGAGCTACATTCTAAAAACTAACTTTGGTAGCAAAATGGGTGGATTCGAGGGCATGAGATTGGGTCAACTGATGTTTTGATAGAATTTGTGATCAAATATTACTTGAAATAACAGAACCTTAGTTGGGCCAAATCTTTTCTTCAAACAAAAGAATAGTGCTTCCAAGATTTCTGTTTTTATAGTCGAACTGGATTACCGTATAAAGTCGTAAGAAAGAAAGAAATAATATTTCATGACAAACTGTAGCTGAGAAGGATCAAGAGAAAGGCAAGAACGAAGATTTATAATCTGGGATTTATAAAATAGCTGTAATTGGTACAGGGAAAACACTCAATTTATCTGGATATACTTGTGTTTCCCTGTTTAATCCACATGGTGTCATTTTTTACATGTGTTTTCTCAGAGCAGTTATTTTCATTCACAGGCTGTGGTGATGACTCACTTCATCCCTTTTGGGTATTAGAGGCTCTTATTTCATTCAGGAGATTTTCCGATTCACCAGACAGTGCATTAGACATGATTGTCTTGTTGGAATTTGGCTGGGGGAAAATACTTAAAGAAATATATCACTATTGCTTATACTACCCTCACATATACATTTTATTTAGCAAAATCTGAACTTGATGAGGAATCTGTATTAGTTTGCTAGGGCTGCCATAGCGAAGTACCATAGACTGGGTGGCTTACACGAAAGAAGGTATCATCTCACAGGGCTGAAAGCTAGAAGGCTGAGATCAAGGTATAGGCAGGGTGGGTTCCTGTTTTGGACATTGAGGGACAGATACGTTCCAGCCCTCTCTCCTTGGCTTGTAGACGACATTCTTCTCCCAGTGTCTTCACATGGTCTTCCATCTGTGCAAGTCCCTCTGCACAAATCTGTGTCCAAATTTCCTCTTCTTGTAAGGACGCTGTGCTTGGGGTCTGACACTCTAATAACCTCATTTGAACTTAATTACCTCTTTAAAGGTCCTATTTTCAAATATGGTCATATTCTGAGGCACTAGGGGTTAGGACTTCAGCATATGAATTAGGAGGATGGGGGATACACAATTCAGATCATAATAAAGTCTAAATATTTGGCTTTTTCTCTCCAGATACCCAGTTTCCCTAAAGTGACAACCCACACCCAGTGACTGGCTGATGCAGTGGTATAAAGGTCTGCTCCACTGGCCCCAAATTCAGGCTAACTCCGTAAAGCCATCCCAGCCCCAGAGCTCCCTGTGCCATGAGCTGAGTTCTTTGTTATGAGAGTATCACAGCTCCCCTCTACCTCTAGTATCCTACTTCCTCACTCCCTCACAAGTGTTGGGTCCTTATACATTTGCCAAGGAACTCAAACTGTGACAACTTTAGTTCAATAGATTTGACCCTTTCCTTGCGAGGGAACTCTTGGTTTCTTACTATTATTGTCAGTTGTCCTCATTAACAAGGTCATTTAATACCTGGCTGCAAATTACTGAAAGTTTGTTTGGAATGACAATTTTTCTTATAGACTTTAATGATTATTCTAGCTAAAGATCATTTTTTTTTTCCTCCGAACTTCTGTAGGACAGCCCTGTACAATTTAGTACTTTAATGATGATTTGTATTTTTTGCTCATTCACATTTGTAAATGATTTAAGATTGCACATTTCCTGAAAGTTGATATGCTTCTATCACATTTTTTTTCTGTTCTTCAAAATGTGTAACATAGTTTCAGAGCTCTAGTTGGTACTTAAGGAATTTGGGAACATACAGTAGTGTAGACACCCCAGAATTTTTAAATGAGAGTGTGGAATCTGAGTTATAAAACTCATATTAGGGAAAGCCTACACTGGGAAAAGAAATTGCATATGTGGTATAAAGTAAATAGAAGATCTGTGTTTGAATATTGACTATGCTGTTTACCCACTATGTGATCTTATAAAAGTTACTTACACTCCCTGAGCCTGGGTTTTCTCATCCATAAAATAGGAATATTATTAATAGCAATCTTATAAAGTTGCTGTGAATGTTAAATGAGATGCAGTATTAAATAAGATGCATGCAGTATTTAGCACATGATTCAGTCATACAATGGATATTATTACCTTCACACTTCCAGTCTTTCTGAATTCATGATGCATCTTGTGATTAGTGTCAAAAGAAATTTGTCAGTTTCACGCAAGGAAGTGGAGCATGATATATTAATAGTTCTTAAGGTCTGTATGAGTGGACTTAGTCATCACAGAAGATAACTATTCACCCAGTTACTTGCCTTAGTTAAATGCCTTGTAGTTGTGACAGAACGTTAAATTTGGATACCTAATTATTATTTTAAAGTGTCCCCAAAAGGATTACATTGTAATCCAAAGACATAGCTTTAACATAAATGGTTACATTGGAGCAGATTGCCTATCATATGCCAAGTAATTCAATTAAAGATGATGGAAAATATTTTAGAATTAGCTGTATAACTTTCAAAATTAGAAAAAGTTGTATGACTGATTGATGAATTATGAAAACCAAATTCTAAATCTAATCCTAAAGAAGCAATCAAACCCAAATTGAGGGTCATTCTACAAAATAATCTGTGTTCTTCAAAAATGTCAGTGTTCTGATCTGTGTTCTTCAAAAATGTCAGTGTCTGGGAAAGCAAAGCAAAGTTGAGAAACTATTTAGAGTTAACAGAGACTAAACCAGTATGACAAATAAATAAAATATATGGTCTGGATTGGATCTTGAATTAGAAAAAATAAAATTGCCACGAAGGACAAATTAGAACAATTGGTAAAATATGGTATGGACAGTTTGACTATCATATTGCATCAATGTTAAATTTTCTGAATTTTCGTATTATACTTCCTATATTATATAAAATTCTTAAATACTATAATTAATCTAATTATACTGACTTATTTAAGAGTTTTCACAGGTTAAGTTCCTCAGCAAGTTTATAGGGACTCAACACTTGTGAAGGAGTGAGGAAGTAGGATTAGGGAGAAAGGGGAGCTGTGATACTCTCATAACAAAGAACTCAGCTCATGGCACAGGGAGCTCTGGGGCTGCGATGGCTTTATGGAGTTGTCCTGAATTTAGGGCAAGTGGAGCAGACCTTTATACCACTGCATCAGCCAGTCACTGGGTGTACACTGCCCCGGGGAAGAGTGCATGACATTCGTCAAAGTGTGTCTCTTTAGCCAAGGACAATTTCCAGAAGGGGATTCAGCTGCAAGCTGTTCATTGCCAAAACTCTTCAGCTGATGGGGAGAATTAGTAGTTCAGTCCTAAAGAGGGAGGAGGAATATAGGTGTCAGACCACAGCATCCACTCTGGTTATCTTATCTGTAATTTACTTTAAAATGATTCAGTAAGTAGAATGATGTGCGAACAAAGATAATACCAGAAATGCACAAAGGCAAGAAAGAAAGATCTCAAGTTAGCAAAATACGAAAAAACTGGTGAATCTGGGTGAAGTACTGTTTTCAGCTTTTCTGTAAAAATTTTTTTAAAAAAATTTTTGAAATTTTTAAAAAAAAGTTTAAATAATGAAATTACCAGTACACTAGCAGATTGGAGGACTATGGAATGAAGTCATCTTTAGAATTCATCCCAGCGCTAGCATGATGGAATTCTGTGACATGGTCAGATTGGTTATGGTGCATTTGCTTTGGGCTCTTGAAGCCATGGAACCACAGCATATTTCCTACATGTTTGTTTTGTCCATAAGTTCTCAAACTTTAATCATATTGTTTAATTAAATGGGTTTGAGGGATTGTAATACCAACCCTGGATTTATAAATAAAGCTGTTCTTTTCTCTATTTTGATGATCAACAGTGGGCAAGTTTCTGTATTAAAGATCAATTATTACCCATTTGAAGAAAAACAGGGAAGCTGAGAATATTTAAGATACATTTATTGAGATGATTTAAGACAAAATTATTAGACCTCATAGTTAATGAAATTGTATTGTAATAGATACATATTGTCAATAGTTTATTGAAAAACTGCAAGCAAAGCAAATGTCTTTGCCTTTATTAAAAGTCGGGAAGATATAGCAGGCTCAATATTTAATATTTATCTTTTTAATTGTGAAATCATCTTTGGGATATTTATTTATTATGAAATACGTTTTAAAATATTGCTTAATTCTAAAGTATGATTTAAAATAAACTATTTCTCTGTAGTTTTTACCAAGTCCTTATCTCACTAAGCTGGAATGTTGCTCCCAACCACATCTTGTTTTAGATGTGAGGATGGTCATGTCTTCCCACTCTGTTTTCAATGTTACATCAAAAAGTCTCAATTCAAGGGCACTGAAGACAGTTATTTTCTTATGAAAGATTTGCCAACTCCTTTCTTACAGGCATCTTGCTGAATGCATTCAGCAAACATTTTTAAGCATAGACTTTAGAGTCAGTCTCCCTGGATCTGAATTCCACTTCTAACACGTAGCTATGTGCTCTTTGGAAAATTACTTAACTGCTCTGTGTCTTAGTTTCCTCATCTATAAAATATAATACTTATAGAATGAATAGTTAATATTATCTATTTTATAGAGTTATTTTGAAGATTAAATGAGTTATAATATGTAGAATACCAGGCATGTAATAAGTACTTAATAAGTTTTAGATATTATTATTGTCATCATTATTAGATATTTATACTGCATACTAGAATCACATGTTTTAACTTAGATCATTATTATTATATTGATTTTATAAAAATAAAGATGCACATTAATTAAATGTTAATCCAAAATCACCAAGGTCATCTAACTAGTGAAGGAGGAGAGCTGGAATTCAAACTTCAAGTCCAATTTTCTTTTCACTTTTGTGCACTCACGGGTGGGAGAATTCCAGTGTATTTTTTTGTCAGCCTCCCGGGACCAGCAGCAGATTACCATTTGGAATGGGCTTAGATAGACCCTGCCACCTCCAATGTGTTTTTACATGTAATCCTGCATGGTACAGATGTGAGTATCTAGGGACTTTATTTTCTATCAGATTATAAATTATTGAGAGCACAGTCTAAGTCTTATTGGTATTTGTGTCCCATGCACTGCTTAGTGCGATGCTTTGAAGATAATAATTGTTCAGAAATTATTTGTCAAAAGCATTCCTGAACAAAATTGCTATTGATTTTTAACATAGTTAGGTCGGGCGCAGTGGCTGATGCCTGTAAATCCCAGCACTTTGGGCAGCCGAGGCGGGTGGATCACAAGATTAGGAGATCGAGACCATCCTGGTTAACGTGGTGAAATCCTGGCTGTACTAAAAATGCAAAAAATTAGCTGGGCATGGTGGCAGGTGCCTGTAGTCCCAGCTACTCGGGAGGCTGAGGCAGGAGAATCGCTTGAACCCGGGAGGTGGAGGTTGCAGTGAGCTGAGATCGTGGCACTGCACTCCAGCCAGGGCAACAGAGCGAGACTCCATCTCAAAAAAAAGTAAACAAAACAAAACAAACATAGTTGATGCTTATGTTTTAGTTTTACATGTTGCTATTCCAACATTTAGTAGGGGTGCAATAGCCAAGACTCAAGCTTCCCACAAGGAAAATTAAACAATTTGAACTTTGCTTTGTCCGCCAAAACATTCATCCCATTATGGTTTTGTGTAAAATAAGCCTTATTCTCTGCCTATAAATAGATTATTTCAAAATGTTAATTAGTGTGGCCAGACCTGATAATAATTTCCTGATTTATAACTAGATCTTTTAATTTATCTAACCTTAAAGCTTTGTATTATTCTTTTCTCCTTATGAACTTATTGCCATTTTGATCAAGCTTGTCCAATCCTCAACCCACAGGCCGCATGTGGCTCAGGACGGCTTTGAATGTGGCCCAACATACATTTGTAAACTTTCTTAAAACATTATGAGATTTTTTTTTTTGCGTGTTTTTTCTTCTTTTAGTTCATCAGTTATTGTTAGTGTTAGTGTATTTGATGTGTATCCCAAAGACAATTCTTTTTCTTCCCAGGGAAGCCAATGTGGATACCCCTGATTTAGATGATAGTCCGCTTCTGCCACTTCATTGAGCTTCATTTACCTGATCTGCCACATGCAAAGGTTAGATAAGATGGCTTCTAAACTATGACTTTGTAAATTTTTGCTCTTTGTAAGAAGATAATTTATATGTAAACCAGTTTACTTCCATACTAACCAAGATTGTCTCCTTTCACAGTAATGAATCAGATTGCTGTCCATTTGGCCTGGTCATTTGAGTCTTGCTAATTGGTCTATGAGAAACATTGCCAAAATTTTGAATCTGCTCTTTAGGGGGGACATTTAGGTGAACTGGTGTGAACTGATATTTTAGGATTGTGTCCAGTTGAATGTGTGTGTGTGTGGTGGGGAAGTGGGGGTTTGCCACATTATTAGTTTTTAATCTAATTTTAATATTAATTATTTGAAGAGTCCTAGTAATTGTTCATGTATTTCTTCTTAAACACAATATAAACAGACCCATTATTAGGATTCAAACTTTGAACTGTATCCTTTCCTCTTTCCTTCCCAACTCCTTTCTCTGTCCCTACTCCTCCCTCCTTTCTTTCTCTCTCCTTCTTCCTTTTCTTCCTCTCCCTTCTCTCCCTTCTTTCCTCTCCCCTCCAAATACTCTCTCCTTTCTCCTTCCCTTTCTTCCTCCCTCCCTTGCTTACTCACTCCTTTCCTTCCTTCCAAGAAAGTTTAATGAGAATCCACTGGGAGACACTTTTCTGAGGACTTAACGATTCAAGCTTTAAATAAGGTCTAGTCCTTGCCCTTAGGTAGCTCTTAGACTCATAGGGCACACAGAAAAGAACAGATACTAATTATAAAATAAGTTGGTAAGTACAGCAATATCAAAAACACTGTGTTCTTATAGGGTTATATAGAATTTAGGGTTAGGAAGCAATTCCAAATGAAGTGATAGTTGGGTTGAGACTAGTCAGATGAGTATGGTCATGGTAACAATATATACAGTATATACATTATATATATACACAATATATATACAATATATACTCTCTCTCTATATATAATGGGTATACACACACACCACACACACACACACACACACATATATATTTCCCCACACACCTTTTACTGAACTTCTTGAGTTTCATGACTGCCCTTCAGAACCTGGAAAAGAACACAAGCTATAGTAAAGAAAAATATACCTGTCCAAACAAATTTGAAAGGTCAACTCTCAGTCTATCAAACTGAGATTCTTGTCCTACACTTGATTCTCTTAGTGTAACACCCGCATGGTTTGAAGGGAAACATGCCCTTTAGAAAACAGGACAGACCGTCGTGGGTTGGGTTTGTCAAACTTTTTTAGTACCCTGGGTTTTATCAAAATAACGCCATCCGGTTTTGCCAAGGGCTTTGCTCCTCACTTAAAAAGTCCTCATATTTCAATCCATGTGTTTCATATTCATTTAGACATCTCATCACGCTAGAGTTGGGTAAGAATTGTTTAGTGTCCCAAATGTCTTTCCTACTAGCCTTTAATTCTTAGAAATAAAGAATGATGCCAGGTGTGGTGGCTCACACCTATAATCCCAGCACTTTGGTAGGCCAAGGAGGGCGGATCACTTGAGATCAGGAGTTCAAAACCAGCCTGGGCAACATGGTGAAACCCTATCTCTACTAAAAATACAAAAATTAGCTAGGTGTGCTGGTGCTTACCTATAGTTCCAGCTACTCAGGAGACTGAGAATTGCTTGCACCCAGGAGACAGAGGTTGCTGTGTGCTGAAATTATACCACTGCACTCCAGCCTGGGTGGAGAGTCTCAGAGTGAGACTCTCAAAAAAAAAAAAAAAAGAAAGAATGAATGAAAGAATTACACTTTGCCAAATGTAAATGAATTTCAGACCCTTACTTTTCAAAGGGGCTTTGCAAATCTCCTTGTGCTGTAGGCGAATCTGGAAAAATCTTTATGTCCCTATCCTGATTCTAGAGATACTCAGGCATGGGAGCCTTTCTCAAAGTGATCTCCCTACATTAGAATCCCCCCAGGGGTTCTTAAAAATGCCTTTTCATGGGCTCCAATACAGATTTGCTAAATTTGAATCCCTTCTTGTTTTATATAATGTGATTCTTTAGAAGGAACTGCACATTCACTTAGTGAATATGTACAGTATATTTATATAGTGAATAGGTACGATATATAAATATATAGGTAAATATATATATACATATATAAATATATATGTAAATATATACACACAGAACTATAAATATATATTACTATATATATTTATATATAGTACCTATTCACTAAGTATTAGCTATTATTATCCAGATGCCTTCTAGACATCTCAATTTGATATCCAACAGACATTTGGAACTCACCTTGTCTAAAATTGAACTCATGATCATCCCTCCAAATGTAGTCAAAAGTATGCCTTGTCTCAGCTGGCAGGGTGCCACCATTGCCAAATCTAGAAACCCCAGCAATTACTTGCCTCTCACTTCCAGTGGCTCAATATGTCCTAGTTAGATTTTATCTCTAACATCTTTCTAATTAATTCCCTCGTTTTCATGCCTTCTGCCACTGGCTGGTTAGATCCACAACATCACCTCCACCCTCATCCAGATTACTACAATCACCTCTTTCCTTTGCTTTCAGTCTTCCAACTTCTCCAGAGGACTAATCCATCCTCCACACTTAAATATATATCTGACGGTGCCACCTCCCTTTTTGACTGCCTGGGCTCAAGCCGTGATTCCTTATTAATGTCTAGGATGAAGTTTAACTTTTACTTTAATGCCCACAGCCCTTATAATTGGTCTCTTTCTTACCTCTGCAGTTTATCTCTCACTACCCAATGTGAATCCTTTGCTCTAGCCCTACAAATAAAGTTCTCCAAATGTGTTCTGCTCTTCCATGCTTTTACGTACTCAGTTATCCTCTGTCATTCCTATTCCCTTCCATGTGTCACCCTCTCCTAACTTCTTTTAGCTCTTATGTTTTCTCAGAATCAGCTTTGATATCACCTCTTCTTTAAAGTCTTCCCCTATCAGTCTGATTTAATTGCCACTATCCTTAGCAGAGTGTAGTAAGTACTTAGCATAATATAATAAATAATACAATTTATCATTTATTTCTTTTTTGGGAGAGGTCAAGTGGAGTTTACCACACTATTGTTAGTTATAAAGCTTATTTTGAGACCTGTTCTTTCCACATTTACTCTAGAACTTTCTAAATGTATGAAAGTAGTTGATCTTTGGAATGCCGATTACATTTAGAGGGAGGTATCTGAGGGCTCCATAAGGCTTGCTGAAGTGCTGCTGATGACATTCTACATCTTCATCTGGGTGGCACTCCATGAATGTGTACATATGCAAATGCATTAGTCTCTGTTCTTAAATATGTGCACTTGACTATAAGTCATACTTTATTTTTTTAAAAGTGAATGAAAGTAGCTGACCTTTTATCTTTAACTATAAAATTCTCTTTTCTGTTTTGTCTATTGAATGATATCGTGGGCACCTTGCCTCCAGAGCACAACGTTAAATGCCATTATAGCAAGGCACATTTAGCTTCCTGGGGAAAAGGGCTTTTAAAATTTTAACTTCTCACTAGGCAATGAAATAATAAAATGGGATTAATTGGAGAAGTAGTTTAATACTTGCTTTACTAATGTTTCTACTCCCCAAATATTTATTTAATTTTGGTAGGTATTAATCTTGTTACTATTGTGATGCTCTTTTTAGCTCTTCAAGGTTACCGGAAGTAAAGATTATTATGAATTATCCCATTAAAAATTATTTAAAATACAGATAAAAAATAAACCATTGCTTCTGAATTTTCAGCTTCAGGTCTTAACTCTTTGACTTAATCATTGTACTACATGATCTGCAAACTCTTAGTCCTGAGAGTCTATGATTTCACTTGGAGTGTTTTCTTTGAAGAGACTTTATTGATTAAGCGTTGCATTCATTTCCTATTTCTTTGAAAAGTAAATTCCCTTTAAAAGTAGACTTATAAACATAGATTATGTTGCTTGCTATTGTATCTCCAGCACTTAAAACAGCCTCTGACACATAGTTGATGCCGAAGTATAGTAACAGTAACATTGAGGCACACCCGAAATATGGGCCTCTTTATTCAGTAATTATGTTTATATATACAAAGCAACCCAATGCTATATCTTAACCTAGATTTACTTCTAATTTAAAAATCATGGATCACAGCACAGCCATATTTCTGGGAGATGGAAGCATCAATTTCATTGTTATTGTGGCATTAGAACAAGTCTTGGTTTGACTGGAAAATCATAAGTAAATCTGGACTCAGTCCAAGTTTTATCAAATAACCTTGAAACTTTTAGATTTGAGTTAATCTCCTTGTACTGTAGGCATGTAGAAACAATAAAATTGAAATACTATTTCTCCTTTTTATAATAGTATTACAAATAAGAATGAAGTAAAATCTATAGTCATTGAAAAAATTAAAACATACGAATTTAAGATGATATTATTAAATATTTTTGGTTAGTACTGATAATAATTTGCAATAACCAGATGATGTGTATTTTCAGGTCCTAGTCATACTTGTTAGGATTATAGAGACAAATTATATTAATAGCTATTTCTCAGAGCAACTGTTTCTGGAAAGAATATGGAAAATAATTTACTCATACTGTAGAAAATGTGTTTTTTCATAAAATATAAGAATGTATTTATTGGGCACATATTCAGTATATTCTGACTAAAATCAGCTTAGCACTCTTCTTTTTCAAAAAACAAAATATGGCTGGTTGCGGTGATCCCAGCACTTTGGGAGGCAGAGGTGGGTGGATCACTTGAGGTTGGAAGTTTGAGATCAGCCTGGCCAATATGGTGAAACCGTGTCTCTGCTAAAAATACAAAAATTAGCTGGGCGTGTTGGTGCATGCCTGTATTCCCAGCTACTCAGGAAGCTGAGGCAGGAGAATTGCTTGAATCTGGGATGCAAAGGTTGCAGTGAGCCAAAATCGTACCATTGCACTCCAGCCTGGGCAACAAGAGTGAAACTCCATCTCAAAAAAAAAAAAAAAAAAGAAAAAAAAAAAAAGGAAACGCAAAAGAAATAGCTGTTTTCTTGCCATTTACTTAGTGTGCTGTTATTGTTTTTCCAGAGCTGTACTGGGTTGTGCGGAAAATATGGAAAGATTAGTAAACATGCTACTTAAATTGAAAGAGTTTACAACCTTGTAGGATAAAATAAGCCATATCTGTGGCATTTTTATTGAACAGTTTTCTTGTTATTAACTAGTTTTCAAATCCACTAAGTAAATTCTTACAAAGGCTAAAACTCCAGCCTATTAAAATCCCTTTGAGTTAGTTTCCCAGGTAGGTTGTTAACAAATATAAGTGATGCTGCCTTCATTTTCTGAGTTTTTGTTGGTCAATAATTTCTTTTGACTGGTACTTCTTTGTTTTACATTTAAAATAGTTATTTCAAGTATTTGCTATTAGGATGCTGTAAAATATCAGTAGAAATGCTTTCTATATCATCAGAATTAAATAAGTGATTAAATTTGGTTGAATTTAATTTTAAGGTTAAATAGCTTAAACCTTTTATCTCCATGTTTGTAGTCCCCTGGAGGAAAGACATGACATGTTTTACTTTCTTGCATACCCCAAGCATTATGTTTGTGCAAACAGTGATACAGTTTTTCCCCCCAAAAGCTAAAGGCATGGGTCACATCTATAATCACAGCACTCTGGGAAGCAAAGGTGAGAGGATCGCTTGAGGCCAGGAGTTCAAGACTAACCTGGGCATCATAGGAAGACCCCATCTCTACCAACAAACAAAAGATAAAAAAATTAGCTGAGCACAGTGGCATGGGCCTATAGTTGCAGCTACTTGAGAGGCTGAGGTGGGAATGTGGTTCAAGCCTAGGAGATCCAGGCTGCAGTGGGCCATGATCACACAACTGTGTTGTAGGACTTTCTCCTTAGTTTAGCTAAAAGCCAGGTTCTTGTCACATGGACATGAAATATTAGGCTCGCAGACACTTTGAAGAGTGAGAAAACTGGAATTTATTGGGCGAAAAGGAAAAAAGGGAAACACAGACTCTCAGGAAAGTGAGAGTCCTGCTAGCTGGTTTCCTGCCTTATAGATTGAATGGCAGGTTACTACCCTGGATCAGAAAGGCCAGGCTCCTCCCAGATGCAAAGCGCATGAACTTCCTGAGGCCCCACCCCAGTACACACTCCTCCCAGTGGCGGGCTGGTTGGAGGTTCTGTCAGGGGTCCCTTTTTACTTGGCTGTCTCAACTGCACTCCAGCATGGGAAACAGGGAGGCCCTGTCTTGAAAAAAATAAAAAATAAATGGCCAGGCGCAGTGACTCACACCTGTAATCCCAGTACTTTGGAAAGCCAAGGTGGGTGGATCACCTGAGGTCAGGAGTTTGAGACCAGCCTGACCAACATGGCAAAACCACGTCTCTACTAAAAATACAAAAAATTAGCCGGATGTGGTGGCGGGCGCCTGTAATCCTAGCTACTTGGAAGGCTGAGGCAGGAGAACCACTTGAACCCAGGAGGCGGAGGTTACAGTGAGCCGAGATTGCACCACTGCTCTCCAGCCTGGGCAATAAGAGCGAAATTCTGCCTCAATAAATACATAACATAAATAAATAAGAAAAAAATTAAAATTAAATAAAGAAGACTAAAGGCTATTAGAAATTATTATATACTAAGATAAATTTAACAATAATTATGTAAGATGCAGCAATGCAGTTTTAATTACACAAAGAAAAAACAAATTTAAATCTTCAGATTACAATGTCCAAATGAAGTAAAGAATTTCAAATTTTTGGCAGGGAACGAACGGTAGCTTATGCCTATCATCTCAGCCCTTTAGAAGGCTAAGGGTGGGAGGATTGCTTCAGCCCAGGAGTTTGAGACCAACCTGGGCAACATATAGTGAGACCCTGTCCCAGTTAAAAAAAAAAAAAAAAAAAAAAAAAAATTTCAAATTTTTACCTAACAAAATGAAATCTGAGTTGAAATCTACTGAAATAGTATTAGATTTTCCTTTCACCTTCTATAGCTGAAATTTTATTTTGAAAGATGTCAAAAGAATAAATAAGTATATAAAAATATGGATTTGCTTCTTTCAAGTGTTTAAAAATTATTTCTCATTTTACTACTGGTCAAGAACTTGTATTAACTTAAATGTTTGCCATCTAGCTCACAGGTTCTAGCATGTAATAGGCACTCAGTAAAAGGTTTTATTAGTTCAGCTGGAAATTTAAGTTAATAAAGTAACATGAATAAAAACAAAAAACCAGTATCACCACAACAAAAACACCTGGCACAAAGCTCAATTTAGACAAAATACAATAAAGGTGAGTTCTTGCCTTCCTCCCTCTCACTCCTGCCTCTGAACGTTTCCTATACTTCATAATTTTGCTGCAAGAATCCCCTACTGAGTTCCTTTATTTAAAACCTCAGGTTCGTTGGTTCTTTGAAAGTGCAAATGATTATAATTGAATGTCCACAAAAAGTCTTTCACATTAGGGCCAATGGGAGATAAATAGAGTTGGTCAAAATGTGTCATGTCCTAAGCTTGGTCACTTTTCCCATTATGCCTTGAGATCTGCTAAACCCTTTGTTTTAATGAACTTTGACTGGAGTGTTGTGAAAGGAAACGAAGCATGGTATGTTGATGGAGAGTTTGCTTCAGTATTATGTTCTTTCTCAACATGCACTATTTTGTTCAGGGCTAGCCTAATCCTAGTATGAACTTAGCCATAATTATATGACTCCATTTACCTTGTGCAATTAACTGGATAATTGCATGAATGTGAACATTGCTTTGGCCAGCCTTTCCTCCATATATTCCACAGGGGACATCCTCTTCAGCTGCAATGTAGTCTTCTGGGATCTAATTATGATGTGTCTTGGAATCTGGCCCGCATACAAGAATTCAAGCTGGTTTTCCAGGGTGGAGACCATGAAGAAATCCCAATCGGATTCACTGGAATTCATTTGTAAACATCATGCTATTTGACTGTATTGTAATGGAGTAATTCATTATGATTTTAATTTACACACTAAAATTGAATGCTAAAATATGTGTTGACCGTCCAACTTCTAGTTCAGCATGTCTGACCTGACATACTTACTGGGTGCTGACTGATATGTCTATAAGGTTGATAGGCCCTATTGTGTTGTTAATGAGACAAGGTAATTGCTCTTGTTATGGGTGTACAGCAAATGGTTCCAGAATGGAAGAAGGGCCAACATTCTTAATTTAGAGGTTAAAATACATTATTTCTTCTCAAGGTGAAAGAAACTTGTAGCAATGGTCTGAACTTCTAAAACACTAGACAGAAAAATTGAAGATGAGTAAACCTTTACTCTATATTTTGACTGAGTGGAAGAAAATGTCACTTTTCATATTTCCTCAACTTGTCTTATTAAGGCTTAGAAAGAGACCACTGATGTTGATAGCCACAGCATTCTTCCGGGAGAATTATGTTTACAGGGATTCAAGTTTTTTAATTCATCAAGGACAAAGTACTACCACTTGTGAAGTCATTCACTATCCAAACTCATCTTCTTCTTTAAAAAAAATATTCACCAGGGAGAGTGGGATGTGGAGGGCTGATATGTAAAATGAAAAAGTATGGCTAGATGGATTCCATTACATAATTGGGAATAGGTGTTAGTCAATCTAGTTATTTAGCTGTAGTTGTATACTTGATCTTACAGCTCAGAGTGGTGGCAGCTGCTTGCTTTTGCTAATCCCTGGATTACTTTACCTTATTTTCACTTCTATACCTTGACCCTATTTTGTTTCTTAGCCTTTGTATCACCTATGTAACTAAATTCCTTCTATTACATTTTCACATTCTTGTTTGCTCGGTTGAACTCTGAACGATGAGAATGAGTTTTACTAATGGAAAGAAAGAGTAGAAAACAGTTGAAGAAGAGAAATAGAGCTGTATTATAATTTATGGATTGACAATGCGTATGTTTAGGACTGGCCTCTGCTGTTTACCTAAGTCACTGCTCACTTGCAGTCATTCGAAGGACTGGAGGTGGACACCTGAATTTGTCAAGTCCTAGTGGTGGCTCTTACTAGAAACTTTTATTCCTGCTTTGTCATTTGACCCTCAGTAAGTTTGGTTTTCCTCCAAGATGATACAGAATTTGTCCACTGAAAGGCTCCTGTATTTTTTGGTTAATGCAATATGTGGAGAAGAAAGAAGGAATTCTTAACTGTTCAATGTAGGAAATTAAATATTCAATCCAAATGAGTTCTCTTGTTCCCCATAGAGCGGCATTTATGAAATTCAGACTGATTTAGCATGTGTTTTTGCTTCTTCAACCAAATCATAATATTAATAATTTTTCTGCATACACTTTGGCTGAAATTTTCTCTATAAATAAAGCTCCTTCTAAAATGACTTCCTTAATGTGATGTTAGATGTGATTAGTTAACTGAAAAGCCACAGAAAATATTTATATGATCAACATTGTAAAAGTAATACCTCAGATGCTGTCACATCATATGAGTACTTCATAAAAGGCAATGCAAATGCTCTTTCCATCTATGCCTTAAAGGAGACCAAAAGAAACCGTGATGGTCTCAGCTTCTTTATTATAAAAGTTGATCCTTTGGTAAATTTTATTAAAGAATAATTTGCTGAATTGGAAAAGAAAATAAAAAATAGGTATGTCATCCAATAATTTGCCCTCTTTATGCTAAAAAAAAAAAAAAAAAAAACCTCAGCAGAATTGGATGCCTTTTTAAAAATCCAGATTTTCTGTAGTTTTAAAGCATACAGTCATTTGAAAGACAATCCAATGTCAAATATTTTATAGAAGTTGAGGAATTGAAAGCCAAGGCAGAAACCAAGGTGGGCCTTGTATCTATCTCAGGGAGCTAGCCCACTTCTCTGAGACAATTGTGAATTGTTAGTTGCCTCCAATTTAAAGTATTTATGTTTCATATAAAAAAATCCCGGGTTAAATGGAACTCAGATGACCTAGGACTGACATTAGGAACCCCTTTACATGAATTAGAAATAGGACATGCAAAGCCAAGCAGGGGCGACCAAGTGGATACACAAGCTTTCTTTGGCTCACAGAAGGACTTGGACAGCCAGATGCATTAACACTCTGTGGGCATACATACAGGAACAGCCTTATGTCAGTGTCAGGTGCCAGGCTGCTGATGGTGTATTAGAAATCATCTGATAGGTGGTAACACAAATCCGGGCTCCTCGTAAAATAAGTTTACATGGTTTTTTTTGGTAGGAACCAACACCAGGTTGGACAGTTAATGAGCCCCAGAGCTGTTTATTGGTTACTCCTAGGGAGCCTGATGAAGTAGTTCAGTCAAGCTGAGATGGCTGTTTGGCTGGTGCAGGGAACCTACCCAGCCTTAGTGCTGTTTCCTCGCACATTATGGTGGATATTTCCCTTACCCAGATGTCCGCTTTCTTGTTTGTTTGTTTGTTTATTTAGGGGGTCCATTGCATGGAAATTGATAAGGTTTGTTTGTGTCTTTATATATATGTATTTTTAATCACATTTTGTTGACAAAGGAGAAGAGGGGATTGGTCAGCTGGATGGCATTAGGTCAAAGGCAGATGGGGAAAAAATAGTCTTGGCTAAGGGGTCCCGGGCAGCTAAGGGGTCCCAGGCAGCTTACAGAAGGCTGTACTGAGAGAATGAAAGATAAGCAAATTTAGCAAGTGCAGGGAGAGGAAGGAGCACTTCCTCCTGGCAATTCTCAGAACTGTTTCTCAGCTATTTACTTCCTATTTTGATACCTAGAGCAACAAGAAACAAGGCCTCTGGAGCAGCCTTTGACTGGCCTTGTCCTGAGCTTGTTTATCCACTGCATCTGTCAGGAAGCAATTATGATAAGGCCTCTGGCACTGGTCTGGAAGATTTTTTTTTTTTTTCTATTTTCTGTGTGGCTTTTGATTGATCATGTTTTACACACAGACCTCTATTCTTGGATTGATTTATTAACAAGCTTCAAAAGAACCTCCACCATTTAGCGGGTTTTTTCCTTTTGCTTCAGAGGAAAAGCATTATTTACACCTTTACATAAGGGCATTCTCCAGGCTTTCAGTTCAGTAACTAATGAGGATGGAGTGACTTGTGTCTAGGGATCAATGCCCCCATGTCTAGATGTATTATATATGTGTACACTTGACACTTAATTTATTGTACTGGAGTGGATTTGTTTCATCTGCCGGGAAAGTAAAAGATGAAAGGCTTCTTGAAGAAAATGGTGGTTTGGACAAGTCACTTTAAGACTCCAGGGCTTATTCAAAGGATTTCTATTATTTTATTATATGTTAGGGAGATCCCTCTTATTTTCTTCCTGAAACCACTTCCCCTCCCACAGTTTTCCCTTTGCAGTCACCCCAAGCTATACCATGTTGATTTTGTGTCATTGGTTTCATGTTGGATTGGGTCTGCATTTGGAATCTGCCTGCTTTGGACCAGAAATTTGATTTGCTTGGCCCCACTTCAAATATTGTCAGCACTCTGTGCATTAAGGGCTCTATAAAAATAGGAAATAATAACCACTGCTTTATGAACTGAAAACAGCTTTTCTCACCACATTTACTTCTCAGTGGACAACAGTAATTTCCACATTTAAAAGACAATCAATATTAAGCATCTTTCATTATCTCCATGCTACTTCCACTGAAACGGACATAATGAGAAATTGGAGGCATCTTATTTCTCTCTGTTTGCAGATGATACAGACTCAATGAATGTTTTTCAAAATCGTAATAACAAGGATACACATTCTTCCCTGCAATGAGGATGCTTAGATGAAAAATTTGTGTAGTCTGGCAGCTGCTATCACTTGTCATGTTTATTTTTACTTCTATACCTTGACCAATAGCAAGGGAACAAGGAGAATAGACCACTGATAAAATTAGTTTCTTTTTAGAAAAAAGTGTGACCTTCTTGTAACTCAGAGCAGCTTTGGTTTCTGGAAAATACCATCTCAAATTCTGCGGAGTCATCAGATAAGGCAGTTAATTAAACAAACAAGCAAATTGGGCGTGAGCAATAATTATACAAGGGCCATGTGGTGACAGCCAATGCGATCCTTTTATGAAGTCATTATTCAGTATGGCCAAATGCCATGTTGGGTCAACAAACGTTAGTCCAAATTTTGCTGTTTTATTCTTAAATTACTGCTGTGTAATAAACTGGGACACAATATTGAGTTTTTCAGAAGACTAATTTTTAAAAAATGTGATTGCTTTCTATTAATGGGGGTTAAAGCCTTTTATGAAATGATTGTAAGGGTAGTAACTAATGCATCAGTGAACGACAAAGTGTTTGATATGATGCCAATTGAGTAAAATTTTACAAATATTTAATAGAGCACATTATAGATGTCTCATTTACTAGGACCCCAAGGAAGAGAAAAGTTAACCATGATTGGTCTTGAGCCGACAAGTAGGATTTCTGGAGGCAATACCTCAGTTATATGACCTGCTTCTTACCCCTGGTGCCCATGATTATAATAAAGCATAAACTGCAAAACACAGGGCAGCTGCTCCTAGTCCAGCGGCAGCACAAGCCTCTGTCTTGTATTCAGACTTCATTCCTAAAGAGTAGCTTTCCTGGATCCATGAACAGCTCATCGGTTTTTTTTTTTTTTTTTTTTTTTTTTTTTTTTTTGAGGAGGAGTCTCGCTCTGTCGCCCGGACTGGAGTGCAGTGGCCAGATCTCAGCTCACTGCAAGCTCCGCCTCCTGGGTTTCCGCCATTCTCCTGCCTCAGCCTCCCAAGTAGCTGGGACTACAGGCGCCCGCCACCTCGCCCGGCTAGTTTTTTTTTGTATTTTTAGTAGAGACGGGGTTTCACCGTATTAGCCAGGATGGTCTCGATCTCCTGACCTCGTGATCCGCCCGTCTCGGCCTCCCAAAGTGCTGGGATTACAGGCTTGAGCCACCGCGCCCGGCCAGCTCATCGGTTCTAAAAGCAAGGTCTGCAGCCTGAACTCTCCTAGCATGGGCTTTTTGGGTAATGATACAGTATTTTGATCTGTGGTGTTACTTATCATATTATGGTATATAAATAATATACTTTGTGGTGAGGCTGAGAAAGGAGCATTGAATAGCACACCTAGGAGACCTGGGTTCTCCTTTTGGTACTGTTTTTAATCTGCTAGTGTCACTTGCTTGTGCTTCAGTTTCCATTTGTAAAATGAATGACAGAGTTGGTTGAGGTCAGTGTTTCTGGTCAGGATCTGTTTGCCATATGCTTCATGCTCAAAAATGCCTGTTGAAACACTGATTCCCAGGTCTATCTTGCCCCTATTGAATTAGAATTTTGTAGGTTGGCCATGCAATCTGCATTTATACTACATTGTTCCTCACAGGTGATTCTTACACAAGCAAAAGTTTGAAAAGTACGTGATTGCACTGAATCTCTCTAGGATTCCTTCCTACTCTTCAGTCTTCTACTCCTCAGGGTAGTGCTTCATCAAAAGGAAGAACTCACTCTCCCTCCCCCATGGGAATGGATGATGGCTGTTCAAGGGTGTTTTGCCCGACTGAATTCTTTTGTAGATAAAAAACTGTGGAACTTAGTTATCTCCAGTACTTTAGGTTAGGAAGATTGCCTAGATCACAGAGATAAATTAAAACAATGCTCTTGTGGGGGGAAAACTTCACAAGGTTTTGAAAGCACAGATGTCCTTATACTACATTCCCCTACAGTCACCTTCAAAATAATCCCTTGAAAGTCCCAGCTTCCTCTTTGTGGGCAACAGTTCAGTCTGTGCCGAGACTCATGCAGCCAGGTGATTCAGCTCTTTGAAAGGCTTCGGTTCAATTCTGATGAGGATTCAGTTCTTCCCTGACTCCTTCAGACTAAACATTTGAGTTATAAGCCACATTAAAACCATTTGGTAGAGATTGTAACTAGGGAAAGTCAGTTCATAATCTGACACCTTATAAAGCCTTATTTTAGAGTTTGTGGGGTTTGGTGTATAAAATTTATTTTTTTGGTCTTAAGCAAGCACCTGGCTGTAGGTTTTTCTCTTGCTGGCTGGCAAAACAAAACAAGGTTCAATTGATTTCTCTCCTTTAAACAGTTTTAGTCTTTGCCTAATTTTATTTGGACTTAGTTGAGCTAGCTAGGATCACTGCAAACAGAAAGCAGCTGGAGGAGCCTGGGTACAGCCAGATGAATTTGAGCTTGGGTTTCCTTTCTCCAGCATTTACAGAGGTTGTTCTCAAACAGGGACAATTTACCTCCCAGGGACATTTGGCAATGTATGTAGACATTTTTGTTTATCATAGCTACTGGCATCTAGTGAGCAGAGGCCAGGGATGCTGCTAAACAGCTATAATGCCAGGTTAACCCTTATTGCCTACAAAGCATTATCTGGCTCAAAATGTCAACAGTCCTGAGGTCAAAGAGCCCTAATATTCTAGGGTAGCTAGAATAATAATCCATGTATTTTGGGGGTAAGATGTATCCATAAAGCCAGAAAAGAGTATGGGATGGAAGAATAGATGGAGGGTGGCTTTGACATAGACTTTTTGACATAATGGTGCTGAGCATGGTGGCTCATGCTGGAAACCCCCGCACTTTGGGAGGCCAAGGAAGGAGGATTGCCCAAAAGTCTGAGAGCAACCTGGGCAGCATAGTAAGACTATGTCTCTATTTAATTTAAAAAAGAAAAACTTTATTTGAAAATGAAGTCTAACTAATTTCTAGGACAGGTTCAAGCTCAATAAGGTGCTTACAACAGATTTTGACAAGGATCCAGGAGAGAACTGTAGGCTGCGTTAAATATATTAAAGCAGGCCCGCTCATTTTAGGCCAGGTAAGGAACAAGATGAGTTTTGTTTATCAACAGAGACATATTAGACATCTTAGCAGTTTGTTTTTATGATGTGATTTTAACAAAAAATACATTCTCTTTTTTCTTTTAAAAGTTGTGTTTATAGATTCTAGAATATTATATATATGTATATCCCTATCCTTTCAACTTTTCTAAGGCTATTAAAAGCATCAAATAGTTAACTACTAGCTAAAAAGAGAGCTTGGCTGAAAGCACTTGTTTTTACTGATGTTCCTAAGACCACCTTTGCAAAATTAAAACAGTCTGATTTCCAAGCTGTCATTGGTCATTCCTAGGCATAGAGCAAGCTAACTTTGGAAGGAATTATGATACTAGTCCCTCCCTAAAACTAACCCAGGGACCAAATACTCCCTTTGTAAGACTAATGAAAGGTCACAGGTATAGGATTATGGGAGGGGCCTGAATTCTGCAACGATGTAGGCATAGTTTCCATAATTTCTTACTGCTTAGGGGTCATGTGGCCAGAGGTCACAAGCTTTGTGACTTTCTCAATTGCTCCTATAGATGACATCACTATTGTAGAACTTAAGATTGGTTTTTCTTGAGGTATTTCTCACTGACCTCACCCAGACTCATGATCCATGACTCAGCTGGACCTGTGGCCCCACCCAGAGGTAGACTTAGCCGTGAGGATGGTTTTCTATACCCCTGTGATTTCATCCCCAACCAATCAGCAGTACTCTTCTCTAGCCCCCTGCCACCAAATTGTCCATAAAAACCCTAATCTCTGAGCCTTCAGGAGGAAGTGATGTTTGAGCGATAATGTTAGTTCTCCCATGTGATCTGGCCTTGTGTCAATAAAATTCTTTCTTTCTCTACTGCAGTGCCATGGTCTCAGTGGATTGATTCTGTTTGTGCAGTGGCCGGGAAGCACCTGTCCGGTGGTTACATCCTTCTACTATCAACCTGCACTGGTTATTTTCTCTGCTCCACCCATTGTTTTCTCTTCCTTGTATACCGACAAGCTCCCTTGCTCCTGGTTTCTTTGTAGATTTGGCTAATGAGAGACACCAGTAAGAAACTGAGGGCAAGATGAAAAAGAAGTCCAGGAGGTTTACCCCAGTTCTCCCGACTTTACAGCATTCTGGCAACAGATGACCCTCTAAGACCCCTTCTTCCTCCAGTGTTGCTGGGAATAAACCCTGGTTTCTCCCCTTGCTCCCCCAGACCTAAGAGTAGTAATGGCTTTTCACTTTTCCTAGTTTCTAGATGCATCACAGTTTCCCTTTTTCCTGTAACTCAACACTACTCTGTAAATAGCCCCTTCAGTTCTTTTCAGTTAAGCCCTCTTTAATGTAGGCCTCTCAATGATGCACTGTCAAATTTTCAGTGGAAGGATTTTGATTTTTTTTTAATGAACTAGTCAATTAATATTGAACTGGAAGCTGTTCTTCTATTCAAGCTCTTTCCTTATAAAAACCCACTGAGTCTTAGTTTCTCATCTGTTAAATAAAGATTTAAAAATATGCCCTGTGTTACACAGAAATGTAAACATTACTGCATTGAAAATTGGAAGCCACTTGACATAATGAAAAGGAGACTAGAGACATATATTCTAATTCCAGCCCCAATTATTTAGAGCTTTAACTTTATGTTATATATGTAACGTACATATATATAACATTTATGTTATGTTTTATATACATAACTTTATGTGTATATTTTAGTTCTCTGGGACTCTTTTTTCCCCTTGATAAATATGCTGATTAGATTAAATAATCTCCCTGGCTCCTTCTAGCTCCAAAAGTTTCACAGTCCTTATATATTCTCTTCTTATTGTTCTAGACTATTCAGTAGCATGACCTATAAAAAACAAACGAAAAGAATGTAGAACATAAAAGTAAAGAAAAATGTTGATAGAAGTTCTCCAGAGAAAGGAAAGTTAAAAGATCTAACTTCTATGTGGTTACAAAGGGCATAATTAAGACCATTGGCTAGATGCTATAGGAGGTAGCTATAAGTACAATGAATGGGAAAACCTTTCTAATATATAGACTGGTTCAGTAATGAAGTGGAATATGTTGACTTTCAGGGAAGTGCCTTTTCCATCACTATAATGTTCAAGAAGAGATACATATTTACTATTTTCTCAGGGGTACTGTGAAGAAGATGCCTGTGATGATACGCGGTTAAACATTGTTTTCACATTTAATGACGTAATGGCTAGGTAAGTCACAAATGTGCAGTAGTCTTCCTTTATCTGTGGTTTCATTTTCTGAGGATGTGACTATATGTAGAAACAGGGCATGTAAAGAGGTTATTAAGGTAAAACGAGGTCATATGGGTGGGCCTCATGCCTTTGTGACTGATGTTCTTTTAAGAGGAGGCAGTGGCACAAGGGGTGTGCATGCACAGAAGAAAGACCATGTGAAGACACAGGGAGAAGAAAGCCCCCTGCAAGCCAAAGGAGAAAGGCCTCAGAAGCCAAGTCTGCTGACACTTTGATCTCAGACTTCCAATCTCCATACTGTAAAAAACACAAATTCAGCTGTTGAAGTCATCAATCTGTGGTAGTTTGTTCTAGTAGTCCTAGCAAACTAATAACATGATAAAGAACACTTAGTAGTAGCACATGATTTCAAACTTTTCCACCATATAGACATAATGTTTACTATGCTTCCACATCCTCTTACCCTCACATGTACTTACACCACTGGCACTGGGTGTGAACCCCTAGAAACTCTATACCCAGTGGTTTCAAACTTTCCAGGAGCTGCCATTGCATGTCTTTCCAGCATATCAGTGACTCACCGAGGAGGAGAGCAGCCAGGTGAGGAGGGATTACTGACTATTATTATTATCAGGGTTCTGTTTAGATACTTCCTGCTGGGATGTGCACAGAAGAGAGATCTGGTACATCACTGTAAGCAAGCCTCAGCCTTCAGAATGCAAAATATGCTCTTGAATCTAATTAGATATGAGATCAAAGTAAAGAATTTTGTTCCCCAAATTGACTGGAAGTTTTGTATTTTTTTAGTGGACCAGGTCACCTGACAGTACTAGTCAACCTACAGGCTCAAACTGATTTGTACTTTGGAGGGAAGGAGAAGTGGTTTTGGAAACTGCAACCTTTTCTAAATCAAGGTATTTTCTAAATACCATCTGTTTTTGGTTCTAGTTGGCTGACCCTTCTAAGGCAGCACTGTACATCTGCAATGATTTATACAAACAGAGTCTGCAGCTTGGTTATCGTGGTGTGACTCCTTCCTCCCAGCCCTGTGCATATTTTTAGGACCAAATGGAAGAGCCCACCAGTAGCACCACCCCATGAGGAAGAAGTTTGTTACCTATGAATTCAAGGTGAAAAAGACGAAGTACTATTTCTTTTGAAATAGCTGCTTAAGAAACAGAAGAAACAGCTATAGAGAGAAGCATTCTCCAGGAAAGTCATCATCTTAGGCCAAATGCTATCAGGAATGTAGCATGAAGAAGAAAAGCTTGAATAGATCAGGAGAGGTCTAGGTTTAATTCTAACTTCTAGCACAGGAACACAGTGGTTGGACAGGTCATTTAGACCTTCCGTATCCTCCTAAGAAATCCAGTCTGTGAAAAAAAATAATGGGAAATTTTACATAGCAATTTAGGCACTAAATGCTTTATATTTATTGTAACTCTGTTAATCCTCCCAAAGGTTTTTGAAGCTTGTTGTCTTACACAGAGTTCCAAAATGACCCTTAAGATTCCTGCCCCCTTGTGTATATGCCCTGTATGATCCTCCCTCCCTCATAGCCACCTGAGCATGCATGGGACTCACAAATATGAAGTCTATCACTTTATGATTGTTGCTTTCTAAGATGAAATAAGTTTGTGGATGTAATTAAGATCCCTAATCAGTTGGCTCTGAATTAATCAAAAGAGAGATTATTCTGTTTGAACCTGACCTAATCAGGTGAGCCTTTAAAAGGGACTGGGCCCATCTTGAAAGAAGAAATTCAGCCAGGCATAGTGGCTCACGCCTGTAATCCCAGTACTTTAGGAGGCCAAGGTGGGTGGATCACACGGTCAGGAGATCAAGACCATCCTGGCCAACATGGTGAAACCCTGTATCTACGAAAAATTAGTCAGGTGTGGTGGCAGGTGCCCGTTAGTCCCAGCTACTCAGGAGGCTGAGGCAGGGGAATTGCTTGAACCCGGGAGGTGGAGGTAGCAGTGACCCGAGATCGCACCACTATACTCCAGCATGGTGACGGAGCAAGACTCCATCTCAAAAAAAAAAAAAAAAAAAAAAAAAAGAGAGAGAAAGAAGAAATTCATAGAAGAGTCCCTGTAAGAGGGACTCTTCTACTGGTCTTAATGTAGCAAACTTCTGTGTTGTGGAGAGGGACACATGTCAGGTATAGCAGGCAGCTTCTAGGAGTTGAAAATGACCCCTCCATTGGCAGTCAACAAGAAATCAGAAACCTCAGTCGTACAATCACAAGGAAATGACCCAAAAAAGCTTAGCAGTGAATCTTTCCTTAGTCAAGTCTCCAGATGAGTGTGCACCCAGCCAATTCCTTGATTTCAGCCTGTGAAACCCTGGGCATATACATATATATGCACTAAAATGTGACTGGCTCTGACCTGCAGAAACCATGGGAATACATTTGTGTTGTTTTAAGTCACGAAGTTTGTATCCACAGAGACTGCTAAGTTTGTGGCAGTTGTCATGCAGCAATAGAAAACGAATTCACTGGTGCTATCATTACCTCTATTTTGCAATAGGGAAACTTAAACTAAGTTGTCTAAGGTCACAAATAAGCAAGTGGTAAAACTTGGATTTGAACCTGGCTTCTGCCTCCAAAGTGTGTATGTTTAACTATTGCCATGCACCAGGCTCTTGCCACCTGCCTTCTGTTTTCCTCTCCCTATAAGTCGTCATGGCGAGTGTAGACATAGGACTCCTCCCTCTGGTATATCGGTCTGAAAAACCATTTTGAAGGCAGTAACTCTAGGCTCGTGGCCTCTAGCCAGTCTCCCACTCTGTAACAACTCCCATTTTTCATACATGGGAAATTCTAGGCTTCATTCCCAGAAGGTTTTTTTTTTTTAACACTTCTCTTAAAAAAAAAAAAAATTACGGTTTTTAAATTATAGCCCTGTGGTTAAGGGAAAATGACATTTACTAGGGAAGCAGCTTGTTACTGTCTTAGGTACTCTGCCAACTGCAATGAAAAGGGGCCTTTTAAATGTCATCTATACATTAAGAAAGATTTAAAGAGACACTAAAGAATATACCTCGCTGGCACTGCCAAAATCTGTAGGCCTTATATCCACGAGTATCCTGGGCTAAAATTTAATTTGTTCTTTTATGTGTGAATAGAGTATGTTCTGCCCCAAGTCTGAACCAAAATGTTTAAAAATCACACTTCATTTAAAGGGATTCATGGAGACATGCCAGATCTACAAAGATACAAAGTGTGGATCTGAAGAGGAGGCAGAAATCTCCATTACCTAGAGAGTCTCTTTTAGGGTGGAAAAATTATCTTAAAATGAGGCAATATTCTGTTAAGTAGGAGAACTTCACCTGGATGAGTTGTCTTAAACTTTCTGAAAGCCAAAACAGAATCTCCTCTAATTTAAATAAAAGTTGACCGAGGCCCAGGTAATAATTATGGTCCAGGTATCAAAAGATAAAGAGGTGAGTAATCAGATTTATTCAGCAATGCTATTGAGTTAAATTGAATTTCCACTGTGGCTGATTTAATCTGATCCCTGTAGAATGGAGGTTGAAGGAAGATAAAATCTTGAGGATAATACTGGCAGTGATACCACTGTGATGCATTTTAGCTTCTGCCAGTTAATTTCATCTATGGCCACGAATATATTAGCATTATGTATCTCTGTTGTTTCATTTAGTTATTCACGTTTTTGCCTGTAAAATGCTCTTGAGAACCCTTCTCTCACTAACCTTCAAACATCTTAGACCCTGTGTTTCAGCTCTGCTCCTTTATAGCCCTTACACTTGCCTTGGAAGGGCCGACAAAATACTGATACATTTCACTTTTCTGAGGTTGATGGAGCACACTAGCACATTAAATTGAAAAGTGGTCATTATATATAAAAGTGACATAAGAGTCTCAGTATCACTAGGCTGTGTATATCAAGCTGTTTCTATTATAAGTGTTGAATTTGGGCCAAGTCGTTTAATGCGTTTTAATCTTGTGACTGAGAGTATGCATTTACAAGATTTTCACCACGAATAAGTGTGTGCTAGAGTAGATCTGCTTACCATGTGTTGATACCACAGGAATGTGATTTTTAGAAATAGGGTAAAAAATGGTACAATGGTGAGGGACTATTTGGTCCAAAAATTTGCAAAAACATTTTTAAATAATGCTAAGAATTGGATATCTTTAAAAATCTAATTATGATGTATTTGTGTAACACAAGGCCTGCATCTTAGTAATCGTAATCCCCCGTGTCCATAGCAAGGTCCCTTGAAGGTGATATCTAACTCAGGATTGCTGGGATGAATTTAGGAGAAAATACATGAGACTGTACCTAACACAATGCCTGACACCTGTGAGTCATTTAATTGGTAAAAAATAGAAATCTAAAAAACAAGTTAACAGGTTGTATTGAGTGCCTAAAACAATGTATGAATGCAGGTAGGAAACATTTAAGATACTTATTAATGAGTAGGCATGGGATTTTCTGTACTATGACTACATAACTTCTTAACATTGAAAAACATTGTTTTAAGAGAGTTCTTGACATTTTAGTATCTCATGACTGTCAAATTCTTTTAGAGAGGAGCTTACACAGAGGGAATGTTGCATAATTGAAGAACACTGTGGGATGATAAATTGGGCTATACCAAATCAGGTCATCCTTAGTCAAAATATACAATGACGGTCTTTTCACAAACATCTTCCCTGGGTTAAAGTACCTGACCCAGGAGTTTTATCTGAATGATAACTAGGTGGATAACAGTATTTTCTCATGCACACACCATGAGCAGAAGAAAAGCCAGGGTGAAAAGCCCTTTCCCCCTGAGGCTTTAGCCACCTTCAGGTTTTAGCCAAGTACCCTGCATGATACTCTGGTCTACTTAAAAACACATTAGTAGGAAAATAAAATATCAATTTAGTTGTAAGGATGTTGACCAATTCCCTCTACTATTTCAGGCACCGCGACTCTGCCCTAATTGGCAAACAGGTCACAGAAGGCTGATCATATTATTATATCTGCATCATTATAAAATTGAACAGTTTCGCTTATTTAATTATTTTCATTAGATACCCTTGATGTTCTTTATTCTTTAATTTTCTTCTAAAGGAAAGATTGTATTTGTCACTCTTTTGGAGCCTGCCAAATAGCGTAATTGATAAAGGGTATTTCAGGTATTGGGCTCACTGTCTAGAATTCACTGCAGTCTTCATTGTTCTGGGGGAAAAGGAAACAAACACTTGGAAGTGGCAGTGGATAAGCCAGGGCTGTGGCTTAAGCCGTGGAAGGAAGTGTAGTTAGTTTCAGCGCAGAGGAAATCTATCTAAAGGAAACTGGATTGATTTCTTTAAGGAATAAAAGCCAGAGTGCTCTGTGGGGAAGGTGAAACACGCGGTGACAGTTTGCTCAGCTTTCAGTACAGTCACAAATACTACTAGCCTGCTGAGTAAGAGCACCTGGGAACAGTTACAGAAGGGCTCTACCACCGCAATGAGAGGCTGTGTAGGGCCTGCCCTGAGCAAATAAACAAGAAAGTTTGTCCTCCACGGGTGTCCACGTCCCGCCTCCGCCACTACATTCTGCAACCTCTTCTTCAAGTCTAGAGTTTCTTTTCTCTATTTTCTTTTCAAAGGCTTACGGTGTTTTCATTACTTTTTTGTTGTTGTTGAAAGTATTTCTTCTGTTTTCTTTCTGTAGTGTAAAGTTCTCTAATTAAAGCAGGAAAGTAGTTTGATAAACTGTATTCATACTAAGGTAATATAGTCTCAGGATTTTTTTTTTAACACTTTGTAGTGATCTTTCCGCTAATACTTGGAAAGGACTGTGCTGGACTTAAGGAATTTTTAGACATCTTGAGAACCAGAATGGAAGAGGTAAGCAGGCACTTCAGCAAAAGATGAACAGAGTGGATACAATTGTACAATGGATGCCAACAGGACTGAAAGTGTTGAGTTTCAAATCTGTTTCTGCACTCTTGAAAAAAGGTTATTTTACTTGATTAATATGTGAAGTAGGCTTAATTACTACCACATTCTCTATCATTTCATTTTAGGTCCTTCCCAGAAAAAAATATATACTACCTGTAAGACTTCTTGTCCTATAAAAGTATAAATGTTTTTTTTTCTGGCGGTTTGTCATATACAACACCTAACCCATCTGCCATCATCTTTTTCAGTTTTTATTTTTGTAGAGCTTAACATTATGCTGAAACTCAATCATATATTTTCCCTGGGAGTTGTATCGGTTTTGAAGAAATGAAAATATGCTTATGTCCTAAAGAGGACAGGCTACGAAGTGTGACTTCTGTCCAGATAGAAAGGATTCCTCCATCTCCATCAAGTATCAGGACATGCAGAGGCTTCAGCCTAACCTGCAGAAATACGTATCTCAATAAGACTGAAGTCTCCTTCCTATTTTTTTCAAACAACGATAGTTTACTCTGTATCTCAGTAGTGCCTATAGGGAAAAGAGCGTGGGATTTGTAGACAGGAAAGTAGATATGTCTGCTTGGCAGGCTGCCCTTCTGTATGTCTCCCATATCCGTCAGATTCATTCCACCCGTTTTTGATCAGTTCTGTGCCCGGGAAGCTGATCTTTTTTGATTGCCTCATCTGAGAGCCTTACTCTGTGGCTTCTGCTTTATTGTGGCACATGGGAGGTACTGGCAGGGGACTGGAAGGTGACAAGAGGACAGGGTCAGAGTATTTCTTCGCTGGCTTTATGCGTGCATTGTCACAATTCTGGCAGTACCTGTGTTCACTGTCCGAGGCCACAGCTCCTGCCACACAGCTCCTCTCACGGTGGCAGCTCTCACCAGGCTCTGGGAACATTGTTTTCTCTTCCTCAGGCCTCGGCATGTAGTCCTGCTCCCTGCTTTTAGTCCCTGAGTGCTTTATCTTTTTTTTTTTTTTTTTTTTTTGGCCCCCTTAGCTTTACTCTTCAATTATTTTCAGTAAAATCCTTGAGATGTGCCATCTGTTTCCTGCCAGGACTACAAAGGATACATTCAGCCTTGTGGACAAGTCAGATAATCTCTTTGACCTTTAATTTCCTTTATCTATAAAATTGGATAATACCTATATTGTCCACCTTGAAGTGTTGTTAGGAGGACCAGTCATGCATGTGAATTGTAGAGTGTCATAAAAATGCAAACCATGGGTAGCGAATCATCTGTTAATGTTGATTTCCCAACCAGCTTTCTTTAGGCGCTTCATAAGTTTTTCTTACCTTCCCCCCTTGATAAATTGGTATAAGCTTTGGGAGTGCAATTTCACATTGACTAAAGGTAAGCAGAAGTGGGAACGGGAATCCTCTATTCCATGCATTCGAAAGCTAAATATAAACCATCCTTAGGTTTATCATGTCTCTGCTCCCCTTCTCAGCTGTGTGTAGTTCAGACCTGGGAGGGCAGTATAGAGGATCTTAACATACCTTTGTTTCTGCCCTGAATTTTTACCCTTGATAATAATTTTGTCAAACAAAATTCCCTCATAGTACAGCGTATGTATCACTCACATCTCAATGAGATTGTAAAGCTTCTTTATAATGTTTCTGAGGATAGGGATCCTATACTATATATGTATTTATGACTCAGTAACTCTCATACTGTTAAGCATATATTTGATAAAGTAAATACTTGGGAAGTGGATGACTAAGTGTTAAGTGCACATTTGTTGATACTGAGATTCTCGAGCATGATAATGGGCATTCACTGGTTTTATTCAAGAGTATGCTCTCTCTGATTAGCATGGTCCTCTCTTTGCATGCATGGAAAGTATTTGTTTAACAAATGAATATTTTATGGACATCTGTTGTGTTTTATGTGTGTATTTCATTGTGTGATTTGGCACATGCAGGACTAAAATTCAAGAGGAGAAACTCTTCCTGTCTGTCCCCATCTTACTAGGTTGGAGCCCAGTAAAATGATGTTACAAAACAAAATAAACATTGAAAATGAAGAATACTTTTCCATCTAGTCTCCCAAAGCTAATTAAGAAAAGTAGTGCTGCTCCTGAAGGCTAGGTAAACCCAAACCCAAATGTTCAGGGGGAAGCATTTACATTTCAGAATGTTAGGCCTGGGAATAGTGAGTGCTGGTTGACCCTCAGCTCCGGCTCTAGAAAGGGTACACAGACAATGGTATGAGAGGTATTTGGCTCACTGATCCTTCCTTTCTTTGTTTTCTTACTTCTGGGTAGGCACAATGCACTCCAGAGAACCCTTGCTATTTTTTGTTCCCACATTCTTACCCTTTGAAAAATAAAAACAGAAAAATAACTGAGATAATCAGGGGCTACATTAAGGGCCCTTGGGAGGTCCAGACTGATCCTACTAATTTCTCTCAAGGAGAGGCTATGTAAAAGCAAAATCAATGGCCTAGGTGAAGGGGCAGTATAAAACTTCCTCCTAGTTTGCTGAAGTCACCGAGGTGCTGAGGAAAGTGAAGAAATGCTTGGACTCTAAAATAACTTTGGAAATTTAAAAAAGGGCCAGAAATATAAAATAGTAGGAATATATGTGTTTATGCATGGTATAAAGAAAGAAAAGCGTAATGGAGGGGTCATGGTAGATTAGCAGCTGACTGAGAGTAACATTCCAGTGTTACAGACAAGAGCACAGGACTACTGGGAAGTTCCAAGAGGAAAAGAGAATATATGAGTTGGATACATTTCTAAGTTATTTGTTCCAAACAGTAATGTCACCGAGGTTTAGACAAGGGACAGATTAAAACAAAAAGAACCATCAGGGAACATTCCTTGAAGAAGGTGAGCCCAACTGGCCTCTGAAGGGTTGGATTAGTGGAAGGCAGAACTATGGGGGTGATGAAATGCCACACACCTTCCCATGGGAAAATGTATACATTAAAGCAAAGAAAACTGTTCAAATAGAATGTCCAGGAGAAAGTAATGAGATGATATTGGAAAGTTTTCTCTCCTTCACCCCTCTTCTACACAGACTCTAGGCAGAGAATCAGTGTACTTGGTAGTTAATGGTGGTAATGTTCCCAGAACCAAGCTGGGTCCAGCTGCGTTTTCTCAAGGCCCAATAACAAGAAGTAGACAAACTGGAAAAGAAGGGAGTTTATTGCTGTAACCGGTAACAGGGAGAAGGCTGGAGATAATTCCACCAGACTAACTCTAAGTGTTAACAGATTTCTTAGTGCTTATATAGGTTGGGGTTATATGCCTACGTGCAGTGTAGCATTAACCTAAATCTATTGGTAACTAATTTTGTTTCAACTAGAAGGTCAGAGGCAAAAAAAAAAAAAAAAAAAGCTAAGTCCAATTAAGCTGTGAGAGTTCCAGGACCTTCAAGGCCTGTTTACTGTGGTACCGGAGTGATGATTTCTATCTTATCTCTTCTGCAGCTTGGTCCAGAGAGCTGCCTTAGACTCTCTGATAAATCTATTCAGATAGCTGCCTCTGTTACCTTGCCTCGTCTCAGATTTTGTTGACCCAAGATGGGTGCCAGCACTAGGAATTAAGACTGTCTCTTACATTCCTTATTTTGGCTTGCTGCAGGTTAGGGAGAAGCCCATACAAGGCTCCCACTTACCGTATGTTTTATTTCTTGCTTTGATGTCTGGCACTGATTTCCTTAGGTTTAACTGTTTGCTTAATGTTCAGGCAGCTCTGTGGACATTTGTCTATATGTTTGAAGTGCTATGTAGGCCTGTTTGTATGATTGTCAGGGAGAATTGGCCCGCCACAGTAAGGCAGGGAAGCATTCCTGGGGTTTTCTTAATGGAGAAGCTGAAGGGGGTGTCTTGGTCAGCTCAGGCTCCCATAACAATACCATAGACGGGGTGGCTTCAACAACAGAAATTGATTTCTCACAGCTCTGGAGGCTGGGAAGTTCAAGATCAATGTACCAGCAAGATAGGTTTCATTCTGAGACCTCTTCTCTAGGATTGTAGTTGGCTACCATCTTGCTGTGCATTCACATGACATCTTCTTTTTGTGTGCTCAGAAAGAGAGAGGAGCTCCAGTTTCTTCCTCTTCTTTTAAGGGCACTAATCCCATCATAGGTGTCCCACCCTGGTGACATCTTATAACCCTAATTATCTCTCAAAGGCCCCACCTCCAGATACCATCACATTAGAGTTTAGGGTTTTAACATGAATTTTGGGAGGATACAAACATTCAGTACATAACAGGGAGTAAGTCAGTTGCAGGAAAGGGAACTCATTCTGTGGGAGGCATCTGGAGAAGCTGTCATGTGAAAAAGGGAAAAGGTAGGCAAACAGCAGGAGGAACAGTAGAATCCTGACTACATAGTTATTTAAGAAACTGGGCCCAGAATAAGAGATGAGAAGATGTGACGTATCTAGAGTTCATTGACTAGCCATGGGAACTAACTGGCAAACTAGGGACTGCTTAATTAGACAAAAGTATCAGAATGCACAGGAGTTGATTGGATATGGAAAAAACAAATATGAGGACTGATGTCTGCATCCAGAGTTCAGATAGAATTAATTCCAGGGAAGGGGAAGTTTCTTAAGTCATTTCATGATGGTTTGGTTGCCAAGGAAGGACACTTTAGAGTCATGTAGGAAATAATTTTTGATGTGTAAGGCCAGGAATTAAAGGCAAAGAAACAGTTGCAGAGTAAGTGCAGAATGACCCACATTCAAAGAGGGTAGGGTCCTGGAGCAGAGACCTGGAGTACTGAAAGGAGATGGCTGTATTGTACTTAGTGGAAATGGGAAAAATGGTGCAAGGTTAACCCTCTGGTATGGGATTAGGGAAAGGATGTTTTTGCAGAGTGGGCTAAGAGTCTTGACCTAACCATAACCCAAATGACTGGTGAGATATCCTGGGAAGAGATTGTGACATAGATCAAAGTGAGACACCAATAAAGAGATCTTGGTGATTCTAGGATCTCCCACTTTTAAGTATAGTGTCATTATAGACAGCAGTAGCCTTTCATTTAATACCACTGAAACTATTGCACTGGGGCCTATGGGGGGTGGGAGGAGGGAGAACATCAGGAAGAATAGCTAATGGATGCTGCGCTTTAATACCTTGGGGATGGGTTGATCTGTACTGCAAAGCATCATGACACATGCTTACCTGTGTAACAAACCTGCACATCATGCACATGTGCTCTGGAACTTAAAACCAAAGTTGGAAAAAAAAAAAAAGAAATAATATTAGCTATCTTCCCCCCGCCTCCCACTCCTTAGGAAGTTCCAAAAGAAGACAGTGGCAAATAAAAGAGTAGCTGAAACATCTGAGGCCTAATACAAAGAGGCGGCTAATAATGTACTTGATGGAGAAGGAGACCAATTTCTTTTAGTAGAATGTGCTGACCTTGAACATTAAACCAATTTATATGGGATCAGTGCACTCCAAAGCAGGTACTGTGGCATGCATACTTTGCATTTGTCCAAATGTGTATTATCATAATACTAAGAATAATTCATAATAAAAATCACTCTAATCAAAAAATACACAAAAATAATGTGAAACTATACATTTAAGATGATATGAGCTATAAAGTTTAAATTTGCATTCCTATTTCTACCTGTAAATATGTCATATTTATTGGAATAAATTCCACAAATAGTTTTTCAAGACCTTATTTAAAGAAACAAACTAAATTTCTGCTGCATCTGTAGAATCTACATTACACTGTGACCTCATTCTGAGCCAGTGAAACCTGGATAACTTACGGTGGCATGAATAAGTGGAAGAGATGTATACATATGCTTTCTGCATGTGTGCATGCGTGTGTCTGTGTGTTTTTTCCCATTGGATTTTAAACTCTCTCACTCATTACTCTACCATTCTATTGCTTTTCCCTGTCTGTCTATCTGTCTGCCTGTCTATATTAGAGGAATCAGAGCCCATCTGAATGATTGTGGAACTGTAAATCTTATCTCTGGAGCAGCCAGTTTGAATCAGAATTTAAATACTACCAGCCAAAGGCTGACAAACAGTCCCAGAATGTAGAGTGTCTGCCAGTGTTTGTTACTTGAGGATAGATGGATTTGGTTCTGATGTGATCATTCTCTATTGGCAGCAGAGACCTGTTATGAGACAGAGTGCTAGGAAACAAACAAGACATTTACTTATTTTCAAATCAGAAATTCCAGAACTCCTTTATCTAGGGTGATTATCTTTTGAATTAAAAAATTGAAACATTATTTGAAATGTACATTTGAATTTTATGGATTCCCTGGGCTAAAAGTTTTTGGTTGCCCCAACAAAAGAGGATTAGGAAAAACCATAAACGAATAGATGATTCTAAGGAAGGCAGCAGGCCAGACCAAACAAAGGTCAGAAGCAAAGTGAGTCCAGGCCTACCGTCACTGCCCTACTAGATGGGCTCACTCAGTTGTCCTAATCTGTGTCATGAAAAATGGCACAAGCTAACCCTGGAGAGTTTTAGAACATAGAACTTGCTCAGCCATGCTAGGTGCAGCGCACATACAGCCTCAATTTGTTTATGTGTCTCAAATTTGTAACAAAAGAGCATTGGCCATTTTTAGTGGAGTGTATATGAGGGTGAGGAAGGGAATATGCTTTATGCTTAGGCCTGCTAGCTTTTGAGTCCTGCAGATGGCAACAAATTTGTTCAGGACCAAAATATGTGTGTGTGTGTGTTTTGGAACTTTGAGTGGAAAATTAGTGTGAGTGTATAATTTTTAGTTTTGTAAAATCCCAGCATTTCCACGGCTACCTATTTCCTTCTAAAATGATGCCATTCATATAAATGATAATCAAAGGTACCTATACTAGGACCTTGAGATTTTAACAGCTAGGCTCCTAAGTAATATAATCAGCTGAATTAAAAGATATTCTTCTACCCAATCTCTTTTCTATCAAAATCTAAACTTTAATTAATTATTAAAGCACAACTATTACCTAATATATGTCTAAAACTCTACCAAGAGCTACCTAAGGCACTTACTGTCTTTAGAATGCTAATGTGGTCAATAAGAAACCTGTAATGAATCTTAACTGACTTTGACATTTTTTTTTTAAGAAAACTAAAGAACTTATACAGAGAAATGGGAGAGATAGGTAGAATTAAAAAGAAATAGGGTATGGGGAGTGGACCCTGATTATTTAGACTAATTAATAATAATTTTAAAAAATTTGACCAAAAGACTGGAGGATGAAAAGTGATAAAGTGTTTCTGGAGGACCAAGAAGAAACTGTTTGTAGTGGACGTGCTAATGTCTTAGAGGTTTTAAACTCTCAAGATAAGGCCAGATAAGATTCTCAAGATAAGGCCAGATAGAGAAAGAAGGTATCATAGTGTAACACACGAAAAACTGTAGTGGAAATGCTGTCCAGCTATTCTTGGCCATCTCCTACCTTATATTATCTCCCCAATGTGTCTCCCACCACTTTTTTAAAGCTCCCCACTCCAAGTCATATCAAACTACTTAAAATTTCATCAATTTAACATCAAGTACCTTTATTCCTTGATGCTTTCATCGTTTGGAAGCTCTTTCCTCCTTTGGCCACGTGGCAAACTCCTACTTATTTTTCAAGACTCAGCTCAAATATCTCCTTTGTCGTAAAGTTATTCCTGACACCCTGTAAATTTTTGGTTTTGATTGTACTAATTGCACTATCAAAATTATTTATGTCTTCCGTTTTAGACCATTCAAAACAGGTATAGGCTATCATAGTCATCTTTCAGTTTCCTAACTCATACTAAGTGCTCAACAAATTTTTCTTCAACAAATAAGTGAATATTGAGTATCGTGATTTCAGAAAGACATATGACTATTTCTCATGATATAATTGTGAATCAGTTAAGGAAGTACAGAGTGGATTTATGGTTAGTTAAATCACTAGCCTAGAAAGTCATTGGTCAATATGAATCTAGGGGAGTCTCCAGTGACATACATTAAGACTTTGTCTTAAGCTAAATTCTATACTGTATAATCAGTGACTTAAAGAAATAAATATAAGACTATAATTGATTAATTGCATTTATTCAACTCTTGGTAGTCTTTAGAGTTCTAAAGTTCTACAGTTCTAAGGTATGCTGTGCTCCTCAATGCATCAATAATTTAGCTTTGTAATAAGTTAATTTTGTGAGTTATACATTACTGTTTTTTTTTTTTTTTTTGAGTTGGACTATTTGTTTGGCTTTCCAGAGGTTGGAAATTTCTACCTGAACTAAAAAGAAATAGAAAAATAAGAAAACTAAAGATTCTGAACTTGTAATGGTGAAGTGTCTCTCTCTTTGTTATTTTCTCCTTAGTACCATAAAAACAACAGTAATTTGTCAGAAACTACAAATCTTAACTGTTTCTTTTTATTTAATCTTTTCTTTTGTTTGTTTGTTTTTGAGATAGAGTCTTTCTCTTTGCCCAGGCTGGAGTGCAGTGGCACAATCTCGGCTCACTGCAACCTTCGCCTCCTGGGTTGAAGCTATTCTCTTGCCTAAGTCTCCCAAGTAGCTAGGATTACAAGCACCAGCCACCATGCCCCGCTAATTTTTGCATATTTAGTAGAGACAGGATTTCACCATGTTGGCCAGGCTGGTCTCGAACTCCTGACCTCAAGTGATCCGCCCAACTCAACCTCCTGAAGTGCTGGGATTACAGGCGTGAGCCACTGTGCCCAGCCTATGTAATAAGTAAGATGTAAGACACTGAATGTCTTCAGTATTTTTTAGATGGCTCTTGGAGACCAATAGGAAATACTAGCAAATGAAAATAATATTAATAAACCCTTAGGTTGTTGAGAACAGTCAGACTCTTACAAAAACATGAGTTGTGTGTGTGTGTTTTAAGTTTTAGGTTACATGTACTGGATGTGAAGGTTTGTTACGTAGGTAAATGTGTGCCATGGTGGTTTGCTGCACCTAACAACCCATCACCTAGGTCTTAAGCCCCACATGCACTGGATCTTTTCCTTAATGATCTCCGCCACCTGACCTCCCCCAACAGGCCCCACTAAGTGTTGTTCCCCTCCTTGTGTCCATGTGTTCTCATTGTTCATCTGTCACTTATAAGTGAGAGCATATGCAGTGTTTGCTTCTGTTCCTGCATTCGTTTGCTGAGGATAATGGCTTCCAGCTTCATCCATGTCCCTGCAAAGCACATAATCTCATTCCTTTTTATGGCTTCCTAGTATTCCATGGTACATATGTACCACATTTTCTTCATCCAGTCTATCATTGATGGGCATTTGGGTTGATTCCATCTCTTTGCTATTATGAATAGTGCTGCAATGAACATTAGTGTGCATATATCTTTATAATAGAATGATTTATATTCCTTTGGATATATACTCAGTAAGAAACTGCTGTTGGAAAATAATGAAAAGAAAACCTCTCTAAACCTGTTGGCTTAGAATATAAACAAAGCCATTAATCCTGAGGTCTTGCTAATCTTACCATCTCAACTCTGCTCTCTCCATGCTACGTAGGGGAACCAAGTGTCTGGGTTTAAAGACTGACTTGCACAATTATCAATGACTGCAAAAGAGAAATATATTAATAGTTTTTGAGCCAGCTGGGAACTTCAGAAATCATTTGGCTTGTGTGTTTCCAGACCTGACTGCTCACCAGAATCACCTGAAGTGCTTTTAAAATATAGATTTCTGGTCCTCATCCCTGGGATATTCTGCAGAGAGTCTAGATAATTAGATTTATTAGTGCCTCACAGTTTTGATGTCTACACAGGTTTGGAAGCCACCAATCTGGTCAAGCTTCCCTGATTTCCAGATACCTAAACTGAGACGCTGAAGGTGAAGTGACACTTAGCTCAAGGTTGGCAAAGCCAGCATCAGAACCCAGTGCCCCAGTATGCAGTCTTCAGTGCATCTATACTAAACCACAGAGGCACAGATGACATTTTTCTCTGCCTAAGTGATATTGTAAGTGACCTTTCATAGTTATAGAAGGCAGTGGAATAGTGAAAGAAAAAATATCTAAGTGAAACCAAAGGCTTGAAATACTGCTATGAGAATCAGTGAAATGACAGGTTAATGCTTCATGAACTGGAAGTACCCATACCAGTACCCATATAATATGGTATATGCAGGGGAGCAAAACTGTCATGTAAGAGGGAAATAAAAATATTTTAAATGAGTTGGTACATTAAAATTATCTCAACTTTTCCTGATATAGGCATAGTGTCGAGGTGAGCAGGAGCGGGAAGATCCATAGGTGCTTTGGATCTGTGGATTCTTTGTTTTGTTTTTGTTTTTTGTTTTTTTGAGACAAGATCTCACTCTGTCACCCAGTCTGGAGTGCTGTGGCGTGCTCAAGTGACGCTCCTGCCTCAGCCCCTGCCTCCCCTGTCCCCACCCCAGCAGCTGGGACCACATACGCCCGGCTAATTTTTTGTATTTTTTGTAGAGATAATACATGTTGCCCGGGCTGGCCTGGAAGTCCTGGGCTCAAGTGATCTGCCCACCTCCGCCTCCCAAAGTGCTGGGATTACAGGTGTGAGCCGCTGTGCCTGGCCTGTATCTGTGGATTCTAAGAACTGTGGAGAAAACATTGAGATGTGGGTTCAGGCACTTCTACTTATTTGCTGCTTGAGCTCTCTGAATTCCGATTTTATTACTGATTAAATTAGATGATTAAAAAAAGATGAAAGTTTGTTTTAGTTTTAATATTTTGTGATATTTTTCTCTGCCTATTTTGCAAATCTCTTTGCGATCTCTATTTCTCCTGTTTCCTGTTTCTGCTTTGAGACTTTCCCCATTTTCATCTCATTTCCCAGTCTCTTTTTTTTAAATTCAATCATAATTTATTAAGCAGCTTTTTAAATATGTTGCTCTGTTAAGTAGTTGGGATATAAAAATGAAGACTATAGTGTTCCTGATCTTATAGAATTCACATTCTAGCTGGGCAGAAAGTCACGTAATAAGCACATTATGATAAAATATGATAAGTGCTACAATAGTAACATGGGACGTTTCCTGCAAGCACATGGAAAAGAAAGATTAATCCTTCTGGAGATATAGAACATGCATGTGGATGTTGTTGATGGATGATAGAGGTAGGGGGATTTGAGTGGGATGTATAGAATGAGTAAAGCATTGAAGATTGCATTCCAGGTAAAGTATAGATCAAAGTGTGAAAGTGCCTACTGTGTTCACGGAATGGCTACTAAAGCTAGAGTGGGCCTACAGTTTGGTATAGAGTATGGTGGTACTTGGATTAGGGATGGAAAATGAAATGGAAAACTAGGGTAAGATGAGAGTATCATGGTAAGATTTGGATTCTAGAAAGATTTCTGAGACAGCAATATGGTTGTGTTGAAGGTGGGTGGAATAGAGAAGGAACCCAGTCAGGAGAACATGTAAGTAATTATGAAGACAGATGAAGAGAATCGGAAGTAAGATGGTGACATTAGGGATGGAGAGGAAGAGGGGTATAAGAAATGCTTAGAGGTGGCTGGGCGCGGTGGCTCAAGCCTGTAATCCCAGCACTTTGGGAGGCCGAGACGGGCGGATCACGAGGTCAGGAGATCGAGACCATCCTGGCGAACATGGTGAAACCCCGTCTCTACTAAAAAATACAAAAAACTAGCCAGGCGAGGTGGCAGGCGCCTGTAGTCCCAGCTACTGAGGAGGCTGAGGCAGGAGAATGGCGTGAACCCGGGAGGCGGAGCTTGCAGTGAGCTAAGATCCGGCCACTGCACTCTACCCTGGGCGACAGAGCGAGACTCCGTCTCAAAAAAAGAAAAAAAAAAAAAAAGCTTAGAGGCAACATTTGTGGAATAAGATGACTAGCTATAGTGAATGATGGAGAAGATGATTTGAGGTTTCTACTTTGAGCAACTATGGAATATAGGGCTAATAGAGCGAAGGGCCCGGTAAACAGGAGATACCTGTTGGTTTCCCAACTGGAATGTCTAGTGAGTTGCTTGAAATGTAAGTTTGGTTTTTTGTTTGTTTTGTTTTGTTTATAAAGTTTATTTCTTTATTTTTTGAGATGGAGTTTTTCGTTCTCATTGCCTAGGCTGGAATGCAATGGCGCAATCTCGGGTCATTGCAACCTCCATCTTCTGGGTTCAAGCAGTTCTCCTGCCTCAGCCTCCCAAGTAGCTGGGATTACAGGCATGAGCCACTACGCTGGGCTAATTTTGTATTTTCAGTAGAGATGGGGTTTCACCATGTTGGTCAGGCTGGTCTTGAACTCCTGACCTCAGGTGATCCGCCCGCCTCGGCCTCCCAAATTGCTAAGATTTAAGCAATAAAAATGCATAGACTTGCTGGGGAGAATGTTTAGCTAGAGGAGATTCTACAGGTTAAGACTCTGAGCAGTACTAACATTTAAGAGTACGTAGGGGAAGAGGAAGCAAGAAAAGAGGGTGAAAGGAACAATGAGATAGAACATCAAAACAAAGCAGGAGAATGATGCTATAGCGACTAAGGAAGTCCAAGCAGGGTAGTTCATGCTGTTGAATGAAAACTAAAAATTAGATTGGACTATTTTGCTGGCTTTGTGAGAAATGTAGTATTATTATAGCCCAGAAGCTAGACTTTTCTGGATTGAAGAATGAAGGAGAAATGAAGGCAAATGTAGATCACTTGAATGGTGGCAGAAAAAAAGAATAATAATATGATGACTTGAGAGAATTTTTTTTAGGAGAGTAAGAGACTTCAACAAATTCTTCTTGAAATTAAAATAGCATAACCCCTAACAACAAAGAAGCAAATCTGCATGTCATCTTGTGACTTTTTTCTCTCTTCTTCCTTCTATTCCTCCTTTGCTTTTACTTTATTTCAAGCCTCTCCCTTTTGCAGAGGTTTAACATCAATGCAAGTTTCTAAATGGCTATTTACCATGTAAGGCCTTACTCCAGCTGGTTCTTCTTTATCTTTTTCCTTTTCTCACTCCTCTCTATTCATGCTGGCTCTGTTGCTGGCACTCAGATGTACTAGACATGCTCCCACCTGTGGAACTCTGAATTTGCCATTTCTTCTTTCTAAAATGTTCTTTCGGTTAAGTGTGGTGCCTCATGCCTGTAATCCCAGCACTTCGGGAGGCCAAGGCAGGTGGATCACCTGAGGTCAGGAGTTCAAGACCAGCGTGGCCAACATGGTGAAACCTGGTCTCTTCTAAAAATACAAACATGTTATGAACATGGTGGTGCATGCCTGTAATCCCATCTATTTGGGAGGCAGAGGCAGGAGAATCGCTTGAACCTGGGAGGCGGAGGTTGCAGTCGGCCGAGATCGCATCATTGTACTCCAGCCTGGGCTACAAGAGCTAAACTCCATCTTAAAAATAAAAATAAAAATAAAATGAAATGTTATTTCACCCTATATCCACATGCTAATCTTTCAGTTTATCCAGGTTTCTGCTTAAATTTCACCTCCTCACAAAAGCCTTTTCAGGCCATGGGATATACTCCTTCTATCCCCCAACCTGCAGTGTTTTCCTCTATACACTGATCACTACTTGGCCTCTTATGTGTATACATTTGTTTGTTTGTTGTCTGTTTCTATTTATTATAAAATATAAACTCCAAAGGTACAGGATATTCGTTCTATTCACTGTGTTATCTCCAGCCCCTAGTATAGTGTGTGGCTCACAGTGGGCATTCAATACATATTTTTTAAAGAATACTGTCTTAGTTCTTTTTACTGCTCTAACAAAATACCATAGACTGGGTAATTTACAAGGAACAGAAATGTACTTCTCATAGTTCTGGAGGCTGTGAAGTCCAAGATCAAGGTGCCAGCAGGTTTTATGCCTATTCCTTTTAGATTTTGCTGTTTAAGTGTCCTCACATGACAGAAGGGGCTGAAGAGCAAAAAGGGGACAAACACTGTGTCCTTATGTGGCAGAAGAGCAAGACAGTGTATTCTTCAACCTTAAGTCCTTTTATAAAGGTGCTGATCCCATGAGGGCTCTGCTCATGGTTGATCCCATTCTTCAACCTCAAGCCCTTTTATAAAGATGTTGAGCCCATGATGGGGCTCTGCCCTTATGACTTAATTGTCCCTCAAAGGCTACACCTCTTAATACTGTTGCATTGGGGTGAAGTCTCAATGAGAATTTTGTAAAGAACATCATCATTCAAATCATAGCAAATACTTATGAAGGATGAATTTAATTGTGGACCTGGTTAAAGTGTCTATTTATATAATTTATTTATTTTTTTTTTTTTTTTGAGATGAAGTCTCGCTCTGTCACCCAGGCTGGAGTGCTGTGGCCGGATCTCAGCTCACTGCAAGCTCCGCCTCCCGGGTTCATGCCATTCTCCTGCCTCAGCCTCCCGAGTAGCTGGGACTACAGGGGCCCGCCACCTCACCCGGCTAGTTTTTTGTAGCTTTTAGTAGAGACGGGGTTTCACCGTGTTAGCCAGGATGGTCTCGATCTCCTGACCTTGTGATCCGCCCGTCTCGGCCTCCCAAAGTGCTGGGATTACAGGCTTGAGCCACCGCGCCCGGCCTATCATTTATTCTTATAGGAAGGTATAAGATAGTTTTTTCTTCTTGGCTATTTGATTTGGTTTCATTCTTGTTGTTCTTGCTTTCTTCATTTTTTAATGCATATATGCATATACATTAAAAAATACAAATCAATGAGCAATAGGATTAGAGTCTAGTATAGTTTGGATGCTTGTCCCCTCCAAATCTCATGTTGAAATGTAATCCCAAATGTTGGAGGTGGGGCCTGGTAAGAGATGTTTGGATCATGGAGGTGGATCCCTTATCAATATCTTGGTGACATCTTCATGGTAAATGAATGAGTTCTGACTCTAAATTCCAGGAGATCTGGTTGTTTAAATGAGTGTGGCATCTCCCCCAACACTTGCTCCTGCTCTCACCACATGACTTCACCTGCTCTCCTTCACCTTCCGCCATGATTGTAGGCTTCCAGAGGCCTCACCAGAGGCAGATGCCAGTGGCATGCTTCTGTTACAGTCTGCAGAACTGTGAATCAAATTAAACTTTTTTTTTTATAAATGACTGAGCCCCAAGTATTTCTTTATAGCAATGCAAAAATGGACTAACACAGGTTCTTACTGGGTATGTCTAATCAAATATTGATTAATTTTCTTTAAGTTACAAGGTGTGAGTGTGTGAATATGTTTGTGTTTACAGGTGTGTTGGTAGCTAGGAAGAAGGGAGTGGCATGGTATACTGGGAGGAGGTGTTTCCAAAGGTTTAGAAGTAGTCATTTTTCAAGACTTTATGGACATAGTGGATGAAAAACTTATAAAAGCACTTGTACATTTTTGGTTCCACAAGCACTTTTGAGCAACATGCCAGGCCCTGTGGAGGGGGTATGATTGGGGAGGACAGAATCCCTGATATTAAATTATTCAGTCTATTGATATATGGGATTATATGTTTACCCTGAGTTATGCTATAAGGCTGAGGGTACTATGTGCTGCAACAGAGAAGCAAAGTGCTCTCAGAGTGAGTGAGTGAAGAATTAAATACAAACTAATAGTGATGAATATGTTCCTTATTAGCTAAGGGATAACATTTAGAAGGGACAGGAGGGTAGGAAGATTTGGCATCCACTCATACATAGGGGAGAATATCTATTTCCTGTGTGCCCTACTTCCTGCCATCATACAGATGCTTCTCCATCCAAGGCTGCCGCTTGTCAAGTGAGTAACCTCACATGAGATGGAAATAACTCTTTTAAGTTCTCTCAACTCTTCACAAAGTTTCTTGTAGTTGAATACAGGGGGAAAGAGGTACTAGGCTTAGATATGTTTTATAAACTCAAAACCTGACTAACTGTCTTATGGCATGAGGAACTTGCTGGGTAATTTTTAACACTGTTAGGCAGTGCCTGGGAAGGAACTCCTGTGGGCCCTGAAGCCCTTTGAAGGCAGGAAAGCACAAGGCAGGATATGGGTTCATTTGCCATTTTACCTCTCCCTCCTCCTCCACCATGCAGTGTGAGAAAAGGTTATCATTTTCTGGCTTTCAAGATTTTTTGTCAGGAAAATCTTGTCCATTGTTCTACATATGCTGCAGGTACAAAAGCACCCAGTCCCTTAAGTCTGGAACACTGACACTCCAGCCACAGCAACTGGGTAGCTGAATGAGTCAGTCTGGAGTGGACTAGTTTGTGGTCTTATTATAGAAAAGAAAAAATATTGCTTTATATTTATACAATCTGGAAGGCACTGTTGCTGCACAAGAACAGAAAACCCTCTCCTTCCCATACCCTCTGCTCTAGTTTTAAGACGAAGACAAAAAGTGAGCTGAACTGTAAGCTTGCATGTCTAAAGGAAATACTGCTTTCTCTCTTTAGCTTTTTGCTTTAGTGAGTGGAAAATGAGGGTATGGAAAAGAGGCTGGAGATGATCACATCCACCTGGAGAGAAGATTGTTGTCATTACTATATTCCTCAAAGGAAAAATATAAGATAGTGAACTCAAGCAAGTTTAAATATCATTTGTAATGTATTTAATACTAAGGAAGTGGAATTGAGCCACAGCACAAAGGGATTGGCAAGGCCCAGTGTATGGGTATGATCTGGTGCAGAGTCTGTCCTGGGTTTATTTGAATATTTGCAGATAGAAAAGAAACAGTTGTAGCAGCATGTGGACCCTAACAGTGGTAGAAAAAAGGAGAATGACTAAGGAGAGGAAGGCGTATGTATGTATATTGTGAAGGTGGGTGATAGTTAAGAACATAGGTGCTGACAACGAACTACTTGGGCTCAGTTTTCACTTGCTAGTTGCAGGTGTTAGGCAAATTACTTAGCTTCTTGAACTGAGGTCTGCTATTCCTCATCTGTAAAGTCTGGATATGAATAGTACAAATCTCATAGAGTTTTTGAGGACCGAATAAGATAATTCATTTGAAGCACTCAGCCTATAATGAGTGCACAACAAATGGGAATTATTACAATGAGTACATATATCTACTGCAGCTGACATTCACATTATATGTAAGTAAGGGTTGTTAATGCGCTGGGCATGTGATGAATGGATTTGGTGAGTAGAGGAGTGGAAATATTTCTCTTTGTCTTTTTTTCCCCCTACCTGATACTGCCTTTAATACCAACAGAGTTTTCAAGAATTTTGAACGTATTAAATGCCAAACAGAGTTCTGGAAGTTTGTTTTGAAAACTTAATTTTAGGACAGTTTTAGATTGATAGAAAAGTTCTAGAGATAGTATAGAGTTCCCATATACCTCTCTACTGCCATCACGCATATTCCCTTGTTATTAACATATTTCACTAATATGGTGCATTTGTCAGTTAGTGAACCAGTATTGACACATTACTATTTGTTGCAGGAAGTCAGGGACACTGAACGGGGGGACCGGCTGAAACCATGGCAGAAGAACATGAATTGTGAAGATTTCATGGACATTTATTGTTTCCCCAGTTAATACTCTTATAATTTGCTATGCCTGTCTTTACTTTAATCTCTTAATCCCGTCATCTTTGTAAGCTGAGGATGTATGTCACCTCAGTACCCTGTAATGATTGTGTTAACTGCACAAATTGTTTGTAAAGCATGTGTGTTTGAACAATATGAAATCTGGGCACCTTAAAAACAGGGTAACAGTGATTTTCAGGGAACAAGGGAGATAATCTTAAAATCTGGCTGCCTCCGGGCTGGGCGGGACAGAGCCATATTTCTCTTATTACTGAAAACAGGTAAGATAAGTATCACTGAATTCTTTCCTCGGTAAGGAATATTAATAATTAACAGCCCTAGGGAAAGAATGCATTCCTAGGGGGGGCCTCTAAAATGGCCTTCCTGGGAGTGTCTGCTTTATGCAGATGTAGATAGGGATGAAACACGCCCTGGCCTCCTGCAGTGCCCCCAGGCTTGCTGTGATTAGGAAATTCCAGCCTGGTCCTGGTGAATTCTAGTCAGACCGGTTCTCTGCTCTTGAACCCTGTTAAGATGTTTATCAATGACAATGTGTGCCCAGCGGGACATGGACCTTCATTAGCAATTCTAGTTTCACCCTGACCTTGTGATCCCACCCTGACCTTCTGCTTTGTGATCTTTTGTCGTCCTTGAAGCATGTGATCTCTGTGACCCACACACTATTCGTACACTCCCTCCCCTTTGAAAATTGCTAATAAAAACGTGCTGGTTTTGCAGCCTAGGGGGCATCACGGAGCCTGCCGACATGTGATGTCTCCCCTGGATACCTAGCTTTAAAATTTCTCTCTTTTGTACTCTTTCCCTTTATTTCTCAGACTGGTCAACACTTAGGGAAATAGAAAAGAACCTGTGTGAAATAATGTTGAATTACTGGGGGCAGGTTCCCCCAATAACTATTAACTTATTAATTAAGTCCATATCAGTTATTACCTAATGTCCTTTTATTTTTTTTTGCTCCAGAATCCTGTTCAGGATGTGGCATTACATTTTGTTGTCATGTCTTTGTAGGCTTCACTTGACTCTGACAGTTCCCCAGACTTTTTCTTGTTTTTGATGATCTTAACAGTTTTGAGGAGTACTGATCAGGTATTTTCTAGAATGTCCCTCGATTTATGTTTGGTCACTTGTAAGAGGGGCCTTAGGCAAATTACTACTTCTGAGATTCATTTTCCTTATTATAAAAATTAATGTTATACTAGGTCTGACAGTGAATGGTGGCTCATGCCTGTCATCCTAGCACTTTGGGAGGCCAAGGCAGGAAGATTGCTTGAGTCAAGGAGTTTGAGACTAGCCTGGGCAACATAGTGAGACTCTGTCTCTGCAAAAAATTTTAAAATTAGCTGGGTGGTGTGCACCTGTAGTCCCAGCTACTTGGGAGGCTGAGGCGGGAGAATTGCTTGAGCCCAGGAGATTGAGGCTGCAGTGAGTGTGATTGTACCACTGCACTGAGTGACTTTTTCTCATGATTACTCTGAGGTTATGGGTTTTGGGAAGGAGCACCACAGAAGTGAAGTGCTATTCTCATCATATTATATCAAGAGTATATCATACCAACATGACTTGTCACTGTTGATGTTCACATTGATCACCTGGCTGAGGTAGAGTTTGTCAGAGTTTTTCACTGTAGTAATTCCCTCTCTCTCTTCCTTCCCCATCTCATACTGTATGTGGAAGGATGTCACTATGTGCATCCCACATTTCAGGAATGGGGAGTTAAGCTCCAACTCCTTGAGGATAGATTATTGACGTCAATTATTTGAAATTCTTCTACACAGGAGATTTGTCTATTAAATGTCAGTGTTCCCCAATGCTTCATCTTCAAGTCTTCTTCACCCTCTCTGCATACTCAGTGGGTGATCTCATGCTGTCAGTTACTGCCTAATTCCTCAAGCTTTGATTTCTTTTTTAAATTGTTCTTATTTATTTTATGAGATGGGTTTTTTTCTGTCACCCAGGTTGGAGTGCAGTGGCATGATCTTGGCTCACTGCAGCCTCCGCCTCCCAGGCTTAAGTGATCCTCCCACCTCAACCCCCAGAGTAGCTAGGACTACAGGCACATGCCACCACATCTGGCTAATTTTTTTTGTATTTTTCATATGGACAGGGTTTTACCATGTTGCCCAGGCTGGTCTTGAACTTCTAAACTCAAGCAATTCACCTGCCTCAGCCTCCCAAAGTGCTGGGATTACAGGCATGAGCCACTGTGCCTGGCCTCTAGCTTTGATTTCTATTCCAAGTTTCAAATTATATTTGTAGCTATGACTGGACAGCTCCTAAATCTAATTCAATGTTTTAAAAATCAAACTTTTTCCAAATCTCAGCTTCAGTCTCCTTTATGACTTTTCTCAGTGGTTGGATTTATCTCCTATGTACTTTCTTATTTTAAAAAATCACATTCAACCTTTATTCTTCCCTTCCTATAAACTTTACATACTCCCAATATCTACTGGTCATGACATCCTATGGAGTGTATCTTTGAAATATTTCTCAAATCAAGCCCTACTTGCCATCTTTACAGAGGTGTCTAGTATTGGTCCCAGTGTAACCTAATAGGCCCCAAATAACTGCTTTAGGCTTCTAGATAGAAGTCATGGGTACAGCGTCTCCTATGTTTAGTATAGCCTGCACACAGGTGCCATGGTGATCTTACTACATCAGAACTCCACATCTAACTTGTATTCCTAAAATTGTTCCATGGGACATAGCATGGTGTGAAAGCTACTTCCAACTCTGGCTTCTCTCTGACCTCTTCAGCTGCCATTTCCTTCCTTTCCTCACATCTTGAACTTAAAGTTCTATAGAACTTATTACTATTAGTGAGCACACCATGCTGTTTTGTTCTGCTGAGATATTTAGATGTATAAAGCTGGAGGAATTTCTGCCTGAGAAAGGTCCACCTTCCTCTGCTGAAAAAACTTCCCTGCATTCTTTATGACCTCACTTGAATATCAACTAGTGTTTACCGGGAGCCTACTATGTATAGAGCCAACATACTATAATCATCGTGTTTTCAGTAAGTGTCCTCCTATTAAGCATTTTGCTCTTTTTTACTTTCTTTTAAAATGTAAACATTTGGGGGAAAATAGCATATTAAGTATTTTATACCTAAGCGAGACTCAATTTATAACATTGTTTTCCTCAATGAACATAAGGGCCATGTGAGAAGAAGAAACAGTGATGATAGGGAAGAAAGAGTCAAAGAAGAGGAAAATAGAAGTAGATACTGAGAATAGATAGCCTGTTACCATATTTTCCAGTCTGGAAAAGTGCTGTAGTCCACAAGTGGTATACTTTTTTTTTTTTTTTTTGAGATAGAGTCTTGCTCTGTCGTCTAGGCTGGAGTACAGTGGCATCATCTCGGCTCACTGCAATCTTCGCCTCCCAGGTTCAAGCAATTCTCGTGCCTCAGCCTCCTGAGTAGCTGGGATTACGAGTGTGTGCCACCATGCCTGGCTAATTTTTATATTTTTAGTAGAGATGGAGATTTACCATGTTGGCCAGGCTGGTCTCAAACTTCTAACCTCAAGCCAACATAATATAATCTTTAAGTTTTTAGTAAATGTCTTAGACCTCCCAAAGTGAACCACCACGCCTAGCCCACAAGTGGTATATCCTCTTAACTGGATGATAGCAAGGGAAAAAATTGTCAAGCACAGACAATTTTTCAGACAAGACTGAACATCCCTGAGCTGAGTCTTAGTAAACTCAGAGGTGGGTAGTATGTCAGACGTAAAAATAGGTCTTGAATTCAAAGCAAAGAAGGGCAAAAATGTGGAAAATCTCAGACTTAGAGCTGTTCTTAGAATATGGTTCTGTGGTCAAGATTCCCTTCTGTGTAGGTAGGCTCTTCAGGCTAAATGTCAAAAAGGTTGGGGAAAGAATCATGCAGTTTGAAGGGAAGTGATATCTCTAGAGAGGCTGTACAATTTCAAGTGCTGTGTAGGAAAAAGGAAGATGTGGATGGCAGATTTTTTTGTTTTTGTTTTTTCAGTTGAAATGGACCTTAAAGATAACTTAATTCAGCTGTCTCATTGTGTAGTGAAAGAAACTGAGACCTTACATGTTAGCTTTGAGCAGATCTTAGCCCTCCTGCTGCAATGAGATAGGGAACTCCCCCAGTCAGTTTTATTTTTCCACAAATAAAACTAATACCAGGATGTTGCATAAAATTATAACAATAGCTTACATTTGTATAGAGCTTTGTTTATAATATTCTGGGCATGACATTATCAGAGAACGTGTACTGTTTCTGCCCCTGAGACACTTATTAATAATGTGTAACCATATAATTTATTATCTGAACCAGGACACTTTTGAAAATGAAAGGGGAGGCTATTAATAATTTTTCAAAAACAATAGGCATTAACTGGGAGTGTTCCAAGCACCCCGGGATATGTGGTCACTTGCTTTTCACCTAATTGCAGAATTTCCAAGGCTAAGGTCCAGATTAGGTTACAGTGCAAAAGTTTGTGGGCCAGCAGACTGAGAGCTGTTGGCTCAGGTTCTCACTCAGAATGGGAAGACTGGGTTTGTTTTCTGCCTTCAGGTTTAGCATTTGTGCATATATATATATATATATATATATATATATATATCCATGTTTGATGGGATTGTGTTCAGGCTAATTCATTCAGTAAGCTAAACATTTACTGAGAACCAGGTAAGCAGTGTTAAGAGAGAAAACTGTAGAGGTAGGAAGAAGTAATATCATTGAGTACAATTTATGCCATATAATAAACTGGCACTGGTAATTTAGCAGGCAAATAGACTGCTGAATATTTAATTCAGTTTAGTCAGAATGAACAAACAAAAATACTGTTACTTCGTTTCTGTTATCACTACATTGAAATGCTGCTTTCTGGACTTTGATTCATTCTTTCGTACTCGGCCCCCATCATACACAAATGTATCTGCTTTTGCTTCCACTAGTGTATCGTGCAGACTTAGAGAATAGCTAACTCTGGCTTGTTTAAGGACTTAAATCAGTGTTTCTCAGTGGAGGGCAATTTTGTTCCTCACAGGACATTTGGTAATGTTAGGAGACATTTTTGTTTGTCACAAATAGGGAAGGGATGCTGCTCGCATTGTAGTAGTTAGAAACCAGGATGTGGCTCAACATCCTACAGTGAACAGAATAGCCTCCTGTAACAAAGAATTATCCAGCCCAAAATGTCAGCAGTGCTCAAGCTGAGAAACTCTGGAGTAGATGGAGACAGTATTTTTGATTCTTTGTAACATTGCTGTGTTGGTTTGGGTTCTTCCAAAGCAGAGCCCAAGATGACGACTTGGATATGGGAAGTAAGAGTGAAGGAATGGGGAGAGTGCTACAGAGAAAAGAGCTAAGATAAGGGGGCATTATTGGGGTGTCCCTGTGTGTAACAGAATAGATTCCATTGAGATCTCCTGAAGAACATTCAAGATCCCTCTCTAAATAGTCCTTCCAAGAGGAATGAAAAATGGTAGCATTTACTCACCACTCAGAATCCCTTATTGGCTGCAGAAAGCTGCTGAGACTTGTATACCTTCACCCATCCAGACTGTGTTTACAGGTGGGCTGTGGAGGCTGTTGTGCTCTGGAGGAGGTCCTGGGGCAGAAACAGGAAAGAGATACCATGTACTCTACATGGAGCCCTATCAGTGTTAGCTGAGTCTGAGTTTACGTGAGACTGTCTACCACAGATGCAGCTGAAGCCAGAGGTGGGCTTCTGAAGTTGACATGGCGCACCAGAGGTATTTGTTACAGTTGGTTTAGGAAAACTGCAGTTGTTTTCTAGATAAAGTGCTGTGTCATCATACTAACTATATTCCTCAAAATTTATAATTCAGTTTATTCTATTATTGTTGACTTTTTACTATGCATCAAAAAAGTGTTTGCTCAGCAAATTGAGACTATAAACAAGAATTCAGGAAATATTATTATTTAAAAATTGCTTAGGACTTCAGCACCTTTTATGTTAACAAAACATGTTCAGAATAAAAGAATTGTCTGTTAAGTATATATTAAATTTCTCTTCTTCCTTTTATTAATTAATTTCCTAAAATTAATAAAATAACATTAAGTATGCCATGTATTTAAAAATTTAAACTTTTTAATGCTCCTAACCAGTTACATTGGGTTAATTATTCCTCTCTTTGTTCTCTTTCCCTTTCTCTTCTTCCTTGGTAAAAAGTACAAAGTGAGTGGATGTCAGCTTTGGGAATCAGCAAAACTTGTTGGTATTGTGCTTAACAAAAGAGTTAGATTTTCCTTTGAAACTTTGAAGCCAGGCAGCATCTTTTCCTCTCTAGCTATGAAAGTCCTAGATGGTATCTTCTTCCAGTATAAGGATGTTTCATCTACAATTAAAATCTGTTGTTTAGTGTAGCCACTTTCATCAGTAATCTTAGCTAGATCTTCGGGATAACTTGCTGAAGCTTGTACATTAGCACTTGCTGCTTCAACTTGCACTTCTATTTTATGAAGATGGCTTCTTTTCTTAAACCCTATGAACAAACCTCTGCTGCCTTCTACCTTCTCTTCTGAAGCCTCTTCACTTTTCTCAGCTTCATTGAATTGAAGAGAATTAGGGCCTTGCTCTAGATTAGTCTTTGGCTTAAGGGAATGTGTGGCTGGTTTCATCTTCTATCCAGACCACTCAAGCTTTCTCCATATCAGCAAGAAGGCTATTTTGCTTTTTTTTTTTTTTTTTTTTTAATCGTTCATGTGTTCACTGGAGTGGCACTTTAAATTTCCTTCAAGAACTTTTCCTTTGCATTCACAACATAGCTAACTGGCACTAGAAGCCTCACTTTTAACCTGTTTTAACTTTCAATGTGCCTTCCTCACAAACCTTAATCATTTCTAGTTTTTTGTTTAAAGTGAGAGACATGAAACCCTTCCTTTCATGTGAACACTTAGAGGCCACTGTAAGGTTATTAATTGGCCTAATTTAAATACTGTGATGTCTCAAGGAATAGGGAAACCTGAGGAGGGGAGAGAGAAGGGATACATCCAGTTAGTATCTGCAAAGCACAGTAAGGCAAAGTACAATAAAATGAGGTATGCCTGTAAGTAATTTCAAACAGAAACAGACAATCCTAAAAGGCCTAAGATTAATATAACTATTAACTCTCTTGCTCCAACTGAGGAACTTCTCAATAGATAATCTATAGTCAGCCCAGAATCAATATTTCTTGGGATTATGAAAAGAAACAAGGTGGCTATTGTGTCCCAACTCCAACGTAAAATATAGTAATGACAGCTAAGTACAATTTGCTGAGAGATTTGCCAGGTATTTGCCTACTAGGCATCAGTTCTATGTTCTGCTTTCCACTTTTGCAGTAAACTACATTTCCCAGACTTCCTTACACACTGGCATCTAGCAGTTCAGAAAATGGAGGCACTGCCAGAAGATTAGAAGACTGGAGCCCAGGTATATCTCCTTATATATTTCCACATGGTGTCTCCACAAGTGGCTGTCTTTTTCATGGTTTCAGCCTTTTCTAGAAAGCCCCATTTCCAAGGCTTGGATAAAACTACTTCGTTTTGGCCAGGCGTGCAAGCTCATGACTGTAATCTCAGCACTTTGGGAGGCTCAGGCAGGCGGATCACGAGGTCAGGTGTTCGAGACCAGCCTGGCCAATGTAGTGAAACCCCATCTCTACTAAAAAATACAAAAAATTAGCTGGGCTTGGTGGCAGGCACCTGTAATCCCGGCTACTCAGGAGGCTGAGGCAGGAGAATCGCTTGAACCTGGGAGGCAGAGGTTGCAGTGAGCCGAGATTGTGCCATTGCACTCCAACCCAGGCAACAGTGTGAGACTCCATCTAAAACAAAACAAAATAAAATAAAACAAACAAAAAAACCTACTTCTTTTCTTTGTCTTCCAGTCCTATGGGGTGGTAGAGACTTCCAGCAATTGTTAATCTCTAGATTCCTTCATGGTCCCCTGTTTAGCCTTGCAGCACTTCCAACACATTTGCAAATATTCCCTAGGGTTTAGTTTCTCTGCCTGTATGCCAATATTTAAAGTTCTAGGCACTTTACATATATTAATTAACTCTCTACTCTAAATAGCAAATCTATGAGGTAGACACTATTATTTTCCTCATTTTAGAAATGAAGAAACCAAGGTAAGTAGAGATTCAGTAGCTTGTCCAAGGTCCAACAGGAAGTGGTAGCCTGAAAACAAGGCAGTCCATTTCCAAAGTCTAAACTCTTTTTTTTTTTTAGAAGAGCCTAAACTCTTAGCTACTAAATTATATTGCCTCTCATCAGAACTAAATTATTCACCTTTGACTCCAAACATTTCTAACTGAAGGATTCTTCTCTCAACTCTGAGCTCAGGGTCATTGGCATTTTGTCAAATGTCTCTGCTGATGCTTCTATTTTTAGTAGGGCAAGTGGCCAAGGGACTGCTTGTGTTACCCTCATGAACCCCTAAGATCCATTTTGCTTTCTTTCTATGTTTTTTCCCCTCTGTTTCTACTCCAGGCCTCCTACCAGGTTCACTCACTGAGTTATCTTGGTCCCAGTAGTGCACTCAGTGCATCCAGAGGTGCCTCTTGCTCTAGCTTTGCTCCGTGTCTCAGTTCTGCCTTTTGCCAGGTTCATTGGTGCATAAGGACAGGTCAGAGATAAATCACAGAACACATTGGTGATTCTAATGATGAAGTGAATATTTCCCAGAAAAATTCCACCGTCTTTCCCAATATAGCACTGTTATAAATATACACTGTTGTAAATATACTCTTCATTTGTGATTCTGTGAATATATCATATACTTCTGTATTTCTATATTTTTTCTCTCACTGTCTTCATTATTTGAAATGTCCTTTCCTTCTCTTTCTTCTGAGTGAAATATTGCTCATCTTGAAAGACAAGGTCTAGCTTAAATGCTATCTATTCTGAGAACTTTCCATGATTCCACTTTCCCTACTCCTACCCCAGATAAACTAAATCACTGTCTACCTTTTGCTTCTACATCACTGTGTTCACTCCTTTGTTTCACTTCTCAGTGTGTACCTGTCGCCCAAATAAACTTGAAAGTAGAGAGTATATCTTTGCTTTTGCGTTTCTTGTTACCTAATACCTGTTTATCAGATTTTTAAGTTGAATCAGAACAAGCAGTTTTGTTGACCTCTGCTCTAACAAATCTAGAAGCCAGAGGATAATAAGCAAGCATCATTTAGTGAGTGCTAAGCAGATGAACTATCTTCCATATTGACTTGTTTTTTGTTCTTTTAGCTTGATATATTAGAAAATGGGAAATTTGGTGATTTTCATAAGTTATTTATTTCTTAGATGCTAAGTTCTAACTCAAAATTGTATATGTGTGTGTGACAGTGAACAAATTTACTTGAACAATTCCTTTTCTTGTAGACAACTGCTTCACAATATTATTGTGAGGAAAGACTGCATGGTAGCAGAATATTATTTTGGAAATACAACTCCTATGATACACTCAGCAAGAAAGATAAGAATTACTGAATCAACAGTAGGTTATAAATGGGTTTATTTTTAATAGGAACCATTTAACACAGAGAGTTTACTGTTTTGGTGCTAGGGAGAATATGTACGGTCCTATACCCACACAGGTTGGGTATTTCATGTGTGGCTTTTACCAAAAGAGTTAATTCATTATTTGGGCATTATAAAGGCCATATGCCAAATAGTTATATAGTTTGTTGAATAGCTATTATGAGTTAATCATTAAAAAGTTTGCAATTTGCAAATCATTAAGTTCCTAGTCTTTCTATCTTTGTATAGCATATGAAGTTGGTCACTTACCAAAGTGGTTTAGTAGCTAGATAGATAGACCCATTACAGTACTAGAAAGTACAGTAAGTCTTAGTCTGTTAGAGCTGCTGTAATAGAATTCTATAGACTGCGTGGCTTATAAACAACATAAATTTATTTCTCACAATTCTGAAGGCTGAGAAGTTCACAGTCAAGGTGCTGGCAGATCTGGTGTCTGGTGAGGGACCCTCCCTGGCTCATAGACAGCAGTCTTTTCTCTCTGTCCTCACATGGTAGAAGGGGAGAGAGATCTCTCTGGGGGCCCTGTTATAAGGGCACTAATCCTATTCATGAGGGCTGTGCCTCTATGAACTAATCACTTCCAAAAGTCCCCACTTCCAAACACCCTGACACTGGGAATTAGTTTTCAACATACAAATTGGAAGTTACGGGGAGGGCACAGATATTCAGACCATAGTATATGGTACATGTATTTCCCTCATGGTGGGTCACCCAATGTAACCCAGAGAGCCCTATCAAAGGATCATATCTGACAAGAATGACTGGTCCATACTGTTGCCTAGTTTTACACTTGTAAATACTAGTGTTCCATTCTCTGCTTTCTTCAGTTTACATGATCGCCACTAAACCAATTCTTTTCCTTAAAAAAATTTTAAACGTTTTTATTTTCAACATGGTCTATCCTTCTGCCATTAATTTATGTTCAGGTGAAAAATTTAAGCCCCAAATGCCTAATAAAAAGCATGCAAGTAATTTGGCTGGAAGTACAGCAAGAGTGCTAAAAAAGAGTGTTGTTATTTGTGAAAAATGAAGGTTGCTATTGGCTAGAGGTGAGGGGGCACCCAAAAGGAAATATATGAGAGGCTGGATTGTAATGTTCAGGCTTTTAGACATAGATGAATACCCTTTGACATTGCGAAGGGCATTATAAACATCTCCGTACTGGGAAGAAGTGACCAACAATTGCATAGACAGGAGCTCCACTGATGATGGTTAGGGCTTCATGGGAATTTAGGAGATCTGAAGAAAATAAAACAACCACCAAAGTAAAAAATCAGGAATGCATCTCCATAGAAGCTATAAATGAGACAAGCCCTGTAAGTATGCCCTGCATGTATATAAACACAAATATAAATGTATATACACACATATAGAAAGTTAGTGTTTGTTTTTATTAAAATGAGACATTATGCACATTATTCTATAACTTATTTTCCTCACTTAACAGTGTGTCATTGGAAGTGTTTTCTTAATATGTAGGTGTAACTAATTTGTTTTTTGACAAGGGTGACAAGATAATTTAATAGAGAAGGATCAGTCTTGTCAACAAATGGTGTTATGTTAGCTTCATATTCATATGCAAAAGAGTGGAATTTTACTTCTTCTTTATATCATGCAAAAAATTACCCCAACTGCATCATAGACCTAAATGTAAGAGCTTAAACTACAAACACATTTGAAGAAAGCATGGGAGAAAATCTTTATGACCTTGAGTTAAGTAAAGCATTTTTAGATACAATACAAATGCACAAGTGAAAAAAGAAAAACAGATAAATCAGACTTCATCAAAATTAAAGACTTGTGCTTCAAAATACCCGTCAAGAATGTGACAATATTTTTGCATCCTACATGATGAGAGGTTGTATCCAGAACATATAAAGAAGGCATGTAACTCAACAATGAAGACAAATAACCCAATTAAAATGAATAAAAGATCTGAATACCTATTGCTCTAAGGAAGATAATGCAAATGGACAACAAGCATATGAAAACATGCTCAACATTGTTAACTATTAGTGAAATGCATATCAAAATCATGAGATAGTACTTTACACCCACTAGGTTGGCAATAATCAAAAAGGTAGATAATAAAAAGTGTTGGTGAGGATATGGAGAAATTGGGATCTTCATTACATTGCTAGTGGCAATGTAAAATGGTATAGCCTCTTTGGAACACAGTTTGCCATAAACGTAGAGTTACCATATGATCCAGTAAATTCCACTCGCAGGCTATACCCAAGATAAATTAAATGTATCTTCACGTCTCAAACCATATCTAAACTTTGATATCTAAAACATATCAAAAACTTGTTCATGAATGTTCATAACAGCATTAGTTATTATAGCCATAAAGTGGAAACAACCCAAATGTACATCAACTGATAAATAAATCAAATATGGCATAACCACAAAATGGAATATTATTTGGCAATAGAAAGGAATGAAGTACTAATATATGCTACAACATAGATGAACCTTGAAACTTTATGCAGGCGGGGCGCAGTGGCTCAAGCCTGTAATCCCAGCACTTTGGGAGGCCGAGATGATCACAAGGTCAGGAGATCGAGACCATCCTGACGAACACGGTGAAACCCCATCTCTACTAAAAAATACAAAAAATTAGCCGGGCGAGTTGGTGGGCGCCTGTAGTTCCAGCTGCTTGGGAGGCTGAGACAGGAGAATGGTGTCAACCCAAAAGGCAGAGCTTGCAATGAGCTGAGATCCGGCCACAGCACTCCAGTTTGGGCGACAGAGTGAGACTCCGTCTCAAAAAAAAAAGAAAAGAAACTTTATGCTAAGTGAAAGAAGTCAGTCACAAAGGACCCCATACTGTATGGTAAATTCAGTATAGGCAAATCCATAGAGACTGAGACTAGACTAATGATTACTAGAAACTGAGAGAGTTGGAGGGAAATGGAGAGTGACAGCTAATGGATATGGAGTTTATTTTTAGGGAAATAAAAATGTTCCAAAATCGACTGTGGTAATGGTTGTACAACTCCAAATAAACTAAAAATTACTTAATTGTGCCCTTTAATTATCTCTTAATTTTTAAAATCCATAACAATAATATTTGCAAAATTATTTTTGCTGTGTTAGGTGCCATATTCATTAGCAGGTTCCGGGAGTTATGATGTAGACGTATTTGTGGGAGCCATTATTCTGTCTAACCCTACTTAGATTGTATGGAAGTAGCTGCAACTATGATAGTCAGACCTGGCTAAGACCTTGCTGTCCTCTGTGAGTAGCAATGCAGCTCTAAAAAGTGTATTTCTACAAATAAGGACAGTCAGGATGATAAACTTCCTAGCAGATAGCATGGAAAGATGAAGAGAGAAGGCACTATTTCCTACTCCCTTTCCTCTCCCAACAGTCAGACATAATGATACCACAAAAGACCCTTTGTCTTAGTCATATCTTTGTTATAGTGTCTTTTTCCCTCGATACTTTAAAGTTTTAAGTAGACTCTCCTTCATATTTCCTTGTTACTTATATTGTTTAGAAAGATCTCCCCTACATCAACATCAAAACTATTCCCCTAATTTTTTTCTATTATTTTATTTTTCTTTTAAAAATATAATGTGTGTGAGACTCTTTCTGTCAGTAATGTGAGACAGGAGTATGCCTTTGTTTTCTTTTAACTGGATAGCCATTTATTCCAGCATCATTTGTTAAATAATCAGTTTTTTTCTCTCTGAATTAGAGATCTTAGCCATATGTTACATTCCATATTACCCCTATCTATTTCTGGACTCTCTCTTGTGTTCCATTGATAGCTTTCATTTTCAAGAGTAAGAGTCTAATGCAGAAAAATAATTACATGATTAAAACTTCTGTCACACATACTTTGACTCTGAACAATTAGAAGGTAAAGCAGTTTGGGCCATTTTTCTTTGCTGCTATTAACATAGGCCTTTTTTGTGTAGTCCAGTTCACCAAATGCAAAGCAAGATTGTGTATACATGCTTTTTAAGTATTTACTCAAAGAGCTGACTGATAATGTAAACACTACCTGAAATGTACAGATTGAGAGACACTGAGAAGCTCCTCTGCTTAAGAATATCTTCTTTACTGACAAACAGCCTGGCCTGAAATAGCCACCATTAGAGTTACTCTCTTATAATAAGTGTACCACATCTAGAAGTTTCTTATATGGAAAGTTGAACACAAATCTATGGGCATCTACCACCATGTTAGACTTGAAATGATAGATTTGATGGCATTATGAAATGCAAAAGAATTCCATTCAGTAAATTTTCCTAGCTTCATTAAATATTGAAGGAGATGGGGAAAGGTTTCCCCCATGACTTAATCTCTTACTAGAAGAAAATGGGATTTTCATGAATGTATTATCCTGGAAAGAAATCTCAGGGGGAAGGTTCGTGTGTATCAGTGACTCTTGATTTAGTGTTGCTATTTTGTTGTTGTTGTTGTTAGCTTTGTAGGCCTTGCTATACTTCTTGACTGTTGCTCATTTAGAAGCATAATAAAGAAAGTTGATTTTTTTCCACCCTGAGACTGCCTGCTTTCAGGGTCAGTTTATCTTTCTTCTACTGAAAGCTAAGATTTGAGCTCATATAAACGATTTATTAATTGGAATTTGAGTTATCATCTTGAAGAGAAGCCTACTATTTAAAAACATTAGCATTTTCTCTCCTCAACCCATTTTATTGAAAGGGCATTAAGCAATATTGCAATTTATGCAATTACCCTGAATTTACTCTGTGCTTTGCTTTCTGTAAATGTTATATGTTATAATGTGGTAAGGCAGAAGTAGCCAAGTTGCATTAAGATGGAATGTATCCTGAACAAATTAATTAGAGTAACAATTTTCCTTTTGAGGTTTCTTAATCTCTTGGAACTCTTAATAGTATCTGTGAGGAGACTAGTCTATATTTAGTAGTTACTGATTACTTAACATGAGATTTCAATAGATAATTTTCTCTTCATGACTTTTTCTTAGAGTCACTTCAAGAGATGATGTGTTTTCTATAGATGTTTTTCAATAGTAATTTTATTTTTGTTCTCCTGCAATAACTGAAATCATTTGAGCTTGCTTCTTATCCTGGATGCTTTTTTATATCACTTTAAGTGAAAGGATAGGTAGGAGGGTGGTCATATTTGGAAAACAGAGAAAAAGCTAAGATTGAGCCATACACATAATTGTAAGGCAGTATTTGTCTATGTTTATCTGTTCATTGACCAAGGCAAAGATACAATTAAAAAGCTGTTTATTGAAATGTTTTTTGAGGAAAACTTTATCAGAAATGGTGATAACATCATGAACTGGAATGAGAAATAACATAAAACATTTAGCAGAGAGATTAAAATCGGAGAACTACACCACTGACAGTAAAGACATTTCAAGACTAGTTTTATTAACTGCTTAGTATAAATCAAAGACTACAGAATAATTGTGTAATTATTTCTCAAAGCTGCTGTTTATTTTCATACAAAACAGAGAAAAATACCATGTAGACAAAATATTTCATTTTAGTCAGAGTATAATAGCAGCTTGACGTTTTTCCAAGGCAAACATGACTTCTAATCTTAGGTATCTCTTCCCCTTGGTGATAAGCATAATTTCCCACCTCATTCTAGTTGATTTTGTAAAACAACCAAACAATTTTTAAATTGCCCAATAGTGACTCTAACACATGTACCCTATTCAGGGGATTATTTTATAAATATTCTAATTTTATTAAAATGCTTTTCTATGAACTTATTCTATATACTGATAATTTCTAATGTGAAAAATCTCAAATTTTTGCCACTAAAGAGTAAATATTTTTTATGTTGTTGTTTTAAGAAGTGCTTCCTGGGGCCTATCATGGGGAGGGGGGAGGAGGGAGGGATTGCATGGGGGAGTTATACATGATATAAACGTCATGCACATATACCCTAGAACTTAAAGTATAATAAAAAAAAAATAATAATAAAATAAAAAAAAAAAAAGAAGTGCTTCCTTAAAACAGTAGAATGCTGGTTACCAGAGGCTGGGAGGTGGGAGGAATGGGCATGATAATCAAAGGGTAAAAAGCCACAGTTAGATAAAAAGAATGAGTTCGAGTTTTTAGAGCTATTGCACATAATGGTAAATATAGCTAATAAATTTTTTCTATTTTTTCTATTATTTCATTTCTATTTTTATTTATTTATATATATAGAAAAATAATATTTTCTATTATTTCAATATCTTGGGAATAAATCTCAATCTTATCACAAAAAAATGCCAAATATTCCAGGTGATGGATAGGTTAATTAGCTTGATTTAATTATTTCATATTGCATTGGAAATAGTAGCCTCACTTTGTACCCCATAAATATATACAATCATGGTTTGTCAATATATAATAATACTAATAAGTGCTTTCTCAACTTTTTTGGCATATGGTGATAATATAGGTCATCGATTATCTATTACATTCATGATTGGGTTGTATTTAAACAGTGATTTGGATGAGTGTTAAATTTTGCCATTTTAAATGCAACCAGGAAAAGAAGTACCATTTTGCAAATGTTTTTTTTTTTCTTTTTTTTTTTTTTGAGACAGAGTCTCGCTCTCTCACCCAAGCTGGAGTATAGTAGTGTGATCTCAGCTTACTGCAACCTCTGCCTCCTAGGTTCAAGCAATTCTCCTGCCTCACTCAGCCTCCCGAGCAGCTAGGATTACAGCTGTGTGCCACCATGCTCAGCTAATCTTTGTATTTTTGGTAGAGATGAGGTTTCACCATGTTGGCCAGGCTAGTCTCAAACTCCTGACCTCAGGTGATTCACGTGCTTCAGCCTCCCAAAGTGCTGGGATTATAGGTGTGAGCCACCATGCCCAGCTGCTTTTGTGAGGTTAGAACTCTTGCTGTTTCAGTACTCACCACACAAGCATTACACTGTTGAATATTTGCTTGTCTTATGACTATACACATATACACAAGCACAAATATGTAACTGATTGAAATTTTTGTGTTAAATAAAACAAGAAGGTATTTTGTCCACTCTTCTATGAATTATTTTTACTTAAAGTCAATACAGAGATTCATTATGACTACAAAGTAATTAAATAAGTTTTAGAATTGTTCAATCTCATTATGTAACAGTCACATAATATATGTTAAGTATAAATTTAAAAATTCCTAGAAAATTGTAATAAAAATTTACTAGTCAAGGAGCTGACATGCTCTACTATATTGAAGGAGTAACTTTGTTTTCAGATGCTATTGAATCTAAAATTCTTTCTATTAAAAGAGATACCTGTCTGGGTGCAGTGGCTCATGCCTGTAATCCGAGCACTTTGGGAGGCCAAGGCAGGCAGATCGCAAGATCAGGAGTTTGAGACTAGCCTGACCAACGTGGTGAAACCCCGTCTCTACTAAAAATACAAAAATTAGCTGGACATGGTGGTGTGCACCTGTAGTCCCAGCTATTCAGGAAGCTGAGGCAGGAGAATCACTTAAACCTGGGAGGCGGAGATTGCAGTGAGCTGAAATCGCACCACTGCACTCTAGCCTAGGCAACAGAGTGAGACTTGGTCTCAAAAAACAAAACAAAACAAAACAGAGATATACCTTACATACTACCAAAAAAAATCTAATTAAACTTTGACATAATACTTTCTTATTACTTCAGATTTTTATTTTATACTTGCCAAAAGAATTATTTTAGACTCATTTATATGTGGATTTTTAAATAATTACTTCTGAGCACTCAAGCAAAAAGAAAATTTAAACAAAATGCGTTAATTATACTTGTCAAACATCTTTGCATTCAGAGTTCAATTATTCCAAATAACTTTTAAACTCAAATTGTCAGTATCTGTTTTTCATACATATTATCTCTTGTGTCTTCAAGAACATTAGTGCTATAGCTGTTCCTAAAATGCTAATCCAGTATTATCTCTAGTGTTTTCTTTCAAGTCACTAATGCTCATCCAGTCTGCCAATTTTGAAACTGGCACTTTCCCATCTTCTAGAATATTTCGGTGAATGGTTTTTTTTGGACAATAACCAATCTTGTATTCCTTCCTCAAATTATAAAGTTGTAGACATTGAGATCAAGGCATTGCAATTGCCTGGTCATGTGCAAGAATATAAACCTAGTTCACTCCTTCAGTGACAGCCCCAACATAACTGCTCCCTGGATGATAGAGATTATAAGATGCCACCTGTTTAAGACAGGTCCTAATTTCAGAAATGTTAAAATATAGAAAAATGTGTATTTAAGAATTAATGAAATGTGGCATTAACATTGTTAAATTTTTCTATAATTGCAATAATTTAAAAAGTTTTAACAAAACTTTATATGCCACATTATCACCATATATCTGGAGCACCTATGTCTGAATCTTTGCTGTATAAACAAGAAGCAGCTCAATTGCAAAACAACATCTGTATTTCAGGGACTCATTTTGTTTTTATGAAAGGATATGGAACAGATGTTCATTGGCAACTGACAACCTATGGAGGCAAAGGGGAATATTTCTAGGGATTCAGAGACATTCAGGAATAGGAGTTTATAGAAAACACACTGTCACATTTTTAGGTTTTTCTCTTATTGGCAGAAATGTTAGACATAGAATTCAGAATTGGATGGCAAGGAAGTTCATCAAGATATAAGAAAAAGTTGAAACCCAATCTAAGCAAAACAGTAAAACAATCCAAGAGTTGAAAGATGACATAACCATTTTAAGAATGAATGAAACTGAAATTTCAAAGATGAGAAATTTACTACAGGAATTTCAAAGTACAATTGGAAGCAAAAACAACAGAGCAGACTAAGCAGAGGAAAGAATCTGAGAGCTTGAAGTCCACTCCTTCGAAACAACACAGGCAAAAAAATGAGAGTAATTTAAAGAAATGAGCAAAAGCTCCAAGACACATGGAATTGTATAAAGAGGCCAAATCTGTGACTCATTGGCATTCCTGAAAGAGGAGAAAGAGCAAACAACTTGGAAAACATATTTGAGAATATAGTTCATGAAAAATTTCCCAATCTTGCTAGAGAGGTCAACATACAAATTCAAGAAATTCAGAGGACCCCTGTGTGATACCATATAAGACAACCATCCCCAAGGTGCATAGTCATCAGATTCTTCAAGGTCATTATGAAAGAAAAAGTGTTAAAGGCAGCTAGAGAGAAGAGGCAGGTCACTTACAAAGGGAGCTCCATCAGGCTAACAGCAGATCTTCAGAAACCTTACAAGTCAGAAGAGATTGGGGGCTTATTTTCAGCATTCTTAAAGAAAAGAAATTCCAACCAAGAATTTCATATCTCACCAAAACTTTATAGGCAAAGGAAAATTAAATTCATTTCAGAGAAGCAAATGCTCAGGGAATATATTACCACTAGATTTGCCTTACAAGAGCTCTTAAAGGGAGTACTAAACATGGAAATAAAAGAACAATACTTGCCACCAAAAAACACTTGAATACATAGCCCATTGCCAATATAAAGTAACTGCACAATCAAGTGTACGTAATAACCAGCTAACAACATGATGACAGGATCAAATCCTAACATATCAATATTGGCCTTGAATGAAAATGGGCTAAATGCCCCACTTAAAAGGCTAGATACAAGCTGGATAAAGAACCATGACCCAGTTGTCTGCTGTTTTCAAGAGACCCACCTCACAAGTAGCTATGCCTATAGACTCAAAGTAAAGGGATGGAGAAAAATCTATCATGCAAACAGAAAACAAAAAAGAACAAGAGTTGCTATTCTTGTATTCGATAAAAAAGACTTTAAGAATGATCAAAAACGACAAAGAAAGACATTGCATAATGATAAAGGATTCAATCCAAAAGAAGAGCTAAGTATCCTAAATATATAGGCACCCAACATTGAAGCACCCAGATTCATAAAACAAGTTCTTAGAGATCTATGAAGAGATTTAGACAACTGCACAATACTTTTAAATATTTAAGTACTAGCCTTTTCCACATTAACAGGAATTTTTAACAATTATGAAATGATTTAGCAGTGGGATTGCATACAGCCTTATGCTCACCATTGCGTTTTAGGGATTGAGAAATCTCAGTCAACAGATACTGAATTTCTCAGCATACTTAATTTCTTGCTTTGGAACCATTTCTTGATTTGTACATAACATCTTAATCTTATGATGTGTCTTTTTGAATCAGCAATCAAATGTCCCCTGAGCTGAACTTTGGCTTCAGTGACCTCTCTGTTAAGGCAATAACAGCATATATAACACATTGGATATAGTTGTTTAAAAATTACTATCTCTTTGGCTGTTCAAATTTTTTTCACACTGATTCTACACCTTGTTTTTCTTTGACATTGTACCTCTCTCAGTGGCCTCCCAAGTGTTCCTCATATAGGACATTGCTACAACTGACTCAAAAACAAGCAAACAAACAAAAAACGTTTGTTTTTAGACTGGCTTTCAAATAAGAATTCCCTATAGAGAGATTTTTAGACTCTTTCCTCTCCTTTCTCACCTTCCCAGCTCTTGCTGATATGACACTAAGATTGTGTATCCTTGGAGTGGCATTCAGATCGTGAGGAATTAATGAGTATTTGGGACCCAGATTTATTAAATTAGACCTGAATTCAAATAATAAAATTTTCTGAACATAATTCATTGAAATATTTACAATTATGTGCTACTCTTTACAAAAGAAAAAAAAAATAGCCAAACCTGTGTTAGTCAGTTCTAGTAATTCTTGTTGGTTTAACAATCTCTAAAACCACAGTAGTATATCACAATAAAATCTTCTTTCTTGCTTATATACATCCTTGCAGTCTGTCAGGTCCTTATTCCATGCCTTCCAGAAGGCAGTTTCCTTCCATTTGTGTAGCTTTATCTGTTTTTCATTTCTTGGAGTCCTCTTCATTCAGGATTAGGGAATTACATGAGATACAATTTTATAAGCTGGGCCTAGAACTGTGCACATCTCTTTTCTTCACATTCCATTGAACTAAATACAGTCATCTGATTACACTTAACTGCAATGGAGACTGGAAAATGTATTCTAGCCTTATACCCAGGAATAAGAGAAGAATATGGATAATGGTGAGCACCAGCTCTCTCTGTCTTAGTAAATTTTGAATAGGCTATTTAGCAGTACTCCAGATATACCCTCCAAATTTGTTGAAAATGTTCAAACAAAATATGTTATTCAAATACAGGTATATATGAATAAATATTAATGTATTATAGATTCAATCTTGTTTATTGAAGCTTTATTTAATATCTGAGAAAATTAGAATTAAAATGATAATCTATTTATCAACTGAAATTTTCAAGAGAAAATATATTGAGAGGATTTCACATAAGAAATGCATCACTTTAAGGGACTACATGATGTTGTTCAATATGTAGGTCCATGTTTAAAGATTTTTAAAGGGGTTATAGAATTTGACAACAGATTTGGGAGAAACAAGGGGCATGGTTTTAAAAATCAACTTTCGATTATTCAAGACCTGATTACCTGGTTAAGGTATTCCAGAATACTCAATTTTCATCATATTTGTTCTAATACCTCCAGTAGCTATTTTATGAATTATATATGTCTCCCCTGGAAAAAAGAAAGGATGGAAAATTCAAACATTTAATATAGTTACAAAGGAGTTTTATAAATTGTCAGTCTCTGAAATGATATTTGTTAAAATTATCCTACTGTCCATGGCAATGATAAGTATTAGCCCTAGTTTTCAGTACCCTAGTGTCAATGAGGTACGAGTGAAGGCCAAAAGCAGATGTTTTCCCCAAGACCATGTCTTGTCATACGTCATGACAGACTTGATTTTCTCAGTCATTAGTTCAAGGGAGCAGGGTTAAACAATTTAGTTTTATATTAAGACAAGCTTTTGGCTTACACTGCAGTCATACTTGCTTTTTGGGAATCAGGAATTTTCTCTGTTTATCAGTTCTCATTTATCTTTTGTTTCTCTTTCTCATTGTTCTTGCTTTCAAGTGATAGGATAGAGGTTGAATAATAGTAAGGACAGACATGGACATATCATTCTTTAAATATTTGTTTTTAAGAAAAAATAATGGGTGATTCCTCTAAATAGATGACTAACTTTTTTCTTTCTCTCGCTTTTTTTAGTGTTTTCCATATACATAAATTTGGCTTCACAAGTAGGCAGAGCTTGAGTATTATTCTTTTGGAGGACCAAGTATCTCCTGTCTGACCTGGCATGGAGTGAGTTGAGGCAAAACAAAACTTTGTGTGTAGTGTGATTCTCAGTGTGTCTAGAAGATCTTTTAGTTGAAGGTTTCTGAGCAAATGAACAATCCTCAGTTCTTTGAACTGTGATCAATTCTGAGAGAAGCTCATAGAACATTCATTATTCCCAGGTTATATTTTTCCATCTTAGAAGGTACTAGAAAGCCTTTTCCCATTAATTCAGGAATGGAATAGTTTGAAAGTGTAGTTTGGGCCAGGCGCGGTGGCTCAAGCCTGTAATCCCAGCACTTTGGGAGGCCAAGATGGGTGGATCACGAGGTCAGGAGATCGAGACCATCCTGGCTAACATGGTGAAACCCCGTCTCTACTAAAAAATACAAAAAAAGAAACTAGCCGGGCGAGGTGACAGGCGCCTGTAGTCCCAGCTACTCAGGAGGCTGAGGCAGGAGAATGGCATGAACCCGGGAGGCAGAGTCTGCAGTGAGCTGAGATCCGGCCACTGCACTCCAGCCTGGGCGACAGAGCGAGACTCCGTCTCAAAAAAAAAAAAAAAAAGAAAGTGTAGTTTGGTAATTAGAATGAAACCACCAGGACTTGTTTTTGCAGAAAAGATGGTTAAGTATGATGCATTCTACAGACTGTCTTTCCAACAAATTCCTATCACCAGCCTATCTTATGCTTTAAATTGATTGTATCAGGTTGAAGCTTTGAACACAGACAATCATGAAAGAGATAGTAATATCAGTCATTAAAAGAGTTATTAGAAGAACATGATTTCTAGAAGAAATGGGATAAGAGAATAGCTGAGTGTTTCAGATATATTAATCAATGGAATAATTCATGCTCAGTCAAAATTCATGCTCAGTAAGAATCAGCTATGTATCTGCCACTGTGATAGGTTCTGGTTATACACCCATAATTGACACACTACTGCTGACTTCAAGGACTTACAGTCTGTTAGGCAAGACAAGTAAACAAATAACTGTCATACATTGAAAATCCCCCTAAAGCCTGTGAAGTGGGTACGATTTTCCCCATTTCACAAAAAGAGCACTTTTTTGCTGCCCGAGGAAATAATCCTTTTGAATAAGTAGTGTCCCCAGTAAGGGGAGGCAGAAGTAGCATAAAATACCTGGAAATTAATAGGTGCCCAGGAAATATCTGTGCATGATCTCTTCTATATCATGCTTTCAAGGATCAGTTTTGCCTACCACTTAAGAAAATGGAAAAGGATTTATATGACAGTATTTCAGTGTTTCTGTTTATAAATTAGACATTCTAATTCTGTAGAATAGAGGCAGAAGTGAGATTTAAATATCTAACAATCTGTATAGCATGGACACTGACCACTCAAAATAGACACAGTGATAGCACTGAGGCAGAGTCCTGTACATCTGTGCTGTGAATATACCTTTATTCATTGGATACTGGGGGTCACCGGAATCCTGGGGGAAGGACCTGGGAGAGTAGAGTGGTGATGGATCACTTGGAAAACTTCAGATAGCAGCTGTTTGCCAACTTATACAAACATATTTAAATATTTTAACAACAGGTTTAGCCATTCTAGTGTGTAGGGATGAATGTGAGCTCTGAAAACAGCTATGCTCCAGAGAAAGAGTAAATGATACTGTGAAGTAGAGAAGTTACAGTTACTGTAAAAATTGATGCCACTAAACTAAAGCCAGATTTCTTTTTGGCATCTGGATGACTTTATGATAGGGCAGGATATAATCATTTCTTATTCCTTGCCCCTCCTATATACTGCTGATGCTAAGTTGTGGGTGAATTTAGCTAAGATCTAGAGGCTCCTTTCTTCTGCCCAGCCCCAACTCGTGGGACAGAGGCTGTACGTTGGTTGTGGTAGTGTTGAGAATACTGGAGCCTGCATTGGCCTTGCCCTACCTTATGGTCTGAGAGTTTCAGTCAGAGAAACATGCCCAGGACACCTTTGACTGCTGCCCTCTATCAACTGAGTGTTCAGCTCTCAAGAAGGTATTTCACTCAGAAAGAAGCTCCCATTGTTCCTATTCCTAGCACCAGAGCCATGGATTAAAGATTCTTTCCCAGGGAAGGGAGGAGAAAGCAGGTAGAATATATAGCTCCAACTCCTACCCAAAGGAACTGACTTCATTTGCAAGGAAAGATGGAAAAGTTCAAACCTAAGAACACTCTCAAAAGCAGTGGTGAAAGGCAATTGGGAGGAGATGGATGGGCTCACTGGAGGTATAGAATAAATTGTAGGCTGACTCATTCTCTGGGGACAACTTAGGAAAGAGATACCTGAGAAGAGCCTTTTTTGGGTCAGAACAAATTTAAAACACTGAGGAACTATCCCTTAAAAGGAGCCTGAATTTAAATGGATTAGTCTGTGAAGCAATTTATGCCTCAGGGCATTGTTGAAAAAAATAGAGCAATCAGCCCTCAATTAGTGGAACTTAACAGCTGAATATGGTCAGGGAAAAAGACAAAAGAGAGCCCTGCCAAAATTATGGTCATCCCAGGGTGACTGTGAGCATAAGCAAGAATGAACACCCTGAGGAGCAACATCAGAGGCTTCACACTCTGTAGGAGTGGATAGACTTAGCTAAAATAATCTGGGTCATCTCTAAACAGCTAAACAAGCAACCAGCAATAATAAGCCCCAGAAGGAATACCCAGAGTTGCTACAATATATTATCTAAAATGTCCACTTTCAAACAAAAAACGTATACATGCAAAGAAACAGGAAAGTATGACCCAATCACCAGAAAAAATGCAACAGAAATGGTCAGTGAGAGCAACCTGATGCCAAATTAAACAGACAACAACTTCAAAGTAAACTTTATAAATATGTTCAAAGAACTAAAGGAAGCTGAGATTAAGAAATAAAAGGAGGCCGGGCGCGGTGGCTCAAGCCTGTAATCCCAGCACTTTGGGAGGCCGAGACGGGCGGATCACGAGGTCAGGAGATCGAGACCATCCTGGCTAACACGGTGAAACCCCGTCTCTACTAAAAAATACAAAAAACTAGCCGGGCGAGGTGGCGGGCGCCTGTAGTCCCAGCTACTCGGGAGGCTGAGGCAGGAGAATGGCGTGAACCCGGGAGGCGGAGCTTGCAGTGAGCTGAGATCCCGCCACTGTACTCCAGCCTGGGCGACAGAGCAAGACTCCGTCTCAAAAAAAAAAAAAAAAAAAGAAATAAAAGGAGATATGATGACAATATCAAATGAAATGAAGTCCATCAATAAAGTAAAACAATTTTTTTAAAAGAACTAGTTAGAAACTCTAAGGTTGAAAATTACAATAATTGAAATGAAAAATTTACTAGAAGGGTGACAGTAGATTTACAGTAGATTCACAGTGGAATCACAGTAGATTTGAGGTGTCAAAAAAATAGTAAGTTAGCTTGAAGGTAGAACAGTATGTAGTATGCAATCTGAAGAGCAGAGAGGAAAAAAAAGAATGAACATAAAAGAATAGAGCCTCTGGAAAATGTGGGACACTGTTAAGTGCACCAATATATGCATGAGTGTGTTAGAGAGGATGAAAAAAAGAAAACAACAGAAAAAATTATTAAAGGAAATGATGGCTAGAAATTTCCAAAATTTATTGAAAAACACATCCAGAAAGCTCAGCAAACTTCAAATACAATAAGTGCAAAAAGATCCACAAATAGACACATCACAATAAATATGCTGAAAGCCAAAGATAGGTGAAAATCTTGAAAGCTTCAAGAGAAAAATGGTTCATTACTTACAGTGGAACCCCAATAAGATTAACACTCACTTCTTAAAGGGAACAATTGTTGGCCAGAAGATGGTATGTTAACATTTTTAAAGTGCTGAAAGAAAAACAAAATGAAACAAAAATAAAGACAAAAAAAAAAAACTGTCAACGAATAATTCTATACCTAGCAAAGCTGTCATTCAAACATGAAGGCAAAATAAAGACATTCCCAGATAAGCAAAAACTGTGCAAATGTGTTGCCAACAGACCACCATTACAAAAAATACTAAAGAATTCCTTCAGGCTGAAAGCAAGTGGCCCAAGACAATAATGTGAATAAATAAATAAATAGCACCAGTAAAAGTAATCATGTAATTATAAAAGACATAAAAGTATAAAGGTATATTTCTTCTCCTTTTTAAACCTATGTAATACTGAGTTTAAAAACCAATATGTATGTAAAATATAAACATAATGAGCTATAGCACATAGAATCTAATCTATCTGCCAATAACAATACAAAGGATATGCATGGGACCAAAGCTATATTGGGCTAAGAAAATGACTCCAAATGGTAATTTGAACCCATAGGAATAAAGAAAAAGAACCAGACAAAAATACAAACATTAGTAAAACAATATCTATAAATATATTTGCTCTCCTTTCTTAGATTCTTTTTAAAAAGTCTTTTATAGTAATAATTATAACTATAACCAAAAATAGGTTTTTAAAATTTATAGATATAATATGTATAACAATAATGCCACATAAGGGGGAAAAGAGAATAGAGCTATATAGGAGTAATGTTTCTATATTGTACTGGAATTAAGTTAGTGTAAATATGAAGCTATTTCTGATAAGATGTATATAGTAAACCTTAGAGCAACAATTAAGGAAATAACAAAAAATAATTTTAAAAATTGAACTGCTACATTTGAAAATATTCACTTAATACAAAAGAAAGCAGTAAAAAAGAATAGAGGAACAAAAATACATGAGGCATATGTATTTTACAAAAAAGTAAAATGGCAGATTTAAATCTATATCAATTATAACATTGAATATAACATGGATTAAAGATTTCAACAAAGGGCAGAGTTTCTCCGACTAGATTGAAAAACAAGATCTGACTGTATGCTATCTAAAGGTGACACACTTTAGATACAAACAAATTGAAAATAAATGGTTGAAAAAAGATATGTAAACAGAACTACAAGAAAATTGGAGATTCTGTACTAATAACAGACTAAATGACTTTAGTTGTGGTAAAGAGGGGCCTTTTCTAATGATTAAAGGCTCCATCTGTCAGAAAGATATGGCAATTGTAGGTTAAGCATATTTATTCCAAAAATTTGAAACTTGAAATATTCCAAAATCTGAAATCTTTTGGGCCAACATAATGCCATTCGTGGAAAATTCCACACCTGACCTCATGTGATAGGCCATAATCAAAACATTGTCACAACTTTGTTTCATGCACAAAATTATTTAAAATATTGTGTAAAATTACCTTTGGTCTATATGTATAAGGCATATATGAAACGTAAATGATTTTGTGTTTAGACTTGGATCCCAGTCTCAAGATATCTCATTATGTATATATAAATATTCCAAAATCTGAAACACTTCTGGTCCCAAGCATTTTGGATTAAAGGATACTCAATCAGTATATACATATATGCAGTTAATAGCAGAAAACTAAAATACATGAAGCAAATACTGACAGAAATGAAATAAGAAATAGATAATTCAACAACATAGTTGGAAACTTCAATATTCTACTTTTAATAATGGCTAGAACCACTAGGCAGAAGGTCAACACAGATCTAGATTTTCACAATGCTAGACCTAATACATATCTATAGATAACACTCAACGATAGCAGACTACATTTATCTCAAGTGTTCATAAAACATTATTCAAAATAGAACATGTACTAACCCATAAAATAAAGCTTAATAAATTTAAAAAGATAAAAAATAATACAAAATATGTTCTCTGTCCACAAAGGGATGAAATTAGATATTAACAACAAAGAAATATAGGGACCTCACAAATATGTGGAAATTAAGCAACACACTAATCAGTTTCAATGAAGATATCAGAAGATACATTTTGATATAATTTTAGGTGAATAAAAAAAGGCCAGGCATGGTGGCTTACACCTGTAATCCCAGCACTTTGGGAGACCAAGATGGGTGGATCACTTGAGGTCAGGAGTTCGAGACCAGCCTAGCCAACATGGTAAAACCCCATCTCTACTAAACATACAAAAAATTAGCCGGGTGTGGTGGCACATGCTTTTAATCCCAGCTACTTGGGAGGCTGAGGGAGGAGAATTGCTTGAACCCAGGAGGTGGAGGGTGCAGTGACCCAAGATTGTGCCATGCCATTGCACTCCAGATGAGTGATGACAGAAATTCTGTCTCAAAAAAAAAAAAAAAAAAAAAAATTATGTGATAGAGTAAAAGTAGTACTTAGAGGTAAATTTATACCACAAATGACTGTATTTAAATATATCCTACCCTTCCATATTAAAACATTGGGAAAAGGAGGGTAAACTAAACCTAAAACTAGCAGAAGCAAGAAAATAAATGTTAGAAAGGAAATTAATGAGATATAGAATAGAAAAACAGAGAAAGGCTGGGCGCGGTGGCTCAAGCCTGTAATCTCAGCACTTTGGGAGGCCGAGGCAGGCGGATCACAAGGTCAGGAGATCAAGACCATCCTGGCTAACATGGTGAAACCCCGTCTCTACTAAAATAAAATACAAAAAAGAATTAGCCGGGCGAGGTGGCGGGCGCCTGCAGTCCCAGCTACTCGGGAGGCTGAGGCAGGAGAATGGCGTGAACCCGGGAGGGAGGCGGAGCTTGCAGTGAGCTGAGATCGCGCCACCGCACTCCAGCCTGGGCGGCAGAGACTCCGTCTCAAAAAAAAAAAAAAAAAAAAGAAAAAGAAAAACAGAGAAAAATAATGAAACCAAAAGCTGGTTTCCTGAAATGACTAATGAAATTGACAAACCTTTAGCTCAGTTAACCAAGAGCAACAATAAAAAAGGACTCAAATTACTAGAATCAGAAATGGAAAAGGAGACAAAACTACTGACCCTATATGGGGGGAACCCACCCCCAATATTTCAGTGTAGGTTCTTTCTGTTTTCCATAACTGTTGGCCAGCTGAGAAATAAAGAGAGACAGTATAAAGAGAGGAATTTTATAGCTGGGCTGCCAGGGGTGACATCACTTATCGGTAGGACCATGATGCCCGCCTAAGTCTCAGACCAGCAAGTTTTTATTAAGGGTTTCAAAAGGGAAGGGGGTGTAAGAACAGGGAGTAGGTACAAAGATCACATGCTTCAAGGGGCAAAAAGCAGAACCACTAATAAGGGTCTAACAAAGATCACATGCTTCTGAGGGAACAGGACAAAGGGCAAAAGCAGAACCACTGATAAGGGTCTCTGTTCAGCGATGCACATATTGTCTTGATAAACATCTTAAACAATAGAAAACAGGGTTCAAGAGCAGAGAACTGGTCTGACCACAAATTTACCAGGGCAGAGTTTTTCCCCACCCTATTAAGCCTGAGGGTTCTGCAGGAGACCAGGGCTTTTCTCAGTCCTTATCTCAACTGCACAAGACAGACATTCCCAGAGCAGCCATTTATAGACCTCCCCCCAGGAATGCATTACTTTCCCAGGGTATTAATATTAATATTCCTTGCTGGGAAAATAATTTAGCAATATCTCTCCTACTTGCACGTCCATTTATAGGCTCTCTGCAAGAAGAAAAATATGGCACTTTTTGCCAAACCCCTCAGGCAGTCAGACCTTATGGTTGTTTTCCTTTGTTCCATAAAAATTGCTGTTATTCTGTTCTTTTTCGAGGTGCACTGTTTTCTTATTGTTCAAACACATATCTTTTACATTCAATTTGTACAGTTAACACAATTATCACAGTAGTCCTGAGGTGACGTACATCCTCAGCTTATGAAGATAACAAGATTAAGAGATTAAAGACAGACATAAGAAATTATAAAAGTAATATTTGGGAACTAATACATGTCCATATTAAGATGAAATCTTCACAATTTATATTCCTCTGCCACGGCTCCCTCTGTTCGGGGTCCCTGACTTCCCGCAACATCCTAGAGAAATAAAGAGGATTACAAAAGGAATAAGAAGAAGAACTGTATATTAAAGTATTAGACACCTTAGATGAAATGGGCAAATTCCATTTTAGAAGGACACTGCAAATGACTATTAAAATAGATCCTAACCTTCTATATTAAGATATTGGGGAAAGGAGAATAAACTAAACCTAAAACAAGCAGAAGTGAGGAAATAAATATTAGAAAGGAAATTAATGAGATATTTTAGGAAGACTCTAACTACTAAAACTGATTCAAGAAAAAAATAGACAATCTAAATTGATCTATAACAAGTAAAGAGATTGATTTAGTATAAACCAAACAACAACATAAAACTACTACCACAAATAAAAGTCCAGACCCAAATGGCTTGTAGTGAATTCTACCAAACATTTTAAGAAGAGTAACAATTTTTCACAAACTCTTTCCCCCAAAAAGAATATTTCTCAACTAATTTTATGAATACAGCATCAGCCCAACCAAGACTAAACAAACATATCACAAGAAAAACAAATAGAGCCTCTTATGAATATGAATATAGGAATCCTCAATAAAATATTAGGAAACTGAATCCAACAAGATATAAAAACTATATATATATATACACGCACAACATGACCAAGCAAGGTTTATAACAGGAATGAAGTCTTGTTTAACATTCAAAAACCAATTAATGTGATACAAATAGATTTTCTTCAAAATAAAATACTTTTTAAAAGTTGTATAATTTGTTTCTCTTAAATAAATCACCAGGATACAGGATATAATGATAGTCACTGGTTAAGAAGATATTCTCTTTTGAATGGCTAGTACCATTCAAAAGAAAATGGCTAATGCCATTCAAAAGAGAAAATATATCGTCTTTAAATGAGAGTCTGTTATATTCTCTCATTATGTACTGGCATGTTCACTTTTTACTTATTCACTAATCTGTGAATTAATCCATTAATTCAGTCAAAGGTAATTGAGATCACTGAGTCAATCCATAAGGATCTCTAGACCACTTCTAATACATAATAGCAGTTTCACACTCTCAGAAAGCCTTCTGAAGGAGTGCGTGATCATGTTAAGAAATGGTTTTATAGTTAGTATTCTGGATTAATTTCTGGTAGCTTCACTTGTTAATAATAACACTAATATTTTAATTATTATTAAACTTATTTTCAAGGATAAGGAAGTATGAAAGCTAGAAGGAAAGTAGAAGGTAGCCACCAATGATGAAATCAATAATGACATAAAAGGCAAAAATGTGATAACAAACACCCTTGTTGAAACATGGGTGTTGTGTGTTAGTGTTAGCCCAATACCTTCTCTTTCATCTTAGGTGGTGACAGAGTGGCCTAAGGAATACTGAAGCTGACCACAGCTAACAAATTGTTGTAACTTTGTTTTTCCCATTAGTTAGTCCTTTAGTCATTGTAAACACCATTGAATTTACAACAGAAACATTTACCCTGTGAGACACACTGATGCTTTCTTTTAGTTAGAAAAATACATTATATAATACTGTAATACTGTATTTCCCTGAGAAAACAATAATGCAATTCAAAGGAAGAACATAGGCACCTTAAGGCTCTCACAGCCAGTGGTCAAAGAGCAAGATTATTTGAGACTAAAAGGTAATATCAATTTTTGTGGTAGAGTAATTTATAAGAAACTCCTCCCCTGCCATTATCCTTAGAATAGGAAAATAGCAGACAAAAAAATATTACTTTGGAAAAATCTTCGATCAAACTTCAATTTCAGTTACAAACACTTCGGAACCGGGTCTTAAGATAATGCCTAAGGAGTATTTCTTTTTTAATCAATTCAAAGAGAATAAGGATTAATTAGTCCAATTGTTTGGCATAATTGAATTTAAATCATTTCAGTTCATTGTACAGGCTTCATATGTTTAGGTTTTGAATCCCATGTAGCCATGGATACTTCTTTGTCTTTTTCTCTAATAATAACCCATTGTTGATTTCAGGGCTTTAATTGGGTTGAAGAATTAGTACAAATATTAACTGTTCCATCCTGAAGAATGACGATTATTGTGAAAGGACTTTTTAATGTGTGCAACAAATTATCATAATTTCTCTTTGAGTTTTCTTTATGATAAAGAAAAAACCCATAACAATAGTAATTGTTACAGAAGGTAGTAATAATATATAATAATTATATAATAATGGCAGAGTTAAGTTGAACACAATTTAGTAATCGTTTTGTTGTACAATGTTTGTAAGATTCTTTTTTCTTTCCTAATAAGTTTGTGTCTAAATTTTAAACATCAGACAAATTGTTTTTAATTTTAGTGATGATCAGAGGAAATTGAGAAGCATTTGACTTTGCTTATCATGCAAATTATACTGGTTTTGGTTTGGTTTTTGTTTGTTTAACGTTTGACACATTCTAGGAAGTACGATTGTTTCGGTTACCTAAATTGTGTTTTATACCACATGAATGAACTTACCTACCTAGGGAAGGGAGTAGATGAAAAAGGGAGAGGAGGAAGGAAATCTCAAGAGAATATTTTTATGTATACAACAAAATAGCAGACTTGTAGCTTTCCTATCAATGAAATAATAATAATTATGGACCAGCAGCATGGACATGGGCATCTCCTGGGAGCTTGTTAGAAATACAGACTGTCAGATACCACCCCACACCGACTGAATGTGCATTTTCACAAGATCATGTGATTCCTTTGCATATTTAAGTGTGAGTAGCCCTGATAGGTACCCCTCCCCTGCACTATCTAGAAACACTTTCTATATTTGTGGTATTCTGCTAGGTGGGGGATTCTACCCATCTAGCCCAGTGTTTACATTTGGATAAAAGGCTTTAAGCCTTAAGCTAAGCTATGAAAGACGTTTATGTAATTTACAACATTATTGATTAAAAGAGAAAGATGTATAAAGCACCAGGAGCTCTAGTTCCATTAAAACTGAATTGTAGGTGTGGTATCTGTTTCACATATAAGTAAGCCAGCTTTTTTCAGTTAACCAGTACAAAGTAATTTAAATTCTTTGGGTCTCGGATTTCATTTGTTGTTGGAAGGTCTGGGCCTAAAAGTTATTATGCAATTTTGAATGAATCTTATAGTGGGTGAGTTTTTACAGACATTTGCCTCTCAAGACTGAGGATGCTGTCTGCCCAAGGGGAGAGGGCATACTTTGGAAATTTTGGCACCTTTGGCTGAAAGGAATGTTTGTGGCCTGACTATATTTACTCAGATTGCCTGAGATGATTGTTAGTATTTTGATATAAACCCATGGTAGAAAAGATGAGTATTGAGGAAAATCCGTAAATTTTGCTTGCATTGGTTTGAGAATTTTGTATTCCACTATCATTGCCTGAGGACATTTTAAGAGCTATTAATATATTTAAATGATATTATAGTCCCTAAATGCAGAACCACAGAAAGTGTATTTACCTAAATATTCTGGACAAGTATTAGCAGATTGAATGATGTCACTATGAACTAAGCAGCTGCCAGCTTGAATCTGTTGATACAATTTGTGGTCACATTAAATAGTCAGTTTTATTCATTAAATGACAACTTCATCCTCCAAAATCCCATCTTGTTTGCAGTGTGATATGAATGGAGAAAAGCAGATAAAATGCAAATATCAGGGCTTTGTTCTTAGCAGTACAGTTTAAGCAATTTTCTCAACACCCTGGTTTAATTTTCTTTCAAGGAATACCTACTATCTGTTAAACACTTTCCACCTGCCCAATATTCTAAACTTAGTGAAACAACGTGGCAGTAATTTTTACAAAAGGCAGCATTTTCTAATGAAAATACTCTTCAGCCAAGGAACACAGAAACACACTTTTAGTTGAACAAGTTGATTATTTATGATTTGATAAAATGAAAGAGAATAAATCCCATGGAATCATGGGACATCTCAGTAATAGTGTTGTTATGAGTGAATATTTGTGTCCCCCCAAAATTCATATGTTGAAGCCCTAATCTTGATGTAATTGTATTTGGAGATGGGGCCTTTGGGAGGTGATTAGACTTAGATGAAGTCACGAAGATGTGGCCATGATGATGGGATCGGTGCCCTTATAAGAAGAGGTATGGGGCAGTTTCCTCTTCCTCCCACCCCTGCTATATGTGGATATAACGAGAAGGCAGCAGCCGTCTACAAGTCAGGAAGTCACACCTCACCACAAATAGACCATAGTAGCATCCTGACCTCAGACTTCCAGCCTCCAGAACTGTGAGAAAATAAATTCTACTGTTTAAGTCACCCATTCTATGGCATTTTGTATGGCAGCCTGAGCAGACCAATATAAGGGTTCTGGAAAGAACCTGTGACAGCATTTGAGCATTGGTGGGGTGACTTTTGGGAGGGTCCAAGAAAGCAGAGATTTGCTGTAGATTGGGTACTATCAAAAAGTTGGGACAATTCCATGACTGGGTATCTCAGTAAACAGAGAGGGCAGACAAGAAAGAGGATAAAGCTATTTTTTGTAAAGGAATAGCAGGCACTCATATTAGCCAGGAGATAGGGAGGTTGGGTATTTCGTGGGGGACACAATGACCTTGATTTTGTCTATGCTGAGATAAAATTATAAACTGACCTTGTTTTGTCTCACTTTATCATGGTCTCAGAGTGACCTTTTCTGATATTGGTGTCATGTGAAATTGTTTATCCCACAGGGGAATAAGACGGCGTAACTGTGAGTTCAAGGCCAGCTTCTTAACAACAGTGAAGCTCAGCCACACATGTCAGACTAGTTCCAGATATTACAGGCTGACTTCCTTTTCACTAGCTAGAAAATTGTTTTCTAGATGTTTTGGAAGAATCATTCCTTCTGTAGTAAAAGATATTTTATTGTAATAAAAGTATTTTTAATTTAGAGTCTTCATTCAATAAGCAAACATTAAATAGATAAAGGACCATACATAGACTCTTGAAATTTCAGTTATGAAATGAAGCTTAAACAGCATCTAATTCAATCTCTCATTTGATACTGGTATCCTTTCTCTGACATTGCTGCCTAGGAATTGCCCAGTCTGTGCTGGAATGGTTCCAATAAAAGGAAGCCCTCGCCTTCCTGAGAGAATTCATTCCATAAGTTGAATAATCAAGTTAGACTCTGATTCTTTGTATATTTCATCTATTGGCTTTATTTGTACCCCTGAAGCAACAGAGAACAAAACTAATGTTTTCCATAAGAAAGGCGTTCTAATCAAGGAAAAAATAATTCACACAAAGTAATTCAAAGAAAAAAGGTAATTTTTTTTTTAAAAAAAGGTTACAACAGGCAATATCAAAGACAATAAAAAGAAATTCCCATCACACTGAAGCAAGCTAAGCCTCTTCCTCACATCTTCCAGAGTCATACCATCTCTCATTTCTACTTTTCACTGAGTGTCCTTCCCATGTTTTCCTCCTTGCCAATCAGCATTCTGTTTCCCATTTTACTTATAACTTCAGCCAGCAGATTACTTGGGCTTATTGTGGTCCTAACTCCAACGGAAACTGAAATCCCAAATCTACAGGATATTTTATCTTAAGAGCTTATGAACTTACAAGCTTAAGTGACTCAGTCTTGGATTAGTTCAAATTTAAGGATAAGGGAAATCTGCTTGGATCAGTTCAGCCTATGGTTTTTCTTCCTCTCGGTCAGGTGTTCAGTCTTGTCTAATTGTTCTACTTCTTAAAATGCAGCTTTTGTAGACAAGGGCCAGCATTGTGTTCATTACAGAAACTATTCAAGGCTCAAATAGTTATTTAGAAATGTACCAGATTAGGGAAAAGGATGTGAAAATACAGAACCATTTAAGAAACTGGTTCCTAAACATATGAAAAAAACTCACTCATAATATGAATATAAAATAAAACTACTCTGTAATGCTGTTTTTCACAGGCCTGTAAAATTGTTAAGAAGTAAAATGTTAGATATGTTAGATAATATAGCATATCAGAGACTGTGAGGAAGTAGACCTTTTTACACATTGCTAGTAGGAATATATATTAGTACAGTTTCTATGGAGATTAATTTGACAATGTGTTCGATTTAGATTTTCCTCACTAGGGACTGAATTAATTTATTAAGACGCAGTCATAGAATGAAAACCTATGTAAAAATAATAAAAATGGAAATACTTTACTTAGTGATATGGTGTTTCCACATAAAAAAAAAATCCCACTTTCCTGGACCCTTCCCCCACCCCCAAAATATCCATTAAAGAAACTAGATTCTGCTACGCTGACAGAAGAGGGCACCATTGAACTAAAAATTTTGTAAGCCACCACAGATCTACAAAATGGATTAGACAAAAGTGAATAAATCTATACAAATCTACTATCTACTATAACAAAATCAAAATCAAAATTTTCATCTGATAAAAATTTATCTTCAGAAAGCATCACGAAGCCGAAGAAAAAGGTATTAAAAAGCTCCAAACTTGATTTAGAATTCTTAAGCATTTGTTGATATGAAAACATTAAAGGCAAACTGTAAAAAGCTATAGAAATCAAAAGAGATTGACTCAACTCAGGAAAGAAATTAGGAAAAGGAGAAAATTATAAATATGAAGACTAAATTATAGAGTGCTCAAGGGAGGACAGACTGAAATGAAAATTTTATGATATATCAAAGTAGGAAAACAGAAGAGATGTTGAAAAGTGACACACAGAAAAGTAAAACGGAACAGAAAAGAAGTGGCTGAAATGGAAGACAGGGAGAGAAGAAGACATATTAATTACAGTCTTTGTGGGTACACTAATATGTCAGAAATCATCACTAAAGAACTTATCCATGTAATTAAAAACCACCAGTCTCCCCAAAACTACTGAAATAATAATAATGGAAAAACTATAGTCCTTGAAGCAGAAAAGAAAACAATAGAAGAGGGCTAATATTTAAAACTTTAATTCGAGAACGCTTTCCAGAAATAAATGAAGACTTGAATGTACGTATAGTAAGAGCTCAGTGGGTGGCTGGAAAAATCAACCTGGAATGGTTAACTTTGAGGCACATCCTAGTAAAACTATTAGATTTTGAAATCTAGAAATAATTTTCTTAAGCCCTCGTACCAAAAATATTAAATGTTTTATAAGGAGGAAAACATAGACTAGAGTCAGACTTCTCCAAAACAACATACAAAATAAGACAGCAATAGAGCAACTGTGCAGAGTGGGGAGTGTGGAACTAGGAAGAAATTTTGAACTGGGAATTCTGTATTCAGATCTTACAACAATAGGTAAAGTCTACTAGAGATGGTTTTTTTTTCTGAATAAAGGGACAACTGGGAAAACTTCAGAAATGGGGTATATGGTAAACATCTATATTTTATCATAGATAGAAGATTAAAACAGATACGGGTACAAGGATATAAGTATAATGTAGAAATATTACATGTTTTGACAATGTAATGATGCAAACAAAAGAGAGGATAAAAGAGAGATAAAGGTAAATACAAAAGAGAAGCTCTTGGTAGAATATTTTATATGTGAGAGTTAAAGGATCATTAAAAACTGATAAATAAGAAGGTAATAGACAAGTGAAAAAATTATTTGCAATATATAGCCAAATAAAGGGCTAATATCCCTAATGTATAAAGAACTATTAAAAATTGAGAAGAAACACCAAAAGTTTGATAGAAAAGATATGAACAATTCACAAAAAGAGATATAAAATTGACCCTTAAGTATTTGAAAAGTTATTCAGCCTCACTGATAATACAGAAGTGCAAGTTGGAACTACAGAAATATATTTTTCTTCTCTCAGATTGGAAAAAACTAAAACGTATGGCAACACATTTGTTGGCGAGGTTATATGTAATCTGGCACTCTCATACTGACAACCTCAAACATGCCAGTTGGTACAGCCTTTGGAAAGGGAATTTGGCAGTATCTAGTAAAAGTATTTAGACATTTACCTTTCAATGCAGACACCTTTTCTAGGAATTTATTCTGAAGATTTTCATTCAACAATTAAAAAAAAATGCATGCATAAAGTTGTTCACCACAGCATTGTTTGTAATCCCATAGGAAATAACCTAAATGCCTTTATGTAGGAGAGAAGTTGAGCAAATTAGAGACTGTTCATCCAATGCAGCACTATACAGCTTAAAAATAATAAGGAAGACCTCTATTCTGATATAGAATAACGTAGTATACTGTTTTATGAATTTTTAGAAAGCAAAATGCAAAACAGCATCTAACACCTATAACTTTTATTTAAGAAAAAAGGGAAATAGAAATGTATACATATTTGGTTATTTGTGCAAAGAAAAACACAAGAAACATAAACTAAAACTAAAAAATAATGAGCTAGTTACAATTAGCCATGATTAGGAATATGAGAGAGAGAGAAGGAATGAGCTAGAATGCACGGGTTTGGGTAGAGAGAGTTCTCTAAGTATATATATTTGTGTAGTTCTTACAGTACCAAGATGATGTTGCACATCCTAAAATAAATGAAGGAATGGATGAAATCAATAAGGTTGGGGGTGGGGAATGATGGAATACTAACAGGATAAATAAGGCTAATTGTATTTGAAATGAATAACATAATTCTACTGAATGGGGAGGGAGCAGACTCACTTAAAGAGCTTTGAACATTGTATTTTTATTATATACCCTCAGGTTACAGACAAAAAGAACTTTAAGCAAACATTCATTCTAGTTAGTAGGTTTATTTTTCACAGGGTGTATTAATCTGTCATCATGCTGCTAATAAAGGCATACCAGAGACTGGATAATTTATAAAGAAAAAGAGGTTTAATGAATTCACAGTTTCAGATGGCTGGGGAGGCCTCACAATCATGGTGAAAAGGAAATCATAGCAAAATCATGTCTTACATGGTGGCAAGCAAGAGAGCTTGTGCAGGGGAACTCCCATTTATAAAACCATCAGATCTCATGAGACTTATTCACTACCATGAGAATGGTATGAGGGAAAATGCCCCCATGATTTAATTATCTCCACCTGGCCCAGCCCTTGATCCATAGGGATTATTACAATTCAAGATGAGATTTGGGTGGGGACACAAGCAAACCATATCACAGGGGTATAAGTTAGCAATTCTGAAACTATTTAAAGTGTATTCTAGTATGGAGTGAATAATATATAGCAATATATGAGACAAGTTTTTTCATTGTCAGAGAAGCAAGTTTCAGATACATAAAGTGGAGACTAGAATTGCTGAGACCAGCTCAGTCGGGGAGACCCTAACCCAGTGGCGCTAGAGGAATTGAAGAGACACACACGCAAATATAGAGGTGTAAAATGGGAAATCAGGGGTCTCACAGCCTTCAGAGCTGAGAGCCCTGAACAGAGATTTACCCACATATTTATTAACAGCAAGCCAGTCATTAGCATTGTTTCTATAGATATTCGATTAACTAAAAGTATCCCTTATGGGAAACGAAGGGATGGGCCGAAATAAAGGGGTAGGTCTGGCTAGTTATCTGCAGCAGGAGCATGTCGTTAAGGCACAGATTGTTCATGCTATTGTTCGCGGTTTAAGAGTACCTTTAAGTGGTTTTCCACCCTGGGCGGACCAGGTGTTCCTTGCCCTGATTCCGGTAAACCCACAACCTTCCAGCGTGGGCATTATGGCCATCATGAACATGTCACAGTGCTGCAGAGATTTTGTTTATGGCCAGTTTTGGGGGGCCTGTTCCCAACATGTCCCCCTTCTTTGATTTGCAAATCGATAAAAGCAAAGGCAGCTTTGTCACGGTGAGCTACTTCTTGCAGGAGTCAGGATCCACATCTGCAGACTATACAAAGACAAGCAACACAGATTAAAAGCACAATCGTCATTGAGATTACAGAGCTTCCAAGTGTTTTTATCCATTTTAATGTGTTACTAGCTGCTAATCCGTCTGCAGCTCCTGTAAGCACTCCAGTTCTTGGCATTAAGGTCAGGTATGCCTGGGATGCTTTAAATATTTGTTCTTTTAATTTTGCAATATCCAAAAAGAAGTTTGTAGAGTGTCCTTCTGGGTGCTTTTTTATTCTTTCCCAAATTTTGATCTTATTAAGAGCTATTAATAGTTTCCACAAATCCTTAGTTTAGCTCCTGCAGCGGGCTATATAATTTGAGGTTGAGGTGCCACTATACCACCGTGGTTCCAGATAATAGGAAATCTTGCCATACTTCTTGTCATTTCTACCATCTGAGCATTTTATTCAGATGAGCTGAACATAGTCTGGCCATGGCACACAGACTGAGAGGTGCAATTCAAGCTAAACATCCTCTTAGGGGACCAATTAATAATGATTCTGTAGGAATTGCTGTGCAGCACCTCTGCCTGTTTTGCAATGCAGTCTTCCTAAACAAGTATGTTCATTTTTTCTGGCCAGGTTTAATTTTGTTTACAAATAGGTTTTTGAGGGTGGTATGCCTCAATTATAGGATCAGATTTATTATGGCAAGTACTGAGATCAGAAGACACGTGTAACTGTGTCATAGAGCGATTACATCTAGTCATAATTGCCAGCCAAGATTGATAAATATGCCCAATAAGTATAATTTTTCTCTGTGTCAGCCCTTGTTGAAGGAATACTCATGGCAATGGTGATCACCTCTATCATAGATACCATTCAATTACTCACTGTGACTGGTTGTCCCGCTTCCTCAGGTTTTCTTCTGCCATCTGTGACAGCTTCTTGATCTGTCCCCAGGTAGGTGGCTGTGTTCAACAGGTGTTGCTCATGACAATTGTGGTCCTCTTCAGCGTCAGTCTCGACATGGCAACAACTGGGGGGTCTTCGGGATCCTCCTGGAATCTCTTCCTTGGCATCTGGCTCATGATAAGGTTTCAGGTGTCTTGATGGTATCCAAATTGGCTGTTGATTTTGGCCTGGAGAAACAAGCATAACCTCTACCCCAAGTTGTTAATTTACCTGTTTCCCAACTTTTTGTTATTGGATCTCTCCACCAAACCAGTTGTTCTGCTTCTGTCTTTGCAGCTGGTTTCTGTAGATGCTGTTCAGCTGCTGATAACATCTGACCCTGGGCAGGCTCAAATAATTTAAAGTTAATAATGTTAGATTCAATTGTGTATGAGCTGTCCCGTAATCCCTTTTTTCCCCCTTTTTTGTTTTTGTCATCAGTTGTTCATCTGTATGAAATTGTAACTGAGCATTTTCAATTAACTGTGTGGAATGAACCATGTTTGAAGAATCAGAAATCACATTAATAGGCATATCAAAAGCAGTCAATATCTCAATTACAGCTACAAGCTCTGCTTTTTATAGGGCATCTGGAAAACTTTACCTTTTGATCCAGAATAAGAAGCTTTACCATTACTAGACCCATCTGTGAAACAATGAAAATGCTTAGCAGGCTGTATGTAGGTTGTTTACCACAGGAATTGTAAATGCAAACCATTCACAGTCTTGCTCAGCTAAGGGGATAGTAAAGAAACAGTCTTTCAAATCTATGACTATTAAAGGCCAATTTTTTGGAATTATAGCAGGAGAAGGCAATCCTGGCTGTAATGCTCCCATAGGTTGTATAAGTGAATTGATGGCTCTTAAGTCAGTTAACAGTCTCCATTTACGTGATTTTTTCTTAATTACAAAAACTGGAGAATTCCAAGGGGTAAATGTTGGAGCTATGTGCCCATTTTCTAATTGTTCAGTAACTAATTTCTCTAAAAACTCCAGTTTCTCTTTACTTAGCAGCCATTGTTCTATCTATATTGGCTTATCTGTTAACCATTTTAAAGGTATAGATTCTGGAGGCTTAACAATAGCCACCATCAAAAATGATATCCTAGTCTTTGGCGAGAATTTTGTTTTTCCTCTTGAAGCAGTTCTTTCAAAGCTTGCAATTTTTTTTTCTAGTCCAATACCAAGAATATACCCCATTTCATGCATCATGTGTTGACTTTGAGGGCTATATAATTGCTCTGGAATTAGAACTTGTGCTCCCCATTGTTGTAATAATTCTTTCCCCCATAAATTTATAGATACAGAAGTTATAATTGGTTGAATAGTCCCAGATTGTCCATCCGGCCCTTCGCAATGCAAAATATAACTACTTTGATATACTTCAGGGACTTTAACAACTCCAACTATGTTAAATTGAGTGGGTTGAATTGGCCACACTGACAGCCAGTGCTGTAGAGAAATGATTGAATGTTTGCTTCTGTATCTACCAAACCTTTAAATTTTTTTCCCTGAATAGTTATTTCACAGGTAAGACGTTTATCAGTAATTTGATTTGCCCAATAAGCTGCTTTGCCTTGTTTAGTTGTGCTTCCAAATCCTCCTGTTCATTTAGTTTCACTTTTCCCCATTCCCACGTACGGCACAATGAGGAGCTGTGCTATGCGCTCTCCTGGCTCTGCTTTCCAAAGAACAGAAGTAGATATAACAATTTCAATTTCCCCATTGTAATCTGAATCAATGACTCCTGTATGTATTTGTACCCCTTTTAAACTTAAACTAGACCTTCCCAGAAGTAGTCCTATTGTACCCGCTGGCAAGGGTCCACAGACTCCTGTTGGGACCTTTTGTGGGGGTTCCCCAGGCAGAAGGCTCACAGCTTTTGTGCAGCATAAATCTACTGCAGCACTACCAGCTGTGGCAGGGGACAGACATTGTACAGGGGTGAGGGAATAGCCTGAACTGGTAATGCCCCGGTTCACAATGGGGCCTGGGATGGGCCCCTCATGGCGTTTCCCGAAATCGGGTTCCCATCTTTATCAAACTTAGAGTGACACCGATTAGCTGAAAGTTTTCCTTTTTTACGTTTTGGACATATTTCAGGATCAGCAGTTTTCTTTTTTCCCCTATCTGGTGGCCTGACTTGCTGATTTTTTTCTACATTCTTTTTTAGTATGACCATGCTTTCCACAGTTAAAACAAGCTCCAGGAAATGGAGTATTTCCTTCATCTACTCTCAGTCCTGCCATTGCCTGTGCCAACAAAGTAGCTGTCTGCAGATTACCTCCAATACCATCACAGGCATTGATATAATCAACTAAATGTGCTTTCCCTCTGATAGGTCGCAGAGCAGCCTGGCAATTGGGATTAGCATTGTCGAAAGCTAATAACTGCGGCACTGTATACTGAGTAGCCGAATCTGCAATCACTTTTTTAAAGAGACTCCTGTAACCGAGCTATAAAATCCATGTATGGTTCTTTGGGTCCCTGTTTTTATAGCACTAAAGGAAGGGTATTGTTCTCCACATGAAGGGATTTTTTTTCCCAAGCTCTAATGCATACTCCTCTAAGCTGTTCTATGGCATCATCATGCATGACCACTTGTGCATCTAAATCAACCCAGCCCTAAACCCCCAAAAGTTGGTCTGCAGTTATATTAATTTGAGGTTGGGCCTGGGCATTATGAGCAGCCTGAATGGAAGCTTCATGTGCCCACCAAGTTTTAAATTGTTAAGAACTGAGCAGGAGTTAGACAAGCTCGAGTAAGAGCATCCCAGTCAGTAGGAATCATCCGACTGGAAACAGCAACATTCTTTAGCAGTCCCATTACAAAAGGAGAACCTGGTCCATACTGATTTATAGCTTGTTTTAATTCTTTGAGTAATTTCAAAGGAAAAGGCTCAAATGTAGATATATTTCCCTGTTGATCTGGGGCATGTATTCTAACAGGGAACTGCCAAGCCTCTAAATCATCCTCTCATCTAGCTTGCTGAATTCCTACCTGAATAGAACTAAGAGCGGTCGCTTGAGGCGCTGCTCGAATGGTCACTGGGGCAACTACTTTTCGCCCACTGTCCTCTGAAAAAGACAGATCTGGAGGGTCTTTTTCTTCAAAATAATAATGAGGAGGTGCAGAAGGGTAGGGATAAATACCTTCCTCCTTTGCCACTTTAGCTTTAGCTGGCAAATAAACCTGCTCTGTAACCTCTTCTGTTACTTCATTATACTCGCCTTCCTTCTCATCATCAGTGTGAAAAAGTTCCAAGGTGGAACAAACCACAACCCACACTTGTCCCATTGTTACCCTGATGCTTCCAAGCTCCCCTTCTTACTCACCACAGGGATTACTGTAAGAGTACTTGGGTGTCCTCCAGCTTGGTTCCATGTTCTCCAACCGTTGCTCCAGTGACCCTTTGACCTGGATTCAAGCCCCCACTTATGGGCACCACTTGCTGAGACCAGCTCGGTCAGGGAGACCCTAACCCAGCGGTGCTAGAGGAATTGAAGACACACACACACACACAAATATAGAGATGTAAAGTAGGAAATCAGGGATCTCACAGCTTTCAGAGCTGAGAGCCCTGAACAGAGATTTACCCTCATATTTATTAACAGCAAGCCAGTCATTAGCATTGTTTCCATTGATATTTGATTACCTAAAAGTATTCGTTATGGGAAACAAAGGGATGGGACAAAATAGAGGGGTAGATCTGGCTAGTTATCTGCAGCAGGAGCATGTCGTTAAGGCACAGATCGCTCATGCTATTGTTTGTGGTTTTAAGAATGCCTTTACGTGGTTTTCCACCCTGGGCAGGCCAGGTGTTCCTTGCCCTAATTCCGGTAAACCCACAACCTTCCAGCGTGGGCGTCATAGCCATCATGAACATATCACAGTGCTGCAGAGATTTTGTTTATGGCCAGTTTTGGGGGCCAGTTTATGGCCAGATTTTGGGGGGCCTGTTTCCAACAGGAATGAAGCTTTTGATGTTACATTAGAATTTGAGATGCCATTATGAACTCATGGCTTCAAAATATATAATAAAATATATGTAAATAGAAACAGATCTGTGTGTGTGTGTGTGTGTGTGTGCGTGTTCTATCTTTGTCCACCAAGATAACCTAGAAACAATTCTCCCTAATACCCTTGAGCATCCCTGCCATCCAGATAGTAGTTTCTAAATACCATTGTTTACTAAAAGGAATAGGGGTTCCTTAAAAAAAAATGACTAGTTCCAGGGCTGGTGTAGAGAAAATTCAAGTTCAATTAGAATGTCTTTTTGTGTGCTAGTAACTACGGAAGTGATCAAATAGTGACAGACACATGACAAAAAGGCATAGGAACTGGTTTAAAGGGTCCTCACTGAGCAAATTTTGGACAATTGAATGTCAAAATAAATAATGATAGATTAAAAGTCATGGTTTTTTTATATAAACACATAAATGAATATAAATGGGGTAAAGGAACACTCTGTCTAATAGTAAAATATTAAGTAGTAAATGTAGATAAATGATGGAATTAGAAAAAAATATTGAAACACCCACCATAGTAATAAATGTTTCAGCCAAGAATCATCAATCAAATTAGTGAGTGAAAATATGCTGATGAGAAACAAAGTTTTACTTAATCTCAAAGTATCACCCTATAAGATACTTATTAATTACAAAATGAAAAATAGTAACTTTATCATGGACAAACTTTCAGACACCACCATAACCAAATAATAAAAGTCAGCGTTGTTAGTGATAGGACACATGTCGTGTACTTCCAGCCATGATGTACCTAGAAGACACATATTTTCTGTTATTCCTGCCGAAAGTGAAAATGTGAATCTATACTTGGAGAAACATCAGACAAACCTAAATTGAGGGATAGTCTACAAAATATTAAGGTTATTAAAGACTGAGACATTGTTCTAGAATAAAGGAGACCTGACAACTAAATCCAATATATAATCTTGAATTGGATCCTGGGCAAGGAAAAAATTATATTTCTATAAAAGACATTAGTGAGACAGTTTGTTACATTTGAATAAGGGCTATAGATTAGATAATATTGTATCAGTATTAATTTTCTGATTTGGTAATTCCACTGTGGTTATGTCTGAGAATGTCCTTGACTTTGTGATACATACACTGACATATTTAGGGGTAAAGCAGCAATATGTCTGCTAAGGGAGGGTAGCTGGGGAGGCAATGATAGCACAGATGTAGTAAAATGTTTACATTTGGGGAATCTGGGTGAAGGATATGCAGAAATTCTTTGTACTATTTTTGTAACTTCTAAGTCTGAAGTTATTTCTAGATATAAAAATATAATTTTAAGATATGTAGAAATCAAAATATCATAATTTACTGTCAAAAGCAAGGTTAAAATTCCACTTTAGGAATTTTGCTAAATTATAAGTAAATTGAAATATGTTATGGGCCAGGCATGGTGGCTCACGCTTGTAATCCAGGCACTTTGGGAGGCCAAGGCTGGTGGATCACTTGAGGTCAGGAGTTGGAGACCAGTCTGGCCAACATGGTGAAACCCCGTGTCTACTAAAAATACAAAAATTAGCCCAGTGTGGTGGCATATGCCTGTAAGCCCAGCTACTAGGGAGGCTGAGGCAGGAGAATTGCTTGAACCCAGAAGGTGGAAGTTGCAGTGAATCGAGATCATGCCACTGCACTCCAGCCCAGGTGACAGAGTGAGACTCTGTCTCAAAAAAAAAGAAAAGAAAAAAAAGAAAGATATGTATATCTGATTTTCAGGTGTTTTAAAACTCTAGTTTGTCCACTTATTTGTTAATTCATCAAAATGGTGTGAGCTGTGCTAAATGGTAGGTGCTGCACTTAAAGATATAATCAAGATAGAAAAATCTCTTAGCACTCATAGATCTTACATTTATAAAGCAATGACGTGTTATGGGAGACAAAAACAACAAATGTAATGATTACTATGAGGTATATTGTTATGAGTAAAGTAAAATAAGATGGTGTGATAGTGACAGTAACAGAGGTGTATGTGTGGAGTTGGTCAGGAAAGATCTTTCTGAGAGAGTAGCATTTGTTATACTTGAATAATGAGAAAGAGCCAATAACTTGAACCACCAGGAGAAAACCTCATAAAGGAATGTCTTAAATTTATAATAGAGGTAAAGTTGAACACCACATTAGCAACTATTTGGTCTACAGGAATAATATGAAGCTTAATGCCAGCTAGAAAATTGCTTCATAAGTTACTGAAACATAAGAGACATGGAATATCATTGGAAATAAAATTAATATTTATGGGATCTTATATTGTGCAAATCACTGAAATTCCCTAGCTCTCAATTGTATCTGCAATAAAGGCTATGAGTAGATAATATTTATAATTTTATAATCTTATAAATTCTCACTATGCTTGATTTTACAATATAATTACATAAGTATACATATATATAAAAGAAAATTAAAGTAGATAATAAAGAATAAATGATGTTTTACAGTCTGCCATTGTTCGTTATCTGTACTCTCTGGGCTAGACCATACTTTGACTTTTAACAACAGAAAGGGGATAGTTCCAGGACACCAAGAAACAGAAATTTGTCAGGGAGTTTTACAAACTCCTATTAAATTCAATATTCAAACAGTACTTCAAACTTCAACAACACTTTTCCCGTTTCACTTTTTCATTTTCATTTTAATTTTTATTTTTTTGAAGACAGGGTCTGGCTCTGTGACCCAGGCTGGAATGCAGTGGCTTGATCTCGGCTCATTGCAACCTCTGCTTTCCGAGCTCAAGCAATCCTCCCACCTCAGCCTTCCAAGTAGCTGGGACTAGAGGCACATGCCACAGCACCCAGCTAATTTTTTAATATTTTTTGTAGAGATGGGATTTCACCATGTTGCCCAGGCTGGCCTTGAACTCCTGAGCTCAAACTATCTGCCTGTCTGGGCCTCCCAAAGTGCTGTGGTTACAGATATGAACCACTGCACCCAGCCCCTTTTCACTCTTAATTGATAACTTTATATCTTATTTCACTGAAAAAAATATATAATCAGATTTGACTCTCTCTAGTCTTCTAACAGCAAATGTACCAACTTATTCACATCTGTCCCAGTATTTTCTGCGTTAAGTCCTGTTACAGTGAATGCATTTTCCCTGCTTCTATCTAAGGTGAAACCATCTATGTATGCACTGAATTCCATGCTGCTGCAGCTATTATTCTCCCTCTCTTTCTTACATCGTTAATTATTCCTTCCAGCCTAGATATTCCTATCAGTACATACAAAACAGCGGCTAGCACAGAGCAAGTGTTAGTTAACCTAACAATAATAATAACCCATCAATTCCCATGGCTTTAGAAATCATCAATATTCTGATACATCTAACATTGTATCTTAGCACAGGACTTCTGTACTTTTGAATCATATATCCAAATCCACTAAACATTTCCAATTGGATGTGCAATAGCTACCAAAAAAACAAAAAACAAAAAACTTAAAATGTCCAAAATTGAATCTTGGTTTTTGCTCTCCAACCAGCTCCTTTTGTAATTTCCCTCATCTCAGTAAATCACACCTCCATTCTTCTAGTTGCTTTGGTCAAAAATTTTGAAGTCATTTTTGACTTTTCTGTTATTCTCTCATATTCCACATCCAAATCATCAGCATCTCTTCTTGTGAGTTCCTCTTTGAAACTTAATGAAACTTACCACAATGCTATAAAGTCATGTGCAAATAATTCAGTTTAAAAATGTGCATGATGTTATTGGAACGTAAATGAAATGGCAGAGAGCAGCCTTCAATTAGCAGGTTGGAGGCTCTAGGGTCCTGCCGCAATCCAATCCATCTTTGTCTTTACTGTGGCTTGATACTACCTGTTGATAGTTTTCTATTTCAGTTTAGATATCCATGGGGACCATTCTGGAATCTCAGTTTATGGGGAACTTTCAAGGACAGTAGCAGCAGTTACAGTAATCTCTTGTTGCCTGTTTTATTGATCTTATACCAACAGAATAGGCCAAGAGACTTTGGCATTTAGAGACTCACCCTTTGCCTCTTCACTTCTCAAAGCTGATTACTATTTGTCTGTCTTGGTTCACTCCTTTCTCCATGTTTCCCCAATTTCTCTAAAAGATAACTTTATTCTACTCCTTTTGAGAACAGAGGGCTTATGCAGAGGCTGGGAGGCAGTTATCAAACAATTTATATATCTGAAGTCCAATCACTTACTTCCACTCCTATTTCCCTGATCCTAGCTACTATCATCTTGTACCTTGATTGTTGCAGTACTTTTCTGATTGATGCTGTTGCTTTTCCTATTGCTTTCCTGTAAACTACTCTTAACACTGGAGTCATAGTGAGCTTAAGTCAGATCATGTGACTCTTCTGTTCAAAAGCCATTAATCTTTCCATCTCTTCAAGAGTAAAAGCCTAAGTCTTCACAGTGATCTGCCCCTCTGTCCCATTGCTGCTCCAACCTCACCTTCTTCACTCTCTACTTCAGAAACCTCTGAAGGACTCTTCTTCACAAGAGTATTTATACTCACTGATTACTCTACCTGAAATATACTTCTTTCAGATGTTTTTCCCTTACCTGCTTTTAGATTTATGTTCAGTACCACTTATCAGAGTTTTTCACTGGCCACCTGTTATATAATACTCCCTCCTACCAGTTGCTCTTATTCCCTATATTAGTTATTATTGAATAACAAATTACTCCAGACTCAGAAGTTTAAATCAATAAATATGTATTGTCTCTATTTCTGTGGATCAGGAATTTAGTAGTGACTTAGCTGAGTGATTCCGTTTAGGCCCTCTAGTCATGTTGTAAGCAAGAGGTCAGCTGAAGAAACGCCATCAGAAGTCATGAGTGGGGCTGAAAGATTCACTTCCAAGGTATCTCACTCACATGCCTGGAAAGTTGATGCTAGTTTTTGGCTGGAGGTCTCAGCTTTTCCCCATGTTGATCTTTCCATAGGACTGCACAAGTCTCTTCATGACATACGGGCTTCCACCAACATGAGTGATCTGAGGCTGGAGGAAAGGGAAAACTCAGTGTTTTTTATGACCTAGCCCTTATCATTTCTGCAAAACTCCATTGGTTACGTAGGTCATCTCTATTCAGTGTAGCAGAGGACTACACGAAGGCACGCATACCAACAGGCAACAATCACTGAGGACCATTTGAGAAGCTGACTTCCAAATTCTTCATATTCTACTTCATTTGTCTACATAGTTCTTAATTTCAACTAACCTATTATATATTTATTTTTAATTTGTGATTTATTTGCTTTTCCTCATTTGTCTCCTTTACGCCCAGCACCTAGAAATTTTTTATTTGAATTGAGTATTATCAATACCGCAATCAGGTTTTTGTTTGAAAATAGAAAATATCCATAGTTGGATAACTTTGTTAGGATAATTATACAGGGATTAAGTAATAGAAGAATGTTCATGCAGTCTACACCTGAAACTCTGTAGGAAATACTTTGCTACTCCTTCATCAGTGTAGAATATAGACCTAGAAATTACCAAAAATATAGTGTCATTGACTTTTACTTTCCTCCGTAGTCTATTCCCAAGCTCCTTCCAAAGAATATTCTCTTATGCTTTATTAACAAAGAGAAATGGATTTTTAAATCTTGTCAACCTTAGTAGGTCTCCCCCACCCCCATTAATAGGGTTATTTTGAGGATTAAATCAGTTTTATGAATATTAGGAGACTATCTCTGGGTGTCTATTATGTCTTCAACTTCTTTGAAGAAATTTGATTCAATTTTGGAATGTTAAGATTTTTAGTAGCTACTAGATGTTCATGTGATCCTAGCTGGTTTATCAGAATATCAGGTTGTAGGCACAGGCTTTTGATGTGGCCTGGCCTGAAATCCCTGTCCAATAAGGCCAATAGTAATAAACTGAACCAGTAAAATTTTCTGTCTTGGGACTGGGAGTCATGCTTCCTTAGGAGGATGCCTCAAATCTCTCTCAAGATTTCTGCATTGATTTTTTCAAAGAAATCTCCACTGATTCTGCTGTGTAGCTGCACCTCTGCCCTCCCCGTCACTGAACTGTATAACCTCTAAGCTTCATTTCAGCAATAAGTTCTTTGTTATTTAATGAGAATCAAAAGTTTAATGTGAGTTGGGTGTGGTGGCTCACATTACTCACATTGAGTTGGGTGGATTACACCTGTAATCCTAGCACTTTGGGAGGCCAAGGCAGGAGGATCACTTGAGCTGAAGAGTTCAAGACCAGTCTGGGCAACATAGTGAAATTTTGCCTCTATATATTTAAAAGAAAAAATTTGAGAAAAGTTTAATGTGGTTGAAAATCACCTGACTTCAAGATTTTAGTAAAGATAGTTTCCTGGTGAGAAATAGGTAGTTAAGAAAAAAATAAATATAAAAGAAAAATGGAATATATACCTGGAGGTAGCTTGCCTACTGTGGAGTGTCTATATAGTATTTTATGAATCTGCCTCTTCTCTAGAAGGTGAGCATCTTAAGGGCAGAAGCTAGGATTTACTCATGAGATTGCCTACATAGTGTTAGGGCTGACTCAGCATATCTCTTGGCAAGAGAATCTGGGAGCTTGGTGGGATGCAAATGAAATAGTACGGGCTTGGTTAGTTTTTCAGAATGAGTGGGAGCTGATAGGCTGGAATATAGTTCATTGATGCTAGTTTGAAATGCATGTTAATGTGCTGATTCACATCAAAGATAAGTTTGGCTTTATAAATAGTCTTTCTCTCTCCCAGCAAATAGGCTAGAAAAGATGATTCTCTGACAGGAATGATACTCAGGACTGGGACCTCCTAAATGAAGGGGCCTATTTAGTTAATTATGGGGCCAATCTGTGAATGTGTTGCTAGAGGCTTGGAAATGAACACTTTCCCTTGTACTAAAGGAGCAGTAGATGATGGTTTCAGCCAACTTCAGCTCTGTCTATGAAAAGCCCACACTTCCCTGGAAAAGCAGCCCAACTGTTAGGTCTCTTTAATAATTAGAGAAGTCACTTGTTGGTCAGAGTTGACAAAAAAAAGTAGGGAGCAAATAAGGGGTAATTTTTTTCATCTCTTTCATTAGAGAATGTTCGTGTATATATGCGTGTTCTGGGTTGAGTCAGAATCACGTTCTGAGTGAGGCATTGGGAGGGTTCTACTTCAAGAACTCTGCAATTAGCTCACAGTTCATCATATGGCACTCTAGTTCTGTCTTCTGTTCAGAAACTTTTAAAAGAAATAATACAAACAAAAATTTCTACAAGACTTAATGTGTTCTAAAAAATTCTACATTTGGAACACATGATATCAATGCAAGGAATTAAACTGTTTTGTACAGTATCTAGTCATTTATTTCTTTTACTCAATATTTATGTCTTAGTCCATTTGGACTGCTATAAAAAAATGCCATGAACTGAGTAGGTTATAAGCAACAGAAATTTATTTCTCACAGTTTTGGAGGCAAGGAAGTCTGAGATCAAAGTGCCAGCAGATTCAATGTCTGATGAGGGTCTGCCGTCTAGTTCATAGGTGATTTCTTCTATGTCTTCATATGGTAGAAGTGCAAGGAAGCTCTTTGGAACCTCAAATATAAGTGCACAAATCCCACTCATGAGATCTTAACCCTCATGACCTTATCACTTCCCTAAAGACACTACTTCCAAATGCCATAATAGTGGTGATTAAGTTTCAACATACGATTTTGGGGGACACAAACCTTCAGGCCATAGCAACTTATTAGGTGTGATAAGAAGCTCTACTGGTCCTGTATCCAGTTCCCAATTTCTATCAATTTTGTTTGCTGAGGTCAAAAAATATGAGTGTTTGTATTCTGGTTATGTATTTATATAACCTCGGAGTGTTTATTTGTAAATTAGTACCTACTTCATAGGAATGTTGTAAAGAAATAAATGTGTTAATACATGTTAGATATTTAGATCAGTGGCTGCATACAATAAGTGATTTTTTAGTTAGCCAATTATCTCTTGAACCTGTCTGATCTTTGTTTTCCTTGTTTCCTTACCTTAATCTAGGATATTATCTTTTTTCTGGATTGCAGTTCTCTCCGCTAACCTCCTAGCCTCTAGTATTTCTCCTCTCAGATCGCTTTTCTACATAGCTACCAGAGTAATTTTTCTGAAATTCAAATATTACCATGTAACTCTCTTGGTTATATTCAAACTCCCCATCACGGCATGTTACAAGGCATCTCTCTCTCTAACCTTAATCTTCTGTCTGTTCTTCCCATTTTTCTCTTTCACAATACTGAAAGCATTTCAGTAACCCCATTATAACAGACTCTCTTTTGCTTCCATTATTCCAATATGTTCTTTTCCTTCTTGCTCAGCTGATGGACATCTTTCAGATTCCTTCTTAGGATTCCCCTTCTGTTGATAGTCTTCTGCAAGCTTCCTTAATCTGTGACTGAGCTAATTACTTATTCCTCTGTATTTTTTCTAATTATCAATTATATTTTTTTCTAGTTTCACATACAGTATTGTGGCTGCACATGGGAGTAGGATAGTTGTTTTAGTAAGTATCCAAGTAGGCGACTGCACACTCTTCACAGGTGGAGGGCAGTACTACTGCTTAGAAAAGCAGTTGTCTGAAATTAGAGGTCCAAACCTCACTTATATTAAAATAGCTGTGGTTCTGAGATGTGTAGTCTCTGAAAGGGGAACAATCATAGAAATATTTATTTATACCCTATGATGTTTAGAAGTGTGATTTAAAGTGGCTATTGTGAAGTATGGAATTTGAGAAGGTAAAGCTAGTAAAAAAGTGGAATAGGATTTTTTGTTTGACTGAGAATATTCAAGTAATAGAGACTTTTGGTTGCACTCCAATTCCATTTGTCTCATCTTTCTGAGTATATGTAATTAAAGTCCTATAAGAAGATGATTAGGAAAGATCATAGAAAAATATTTGAAGAAATGTTGGAGGGCATTTAAAAAATGTGATAGAAATTAAAAGCAAGCTCAACAAAATGCAAGTGGAAAAAAATTGTGGGACATCATAATCAAACTGCTCAAAGCCAGTGATGAAGAGAAAACCTTAAAAGTAAAAAGAGAGAAAAAGACATGTTATGTAATAAGGAACAGAAATGAGAGTGACAACAGATTTCACATGGGAAACAATGCATGTCAGAAAACAGTGGAGTGACATTTTTAAGGTACTGAAAGAACAAAAAACTATAAAGCAAGAATTCTAGAGCCAACACAAATATCTGTCAATAATGAAAAAGAAATGACTATTTCAGACATAAAAAGCTAAAGTACAACAGACAAGATCTGCAAAACAGACAAGATCAAAAGAAATCCTGATAGAAGTAAAATGAGAGCAGATAGAAATCTAGCTATGCAAAAGGTAGAAGACCACTGGAAATGTTAAATATGAGACTAAGTATAAAAACATTTGTCTTATTTTAAAAATGAATTTAAAAAATAATATACTATTTGAAACAATGATAATAACAATATAAGTTTGTAACACATGTAGAAGTAAAATGTGTAGTGATAGTACAAAGGCCAGAATAGTATACTGCTGTAAAATTCCTTTACTATGAAGATGTGGTGTAATATTAACTGAATGTTGACTATAATAATGTAAAGATCTATACTATAAACCCTAAATCAACTGCTAAAGTAACAAAAGAAAAATTTACATATAGCCAATGGTGTAGATAACATAGAATCATAAAATATTCAGTTAATCCAATATAAGGCAAAAGGGGGAAATAAAAAAGTATGGACAAATTGAAATCAAATAGCAAGATGGCAGCCTCTAAGCTAATACACAATAATCACATTAAATATAAATGGTCTAATCAGCCCAATTTAAAAGGCAAATATTGTCAGATTAATAAAAGTGAGACCCAATTATATACTGTCTGTGAGAAACTAACTTTAAATATAAAGACATATGTAGGTTAAAAGTAAAAGACTGGAGGGCAGTATATTGTGCCTACATCAATCTAAGAAAGCTAGAGTGGCTATATTAAAACCAGGCAAAGTAAATGCCATGTGCTATTTCTAGAGCTAAAGAAGGTCATTTCATAATGATAAGTCAATTCATACAGAGTACATAACAAAGCTAAATATTTATGCAACTAATGACAGGTATTTTTAAAATATGAAGCAAATATTGATATCACTGAAAAAATATACACAGCCACAATATTAATCAGAGATTACAACATCCTCGTCTCAATAATTGATAGAACAAGGAGAAGTAAAATAACAAAATAGAAGACTTGAAACAACACTACCCCCATCTTGACTTCACTGACATTTTTAGAAGTCTCCAATCAACAATATGGGCAAATGTTATTTACAAGTGCACACAGAACATTTACTGAAATAGACCATATTCTTCACTGCCTAAAAATGTCTCAAAGTATTCAAAAGGATTTAAATTATGTAAAGCATGGAATCTGACTGCAAGAGAATCACATTAGAAATCAGTAACAGAAAAGTATTTGGAAAATTTTCAAGGATTTGAAAACTAAGCAGGATCTTTTTAAATAACACATTGGCGAAAGAAGAGTTTATAAGGAAAATTAAAAAATATTTACACTTGACTGAAAACGAACACATGGCATATCATAATTTGTGTGATACAGCTAAGTCAGTGCTTTGAGGAAAATTTATTACATGAAACACATATTAGAAAAAAGAACTTTCATTTCAATGCCCTAAGCTTCTACCTTAAGAAACCAAAAAATAAGAGTTAGTTATGCCCTGCAAAAAAGTAATGGAAAAAAATCATAAGTGCAGAAATAAATAAAATAGAACTTAGGAAAACGGAGAAAATTTGTAGCTCAAAACCAAAATTTGATTAGAGAAAATCAATGACGTTGTCAAATCTCTAGCTACATTGATCAAATAAATAAAGATAAAAGGCACACATTACCAATATCAGGAAAGAGAGGATCATCTCTATAAATCTTATAGACTTTAAAAGAATATGGGGCTATTAAACAACTTTATGAATACACTTGATAATTAGATGAAATGGGAAATTTCCTTGAAAGACAAAAATTGCCAAAGTCCCTCAAGAGAACAGATAACCTGAATAGGCCTATGTTTTTTAAAAACACTGAATTTATATTTAGATATAATTACACAGACAAGACACAGACACACAAACACATGCACAAATAAATAAATGCCAAGCTCAGAAAATTTCACTGATGAATTCTACATTAAAGAAGGAAACAATAGCAATTTTACACAAATGTCTCAAGAAAACTAAAGAGGGAATATTTCTCAACTCATTCCATGAGTTCAGCCCTTCCCTAATACCAAAACTAGACAAAGGTATTACAATGAAAGAAAACTTCAGGCCGGGCGCGGTGGCTCAAGCCTGTAATCCCAGCACTTTGGGAGGCCGAGGCGGGCAGATCACGAGGTCAGGAGATCGAGACCATCCTGGCTAACACGGTGAAACCTGTCTCTACTAAAAAATACAAAAAACTAGCCGGGCGAGGTGGCGGGCGCCTGTAGTCCCAGCTACTCGGGAGGCTGAGGCAGGAGAATGGCGTGAACCCAGGAGGCGGAGCTTGCAGTGAGCCGAGATCCGGCCACTGCACTCCAGCCTGGGCGACAGAGCGAGACTCCGTCTCAAAAAAAAAAAAAAAAAAAAAGAAAGAAAACTTCAGACCAATATCTCACATTAACGTAGATTTAAAAATTAAAAATTTTAGCAAATGGAATATAACAATATATTGAAAAGTTTTTGCATCATAATTGAGAAAGGTTTATCCCGAGAAGGTATGATTGGTTTAGTATTTGAAAGTTAATCAATGTAATTTACCATATTAACATTTTAAAAATAAAAAATTGTATGATCATCAGAATAGATGTAGAAAATGCATTTGACAAATTCCAAATTCATTCCTGATAGAATTCTCAGTAATCTAGAAATAGAACATTTCTCAACCTAATAAAGGACATATATGTGCTCCCACTCAGACAGCACAGCATGTGGAAACTCACATCGGGAACTTTTGATCCAAATACTACCACAGAAACACACCAGGAAACCCAAAAGAATTCACAGGCTGTTTGAAAGAAGTGGCTTGTCACTGCAAACTCCATGAGACAGCCAAAACACTATGAGTACCCAAATAGTGAGAGGGGAAAGTCTACCTCCAAACACACATCCTCACTGGGGAACCTGAAAATCCAGATCACGGGAGAAGGATATAACCTTACCTAGAGATGAAATGAATTTAGAGAGCCAAGCGAAACATAAAAGTAGAAGAAGCTGCAAGAAGAACCCTGTAGGCCCTCCTGGTACCTAGGGAAGCCATTTCTGACTTTATCTCACAGGGGTCCTTGGGGAGGACCTGGACCCCTGCCAGTGGAATTGGGGAAAAACTACAGGGAAAAGGAAACTTCCAGTGAACTTTGTAATAATTTTGACTGAATGTAAATTTTTTAGGGCAGTATCCAGGGGTGGAGGGGCAGTGAATGGGAAGTGCAGCACAGAAGCCTTGGCAGGTGGGGAGGCCAAACCCTGAAAGCCCTGCTTGCTTTCTCTCAGTGAGGAGGCTTGTAGCCTGAGGCAAGATAGCAGCCCTGCTCACCAGCTGTGTGGCTGTAAGCTCAGTACTTTCGGTGGGGCACACTAGGAGTGAGACTGGCCTTGTTGACTATGTGGGAATTGGGTGAGGCCTGTCACTGTTTGCTTTCCCCCAGTTCCCTGGTGACCTGTATATGCAGCAGAGGCAACCATAATTCCCCTGGGAACATAACTCCATTGACCTGAGAACCACACCCCCATTCCCTACAGCAGCCATAGCAAGCCCCTCCCAAGGAGAGTCTGAGTTTAGGCTTACATATGCCTAAGCCTACCCCGACCTAATGGTCCTTCGGTATCTGCCCTCGTAGCCAAAGACAAAAGATATAATCTCTTGGGAGCTCTATGACCCCACCAATTGCCTAAGAAACCCAAGGACTTATCCAAGTGACCTTAGGACAAGCTTCTATCCCCTCTATACTACTGCAGCTGATGCTCTCAAAAGCACCACCTCCTGACTGGTGGCCAACCAACTCAAGCCATTACAGCAACTCATAAAAGAAAAATCGTGCTCCAAGAAAGGAGAAAACAACAGCTATTTCCACTGCCTGCCACATCCTGGCTAACCAGAGGTCCTGAGTCTGACCACATGACAACTTCACTGCTAGCAAAACCAGCATTTGAGAAAACTGGTGCACTAAATAAAACTACAGCCAAGGACCCTCAAAGAGTCCACGTCATTCCCCTGCTACCTCCACTGGAGCAGGTGCTGGTATTCATGATTGAGAGACGTGAAGGTGGATTACATCACAGACTCTTTGCAGACACTCCCCAGTACCAATCCAGAGCCTGGTAACTCTGCTGGGTGGCTAGACCTAGAAGGGCAATGACAATCACTGCAATCCAGTTCTCAGGAAGCCCCATCCCTAGGGAAAGGGGGAGAGCACATCAAGAGAGTACCCATGGCACAGCAGCACTTGAGCCCCAGATCTTTCCTTTGACATATAGTTAGTCAAATGAGAAGGAACCAGGAAAATAATTCTGGTAATATGACAAAGAAGGGTTCTTTAGCACCCCCAAAAGATCACACTATGTCACCGCAATGGATACAAACCAAGAAGAAATCTCTGAATTGCCAGAAAAAAAGAATTCAGAAGCCCAGTTATTAAGCTACTCAAGGAGGCACAAGAGAGGGTGAAAACCAACTTAAAGAAATTTTGAAAAATGCAGGATATGGGCAAAAAGTCTCCAGAGAAAGACAGCATAAATAAAAAACAAGCACAACGTTGGGAAATGACACACATAGAGAAATACAAAACACACTGGAAACTTTCAACAGTAGAATCAAACAAGTAGAATATAGAACTTCAGAGTTCAAAAACAAGGCTTTTGAATTAATCCAATCCAACAAAGACAAAGAAAAGAGAATTTTAAAAAATGTACAAAACCTCCAGGAAGTTTGGGAACTATGTTAAACAACCAAACCTAAGAATAATTGATGTTCCCAAGGAAGATGAGAAATCTAAAAGTTTGGAACACATATTTGAGGGAGTAATTGAGAAAAACTTCCCTGGCCTTGTTAAGAGGTCTAGATACCCAAATACAAGAAGCTCAAAGAGCAACAGGGAAAATCATTGCAAAAAGATCATCACCTACGCACATAGTCATCAGGTTACCTAAAGTCAAGATGAAGGAAAGAATCTTAAGAGCTGTGAGACAAAAGCATCATGTAACCTATAAAGGAAAGCTTACCAGATTAACAGCAGATTTCTCAGCAGAAACCTTACAAGCTAGAAGGGATTGGGATCCTATATGCCAGGAATTTTGTATCCAGAGAAATTAAGCTTTACAAACGAAGGAAAGATGAAGTCTTTTCCAGACAAAGCTGAAAGAATTTGCCACTATCAAGACAGCACTACAAGAACTGCTAAAAGGAGCTCTAAATCTTGAAACAAAACCTTGAAATACACCAAAATTGAACCTCCTCAAAGCATACATCTCACAGGACCCATGAAACAGTAACACAATGAAAAACAAAAAACAAACAAAAAAAAGCAAGGTATTCAGGCAACAACTCACATGATGAATAGAATAGTACCTCATGATCTCAATACTGATGTTGAATGTAAATAGCCTGAATGCTCCACCTAAAAGATACATAATGGCAGAATGGATAAGAATTCACCAATCAAGTATCTGCTGTCTTCAAGAGACTCACCTAACACATAAGAACTCACATAAACTTAAGATAAAGGGGTGGAAAAAGATATTTCATGCAAACTTTTCACCAAAAGCGAGCAGGAGTAGCTATTCTTATATCAGACAAAATGGAGTTTTTAACAACCATTAAAAAAGACAAAGAGGGACATTGTATAATGATAAGAGGACTAGTCCAACAGGAAAGTATTACAATTCAAAATATGTATGGACCTAACACTGGAGCTCCCATATTTATAAAACAATTGCTACTAGACCTAAGAAATGAGATAGATGCCAACATGATAATAGTGGGGGACTTCAGTACAGTAACTATACTCTAGAACAAATAGACATAACAGATATTTACAGAACATTCTTCCCAACAACTGCAGAATACACATTCTTTGCATGAGCATGTGGAGCATTCTCCAAGATAGACCACATGATAGACCACAACCAGTCTCAGTGTTTAAGAAAATCAGAATTATAGCAAGTACTCTCCCAGGCCACAGTTCAGTCACTAGACCTAGAGGAGATGGATAAATTCCTGGAAACGTACAACCCTCCTAGATTGAACCAGGAAGAAAGGTCATATTAAGGTAATAAAAGCCATCAGTGACAAACCCACAGCCAACATTATACCAACTGAAGAAAAGTTGAAATCATTCCCACTGAGAACTGGAAGAAAATAAGCATGCCCACTTTCAGCACTTCTAGTCAACATAATAAATGAACTCAGTAAAGTTTCAGGATACAAAACCAATGTCTGCAAATCAGTAGCACTGCTATACACCAGCAGCAACCAAGCTGAGAACTAAATCAAAAACTCAACCCCTTTTACAATAGCTGCAAAAAAATAAAATACTTAGGAACATACCTAACCAAGGAGTTGAATGACCTCTACCGGGAAAAGTACAAACACTGCTGAAAGAAATCATAGACAACACAAACAAATGGAAATGCATCCCATGCTCGTGAATGAGTAAAATCAGTATTGCGAAAATGACCTTACTGCCAAAAGCAGTCTGCAAATTCAATGCCATTTCCATCAAAATACCATCATCATTCTTCACAGAACTAGAAAAAACAATTCTAAAATTCATGTGGAACCAAAAAAGAGCCTGTATAGCCAAAGCAAGACTAAGCAAAAAGAACAAATCTGGAAGCATCACATTGCCCAACTTCAAACAATACTATAAGGGTATATTCACTGAAACAGCATGGTACTTGTATAAAAATGGGCACACAGACCAGTGGAACAGAATAGAGAACCCAGAAATAAAGCCAAACACTTGGACTCAACTGATCATCTACAAAGCAAACAAAAACATAAAGTGGGATTTCGGGATTTCTCTGGACCTTCAATTTCTCTGTAAATCTAAAATTATTGAAAATAAAAGCATATTAATAAAATTTAGGTTGTTACCTATAAAGTAGAGAAGTATTAGAATTGTTTATTTAGACATACAAATCAAGAGAACAGAATTCAAATTCAAGAAATAGGTTGACTTATATGGTCAACCGATTTTCAACAAAGTTGTCAAGGCATTCAATGGGTCTTTTCAACAAATAGTGCTAGGTCAATTGATTGGGTATAAGCAATAAAATAAAATATATAAAGAAAGTCTTTCACACCATTTACAAAATTCACTCAAAATGGATCAGACACCAAAGTGTAAAAACTGAAATTATAAAACCTCTAAAATTGAAGACCATGAATTAGGCAAAGATTTATTAAGTAAAACACAAGAAGCATAAACTAGGTAAGACAAAAATTGATGTTACATTTTATCAAATTTAATAATTTGGGTTCTTCAAAACATTACAAAATTAAAAACCAATCTAAATATTGGAGAATATATTTGCAAAATATTTACAGATGCTCCTTCACTTGCAATTTAGTTATATCTCGATAAACTCATCATAAGTCAAGAATATTGTAAGTCAAAAGTGCATTTAATACCTTGGCAAACCCACTGTAACATCAAAAAATCTTAAGTCAAGCCATTATAAAGCTAGATGCTCTTTGAATTATAATAGGTTTATATCTTGATAAACCAATCATAAACTCAAAAAATCTTAAGCCAAAATCTTAAGTTGGAGACTGTCTGTATTCAATAAAGGAACTGTATCTAGAATATATAAGAAATTCTTACAACTTAACAATTAGAAGACCTCAAAATAATCAAGGCTGGGTGTGGTAGCTCTCGCCTATAATCCCAGCACTTTGGGAGGCTGAGGCAGGCAGATTGCTTGAGTTCTGCAGTTTGAGACCAGCTTGGGCAACATGGTAAAACCTCATCTTTACAAAAAATACAAAAAAAAAAAAAAAATAGCCAGGTGTGGTGGTGCATGTCTGTAGTCCTAGCTATTTCAGAGTCTGAGGCAGGAGGGTCACCTGAACTTGGGAGGTGGAGGTTTCAGTGAGCCAACATTGAGCCACTGCACCCCAGCCTGGGAGACAGGGTGAGACCTTGTCTCAAAAAAAAAAAAGTCCCTGAAAATTGAGCAAAAGATTTGAAAAGACACTTTAACAAGAAGACATGCATATAGAAAGTAAGCATAAGAACAGATGCTGGACATTATTGGTCATTAGGGACATGTAAAACAAAACCACAATGACATACCACTATATTTCCACTGAATATCTAACATTAACAAGACTGAATATACCAAGTGTTGGTGATGATGTAAAACAACTGAAATTCTTATATGCGAATATCAGTAATTTTAAATAGTCATTAAAGTTTGTAATTTTAAATAATCTATCTAAGTAGTCATTTTAAATAGCTTTCATTTTGAAAGTCCTTTTTTGAGGTGATATTCATGTAACATAAAATTAATGCTTTTAAAGTGTACATTTCAGTGGCATTTAGTACATTTACAATGTTGTGCAACCACCACCCCTATGTAGTTCCAAAACATTTTCATAACCCCGAAAGAAATTCTCAATACTTGTTATATTCCCTTTTTAAAATTATAGCTATCTTTGTGGGTATTCAGTAGCATCTCTTTGTGGTTTTAATTCTTCCTGACATTAAAACAAGTTAGACACACATCTACCATATCATCTAGCCATTGTAATGTTACACATTTACTTGAAAGAAATGAAAGCATTTGTGCTCACAAAGACTTGTACACAAATGTTCATGTTTTATTTGCAATAGCCCAAACCTGGAAACAACCCAAATGCCCATCAATCAATGAATAGGTAAACAAATTGTGGTATGGTTATATAATGGAACCACTGAGCAATATGGCTGAATTTCAAAAATGTCACTGAGTGAAAGAACTCAGAAAAAGCCAATTTATAATTTTAATAATGTAAAATTCTAGAAAAAGACAAACAATTCTATGGTGACAGAAACACCATGATTTGTTCCCTATGGATTTAGATTTGGAGATTAAGAGAGGAATGGATTACAAAGGGACAGGAGGTAGCTCTAAGGAGTGACGGGTATGTTCACTATTTTGATTGTGGTGATATTTTCACAGGTATATACAACAATCATCAGATTGTCCACTTTATACACAATTTTTTATACATGAATTATTCAAAAACAATTTTAAAAACTCCAGAATTTCTACATCAGAGGAGGGAAGAGAATGGAGAACTCAAGCCTTCTCTTATTCTGTCTTAGAAGTATGAAAGGTCATTCCTATTCACAGTTCATTGAGAAGAACTCATCATGTGTTCCCACCTAACAGCAATGGCACTGGTAGCATAGGAAGCGCATGGCCATTCAGTGAGCTATAAATACCTCAGTCACAGTTTTAGTAGAATCTAGACACCTCCAAGGTAATTATTGGGAGATACAAAAAATTCATATTAGTCAAGGAATGTATTTAAGTTACAACATCCTTGGAATATAATAAGAGATTCCCTCTAAATATTTAAGTGAGGTTAGATAAATTTTGTCCATAGATGTGCATCCTTCTTTTGTCACTGAGGGATAATTTCCCTTGAGTATCTTACGTTTCTGCATTTCTTGCAAGCAGAATAACTAACTTTTCTTTTTCTGGACTATCTCTTTAAAGATATTGGTATAGTCAATACACCTGGAAAGATAAGAGTATCCCACTCTAAAGCAAAGGTCAGCTATGCTCACTGTCCCTTATAAAAGATTTGGATTCTGTAAGCTCAGGTTTTATCTCCTGTAGTGTAACTCCCTGTATGTCCAGGCATCCATCTGGGCCAATTTCTGTGGCCTTTGTGGGACCTGGAGAAGGGGGAAATGTAAAATATGCTGGTACTCTGGCTATTGCTATTGCTATAACAGTCTGTCCTTTTACTCTACCCTAGTGTTGTGCTTTCTTTTGCCAGCATCTAGGAGACTGCTTTGGGCCAAATTATTACCTTAGAAGTAGGTTAGAATCTCAGACCTTTCATGATTCTTATATAATAAACACTGTTGATATATAACCAAAATGGTTGATAAGACCTCTAAAGGCTCATTCATTGAATAAGTATAAGTTACAGGCCTAATATATGTGAGATATGATTCCATGTATTAGAGAATAAGAAAGACAGACAGGCATGGCCTTTATACTAGGATTATTTACAGTCTAGTTGGAAGACATGCGTGGAAACAACGATAATACAGTGGCAGAACCATTGTAATAAAATGATAGATAAAATGCAATAAGACTCTAAGGAGTAAGAGGAGCCCATTCCACTGGCAGAAGTTTTACATTGAGGAGATAGTGTTTTAATTGAAATATGTAAGATAAATACAAGTTGCCCTGATGGTCAAAAAGAGAATACGAATTCTAGGCAAAATAAAAATCTTGAACAAAAGCCCGGAGGTATGGCCTGTTTAGGGAACTGCAAGTTGTTGAGCATGACTGAAGTTTTAAGTACGAGAGAGGACGAATGGAGAAAAGGGTGGCTTGAGAAATAGCGACAGAACTGTGAAAGTGTATTGTGGTGACTATAGTAAATAATAATGTATACTTGAAAATTGCGAAGACAGATTTTAAAAGTCCTCATCACAAAAAGTGATACGTATAAGAGGTGAGGGATTATGTTAATGAGCTTGATTTAATCATCTCACAAGGTATACATCGAAAAATCACATTGGACATTATAAATATGTATAAGTTTATTTTCCAATCAAAATAATAACAATGAAAATAAAGTTTTTTTTTCAATCCTGTAGACTACACAGAACTATTTAAGCGCACTTTGAAAAAAATAACAAAGATAAGCCTGGCATGGTGGCTCATGCCCGGAGGGTGGATTTTCTGAGTTCAGGAGTTCAAAACCAGCCTGGTCAACATGGTGAAACCCCGTCTCTACTATAAACACAACAAAATTAGCCGGGTGTGGTGGTGGGCACCTGATATCCCAGCTACTCTGGAGTCTGAGGCAGGAGAGTCACTTAAACCTGGGAGGCAGAGGTTGAAGTGAGCAGAGATGGCGCCACTGCACTCCAGCTTGGGTGACAGAGCAAGACTCTGTCTCAAAAAACAAACAAACACTCAAAAATAATTTGTGGTAATAAGACTCTCAAGAGGGTTTTAAGGAGCAAATCTTACTCTTTCTAGAATAATGATTTACTGAATTACTATGATCATCCTCCTTCGCATATAAGATCATTTATTGATGTTTAGAATAATTTTCTTCTCATAAATAAATAAGTTCTCTGTAATATTGCATATAGACTTAAAATGGATATTTAAGCCAGTTTTTAAATTGCAGTTACACAGCCAAGCTGCAATAGAGCTATATCCTTAAAAGTGAGTTTTGTTTATTAAACTCAAAGCTAATGAAAGACAAGATTTTATTAAACAATAATTATATTAATTATTTTGTACTAAAGAGGCATGATCTCTTCTATTTTTATGAAAATTTTTTCTTTTATGGAAGACTATTCAGTATAATTTTTATTTACACTTTTGGTGAAATACATTCGGACTCCTTCTTATATACTTCTGAAAAGACTTAAATTGAAATACAGTTGGCACTCTGTGTGAAAAGTGTATCATCTGTGTGTGTTACATAGGTTACCTTCAACTTGGTGGTTCCAAAACAGTATTTACATATTCCTTGAAGATGTGATGGACATCTTTTTCCTGAATAATAGGGTTTTCCTTGTGGTGAGACAGAGTTGAATATGGGAAACCGAAAGTATATATTTGTTAAAACATCCCTGGTATTTGCTCAGGCACTTTCCAAGTTTGTTGAGTGAGACACTGTCTTTTGTTGTTACTGGAATTTATAAAGGTAAGGCAGTTTTCATCCTATGTAGCTGCTCACCTTTTGTCTTTTTGTTGTTGTTGTTGTTGTTGTTACTCTGGAAAAACAAGTAAAGAAAAATGTCTATGAGCAGAGTAGGGAAAGGTACATCTTACAAAAGTGGATTGTAGGTAGCTATGTTAGAGTAAGGAAGATGATGTCATAGTAAAGTAGTTTCTTGCATTATAGTGTGAAATACCAAATGTCAAATAATGGCTCAACCTGGAGCTTTACTTACCTCTAATTAGAAAATAGCCAACCTACTGGATTTTAAAAATGCTACACAGGATTCCTGATAAGCAATATAGTTTTCTAAATATTTAGTAGTATACTGGTAGACAACTCATTCTACAATTACAGATAAAACTTAAGGTACAAATTCCACTAGGTGAGGGAGCACATATACTTAGTACACTGTATTGGAAATGCATTGTAAAATCAAATGTTGTTGATAGAGATTTTTGAAAAGGTTAAATCACCTGAGTACCAGATGTATGAAGGGAAAAAGGATTTGGAAGATGAAATGAAGAGTAGTGATTCCAAAGACAAATGAAATTAAATTAGCTAATACTTACTGAGTGCCTATTGTATATCAGGCATCTGAGTTCTTTGAATGGGCTGTCTCTTAACCCACCCCAACAACCTTATGAGACAGGTACTATTATTATGCCACATTTTAGAGATGTGGCAACTGAAGCACAGACAGATTAAGTCACTTTCTCAAGGTGATATAGTTGGTAAGTTGTTGAGATTCTGATTCAGACTATCTGACACTAATGCTACACTCTTAACCGTCATACTATACTTCATTGTATCACAATGCTGTGCAATAGTATGTGGATTACAACTACCTGCATTGCACGGAGGGGTTGGCCCAGCAAGCCACAGTCAATTTACCACAGAAGTGGTAGGGTAAATAACTGTGTGTGTGTATGGTGTAATGTGAGATGATAGGAAATTTCTAATTTCTCTTTTTTTTTTTTTTAAACCAATTTCCTTTATCTACTACCACTGTAAAAAAAAAATAAGAATTCAATAAATGTTTGAATGAACCCACAACTTAAGCATCAGTTTGTAGTTTTGGGTCATAAACATAGACATTGTCAACATGCTCACTAAATTTTTTTATTTCCCCATGACCAGTACCTTAAGCTAGTAGTCTTACATGTCTCATAGAGAGAAGAAGGGAGGGAAGCCTGGTGGAAAAGCTCTGAATAGATGAGAGAGGGCACCTCACAAAGGGAGAGATTCTTTTATTCCATATTTTCTCATTTTCTCTTTCATTAGGGACAAAAACAGTCAGGTTATTAATAATTTGAGTTTTCATCTTTTCTATTCCTAAATTTTCCTTTTCTCTACCATGAAGATTCTTTTTCTTTAACACAGGAATGGATTTACCTTCTACTTTGCCCCTTTTCATGCAAGAAGAGTGAGGAAACACTACTGGTATGTTGAGATGTTTAAGAGCTCAAGCTTTTTTTTTTTCGTCAACTTTTATTTTAGTTTCAGGGGCTACATATGCAGGTTTGTTACATAGGCAAATTGTGTGTCACTGAAGTTTGATGTATGAATGATCCCATCACCCAGGTAGTGAGCATGAGCATAGCAACTGATAGTTTTTCAACCCTTGCTTCCCTCCCACCCTTCCTTATCTAGCCATCCCCAGTGTCTGTTGTTCCCATCTTTATGCCCATGTGTACTCAATGTTTAGCTCCCACTTATAAGTGAGAACATATGGTATTTGGTTTTCTGTTCCTGCATTAATTCATTTATAATTATGGCCTCCAGCTCCATCCATGTTGCTGCAAAGGACAGGATTTCATTCTTTCGTATGGCTATGTAGTATTCCATGGTATATATGTACCACATTTTCTTTATCCGATCCTAGATTGATTACATATCTTTGGTATTGTGAATAGCGCAATGACAACATTCTTCATGGAGTTAGAAAAACTATTCTAAAATTCATATGGAACCAAAAAAGAGCCCAAATAGCCAAAGCAATACTAAGCAAAAAGAACAAAGCCAGAGGCTTCACACTACCTGACTTCAAATTATACTAGAAGGCTACAGTAATCAAAACATCATGGTATGATAGAAACAGACACAGACCAATGAAACAGAAAATAAAGTCACACACCTGTAACCATCTGATTTGTTTGTTTGTTTTTGTTTTTTGAGACGGAGTCTCATGCTGTGGCCCAGGCTGGAGTGCAGTAGCGTGATCTCAGCTCACTGCTACCTCTGCCTCCCAGGTTCAAGTGATTCTCCCTGCCTCACCCTCCTGAGTAGCTACGATTACAGGTGCACCCACCACACCTGGCTATTTTTTTTTTTTTTTTGTACTATTAGTAGAGACGGGGCCTTGCCATGTTGGTCAGGCTGGTCTCAAACTCCTAACCTCAGGTGATCCACTCGTCTTGGTCTCCCAAAGTGCTGGGATTACAGGTATGAGCCACTGTGCCCAGCCAACCATCTGATTTTTGACAAACTCAACAATAACAAGTAATGAGGAAAGGACTCCCTATTCAATAAATGTGCTGGGATAGCTCGCTAGCCATATGCAGAAGAATGAAACTGGACCCTTACCTTTCACCATATGCAAAAATTAAGATAGCATAAAGGTTTAAATATAAGACCTCAAACTATAAAAATTTAGTTGTATCACTATCCTCAAACTATAAAAATTCTAGAAGAAAAACCTAGGAAATACCATTCTGGACATTGGCCATGACGAAAAATTTATTGCTAAGTCCCCAAAAGCAATTGCAACGAAAACCAAATTTTACAAGTCGGACCTAGCTAAACTAAAGAGCTTCTGCACAGCAAAAGAAACTATCAACAGAGTAAACAGAAAACTTAAAGAATGGGAGAAAATATTCACAAACCTTGCATCTGACAGAAGCCTAATATCCAGATTCTGTAAGAAACTTAATTCAAGAAACAAAAAACAAACAACTCCATTAAAAATGGGCAAATGACATGATCAGACACTTCTCCCAAGAAGACATGCATGCAGACAACAAACATGAAAACATGCTCATCACTACTAATCACCAAAGAAATGCAAATCAAGACCACAATTGAGATACCATCTCATATCAGTTAGAATGGCTGCTATTAGAAAGGAAAAAAAACAACAGATGCTGGTGAGGTTGAGGAGTAAAGGGAACCTTTATGTACTGTTGGTGGGAATGTAAATTAGTTCAGCCACTGTGGAAAGCATTTTGGAGATTTATCAAAGAACTTAGAACTACCATTGGACTCAGCAATCCCATTACCAGGTATATACCCGAAGGAATATAGATTATTATACCGAAAAGAAACATGTACTCATATGTTCAGCAATGTTTTGTAGTTCTCCTTGTAGAGATCTTTCACCTCCTTGGTTAGTTGTATTCTGTGTGTATATGTATGTGTCTATTGTAAGTGGGATTGTAGTCTTCATTTGGCTCTCAGCTTGGACATTATTGATGTGTAGAAATGCTACTGATTTTCATACATTGATTTTGGATCCTGAACCTTTACTGAAGTTGTTTATCAGTTCCAAGAGCCTTTTGGCAGAATTTTAGGATTTTTTATGTAGAGAATTATATCATCAGCAAAGAGAAATAATTTGACTTCTTCTTTTCCTATTTGTATACCTGCTATTTCTTTCTTTTGCCTAATTGTTCTGGCTAGGATTTCCAGTACTGTGTTGAATGGGAGTGATAAGAGTGGGCACCTTCATCTTATTCCAGTTCTTAAGTGGACTGCTTTTAGCTTTTACCTGCTCAGTGTGATGTTGGGCCTGGGCTTGTCATAGATGGCTCTTATCATTTTGAGGGATGTTCCTTTAATGCCTAGTTTGTTGAGGGCTTTTATTGTCAAGGAATGTTGGATTTTATCAAAAGATTGTTCTGCATCTATTGAGATGATCATGTGGTTTTCGTTTTTAATTCTGTTCATGGGGTGAATCACATTTATTGATTTGTGTATGTTGAACCAGCCCTGCATCTCAGGAATGAAGTCTACTTGATCACGGTGAATTAGATTTTTGGCGTGCTGCTGGATTCAGTTTGCCAGGATTTTGTTGAGGAGTTTTGCACCTATACTAACCGGGGGATATTGGCCTGTAGTTTTCTTTTTTTTGTTGTTGTGTCATTGCCATATTTTGGTATCAAAGTGATACTGGCTTCATAGGATGAGTTAGGGAGGAGTCCCTCCTCCTCAATTTTTTGAATAGTTTCAGTAGAATCGGTAACAACTCTTCTTTATATGTTTGGTAGAATTCGGCTATGAATCTATCTGGTCCAGAGAAGAGCCCAAGCTTTGAATCAAACTTTATTTAGAATCCTGACTCTCTCATTTGGCAACAGCATGCTCTTGAGCAAGTTGTTAAGAACTCTACACCTCATTTTTATCTTCTACAAAACAGGTATATTTATTGGGAACATTCATAGCTGTACATAATAAAACTTCCAATTGACAATGGGCTTATTTTTCCCACCACTAAGAAATACAGTGCTAAGCAGCTGCTGATTTTGGTGCAGTAACTTGAAGATTTCAGGGTCAGCTTTTCTGCCTTTCTCTAGGCCATTCCCTAATTCTTTTACCTCATGGTAACAAATTGATTGCTGCAACTCCAGACATTTCATTTTGTTCAAGGCAGGAAGAAGATAAGTGATGGTAATACTCATTGCTGTCTTATTTTAGTCAGAAAAGCAACATCTTCCTTAGGAACCCAGATTTCTTATGCCTCATTGACTAGAATTGTGTGACATGGCCACTCCTAGCTAAGGAGTAAAGGAAAACAAATATTTAGCTCTCCCAAAGGGGATCTCAAAGTTATTTGGCTGTTGGGTCAGCCAAATAACTATATCACTAAGGAGAATAATAGAATCTATTTCCTAGGTTAAGTAAAAATTAAATTAGATTATACTATATAAAGTGTTATTTCTATGCCTGATATATATGAAGTACTTAATAAGAGTTGGCCCTAGTTACCATTGTCGTTCTGTATATTTCAATTACCACTATCAAGAAAGGTAATATGAAGCCCTTTATAGACACTAATCTAGATAAAATCCAAGGTAACACATCTTCCCATGTCACAGTCCCTTTGATTTTCTATCTTATCTCTGACTACTTTTTTTTAATTCTCAATACAATAATAACTGTTTCAACAAAACTCACTGCTTGGAGTTCTCATACAAACCTTTCTGCTTCCCCTTTGTGTCTGCCTACCCTGATCCCCTACAGTGCCCTTTCCATTCTCATTGACTGACGTAGCTCTGACTGAGCCTCTAAAACCTGCATAGGCTTCACTTCTCTGGCAACTCCCAGCCCCACTACAAATGGGATTAATGTCCCTCTTCAATGTCCCTCAGGCCCTGAGTGTATCACTATCCTAGATTTTTACAAGGGTATGTAGGAATTATTTCTTTACTAATAGCCTTCTGTGGCAGAATCTAAATTACTTAAGATCTAGAGGAGCTTTCCCTTGTATCTTGGTGTTCACTAAATAGTTGGCAGTGAGCACACATTCATTAAGCACAACTGGGAAGTCATGTTGTATTTTTTTAAATCTTCATTGTCCCCCCATCCCAAGCTCTTCATAAATGTCTTTCTCATCTTGCCTTTTTTTCTCACCTTTCTCAGGGGATTAATGATCATCTTTTAATGAAATGATAATGGAACCATGATTTATTCTAGTGTTTTGGAAAGTAAAGATTTACTTAGATAGCTTGAGCTCCTGCCGATTCTGACTGCCAGTAGTAAGGAGTTAAAAATGGAAACTACATAAACTAGCTAGAGAAAGAATCTCTGTTCTTCAGGTTTTCTGATAGCTCAATTGCCGTGGAAATAGCTTTTCCCTGGTGTTAGTTCATTAGGATTTTTTTTTTCCCCACTTAAATAATTTGGAGGACAGCCATGTTCCACAGTAGACTACTTCATGGGAAAGATCATACTTGTCATCCCCTTCCTTATGCTTAATTCTATACCAAACAGAAAGCAGCTATCCTTCAACATAACATATCCTATGTTAAAAATTCACTTATTATAGCAGGCAATCCATCTGATTTATTTAAAAAAAAAACAAAACACTTACTGCTAGAGAATGTATATGAAGTAAGAACAGGAATATATTTTCAAAATCAAAATGATTCTAATAGATCTTATTTAATCTATGCATCTAGGATTGCAATCTTAATTCATGTTTATCAGATATAAGTGCACCTCTTCTTAAAGGAGAAGGATCAGCTTTCCCTGTGATTATCTAAGGAAGTGAATTCTGTCACCTAGGAGTATATCACATAAAATACAGATAAGAAAAATTATTTTTTGTAGATTACTGAAGTTACGTTTTCTGTTAGTTTTGGATAATGTTTCCCCCTGTAATCTCAAATTGCCACAAGAGGAGTCACAAAAGTATGCTACAGGCTTTCACCTGATTTTGATCAGGGCAGGCTGTTGATAGTGAATTCACTCAAATTGCAAATTTTATTTCTATGGTGTAAACACTTGAATATTATGGTATATACTTGGGTTTTCTACCAAAGGAATTTGAAAAGTTTATCCCTTGGTTCCGTGAGGCAGAGATCAGTAAGAACTCAATCACAACTGATTTAAAACACGATTTGACTTTGAAGAAGTTCAGCCTGCCAGGAACAAAACTGCAAATTTGGTACCATGGTCCTCCCCTTTAATATTTTCTATAGATTGAATGATTAGGTCTGGTCATTTCTTTATTTATTAACATTTGTCCTTCAAAAAGTCTCTAAAGCACATTCAACAAACTGAAGCCCAAATTATTTATAATGACTGAAGAACCTTCACTTGAAAAAGAATCAAGATCTTTAACTAAAACTGAGGTAGAATTTGGGCAGGAGAGAAGTGGCTCCAATCTCCCTTAGCTCTATAGTTGATCATCATCATTCTAACTTTAGATATATTAGAACTTTTTACCATGCTAAATTCACATCATTCCAAAAGAAGTTTGGATTCTCATAGAAAAGTGGTAGCCTACCTAGTCAGTGATCCTTCTCTAGGCAAGATATGGATTATAAAGGAAAGAGGCCTTATGGAATTGATTAAAAAACAGCTTTGACTGTCCTATTTTGGAAAACGAACCTATGAGGAAATCTTTTAATGAATAGTTTAGAAAGAGTGTGATACTTTTTACTTCAGGTCTGAAATTCAACACTGGAGGAGAGAACACAACCCATCTAGCATGGACAAGAGAGTCTGAAAGTTGAAATAGCTTCGTATGTACTTAGGTCTGGAAAGAAACAAAATTTTGCAAAACAACAGAAAGAAATTCTGTTAACGTTCCTTTGTCTATGTTAGAAGGTTTTCTGCTGACTTTTGTTGTTATATCTCAGCTAGTTTTTGGAACATATTCCAAATCATTAAAAAAGAAATTATAATTAATTGTTAATTTAATAACAATTTCTAAGAAAACATTGATCAGTTTCTCAAAATATCATTCAGCATTCAAAAAACATTAATTTTGTACTTACTACGGGGAAGGTGCTCTGCTAAGTATTAGAAGACAAACATGAATATGACTTAAAAGACTTATAGTCTAGGAGAAGAAACAAAATAATTGCAGTAAGATGCAGTGATAGAGGTTTGCCCAGAAGACTAAAGGCAAAGTTTCTCTGTAAAAGAAAACTTTGACTGAGACAAAAGACTAAGTCAAAGATTAGGTGTTTCTCTGTGAGATATTTTATCTACAGAGAATAGTCAATAAATATTTATAGATATGTGTGATATTGGAGCAAAGCACCAATTGAAATCTGTTATTCTTTTTATTCTTCTTTATACTTCTAACCTTAAAATACAAATGCTTTGGGGGATACAAAATGTGTATATAATTTGTAAAACACATGTGAATATATGATCTAATGGGTATTTACAAATATTATTTGTTACACATTTGAGTAACAGTATGACAGTACTGAATTGATTTTGGCAGGCTTTGGCCTTTTTTTTCTGGGGATGGACAGCGGGGACTAACATTAATAGACACAATCAGGCAAGATTATGTATTTATGTAATTTTAAATATAAACGTACTCTGGGAATTCTCTATTTTCTGAAGTATTTTTTCTAACATCATAGCCAGTATGCTAGTTTTGCCTTAGTAAGGGGACTACTTTACCTCATCAATTTCATCAATACCTAGCTTTTAATCAGCTAGTCAATTAAGTAGAAATTTTGATTCTTAAATAGTATGATTTTACTTATTACATCAGTATTTATGTTTCCAAGCAAGTGTTACTCCTTATCATTTTAAGAGATGGTAATCTTCTTCCATGACTCAAAATGATTGGCAAAGTCATCTCTCAGACTCTTTCAAGTGTCTGTGACCCATTCTTCTGAAAATTTCTATTTAAAAATTACATTCAGTCTATTTCTAAGACCACAAAAATATAAATTCACTGTAGGATATTTGAAACTTTGATAGGCAAAATAAGAAAATTTGAACCATCGACATTTCCATCTTCTGGGAACTATAACTCTCATTATTGTAGTTTATATGCTTCTGACTTTTAAGAGAAAGGTAATTTTAAAAAATTAGATCAGGACGGGAGCAGTGGCTCACACCTATAATCCCAGCACTCTGGGAGGCTGAGGCGGGTGGATCACGAGGTCAAGAGACTGAGACCATCCTGGCCAACATGGTGAAACCCTGTCTCTACTGAAAATACAAGAATTAGCTGGGCGTGATAGCATGCATTTGTAATCCCAGCTACTTGGGAGGCTGAGGCAGGAGGATTGTTTTAACCCAGGAGGCAGAGGTTGCAGTGAACCGAGATCCTGCCACTGCACTCCAGCCTGGTGACAGAGTGAGACTCCATCTCAAAACAAAACAAAACAAAACAAAACATTAGATCTTATTATAATATTGTTTTGAAAGTATGTGCTTCATTCAAAGATAATGGCATAAATCTCTTTCCATCCCCAGAATTCATCATATAATATAATGTACCTTATCTAAAGAACACTCTATTGTTCAACTTTACGATGGTGCAAAAGTGATATGTATTCAGTACACTCCTTGATCTACCATTGGGTTATGTTCAGACAAACCTATTGTTAGTTGAAAATATTGTAAGTTGAAAGTTTTGTAACCCATTGTAAGTTGAGGGGGATCTGGTATAAATTTACTTCTTGATCACATTGCCACACTATTATAAATAGATGGGTGGGGAGCCCCCTTCCACATAGTCATTCAGGGGCCCACACTGATAGAGGCTTTTGTTTTTTACATTTAGCTTCCAACATGGCACTGTGGCTCTTCTCCATCTCAGCCAGCTATAAAAGAGAAAGAGCATGGAAGAGAGTAAAAGATGTTTTTAATAGACTAGACTGGATAGTGGTGTCCTCATTTCTGCTGACATTTCATTGGTTTGAATTCAATCATATGGTGACATGTACATGCAAGGAAGTCTGGAAAATGTAGCTTTAGCTGTGAAGATAAGAAAAAAAATTGTGAATGTTGATGAGCAGTTTATAATCTCTGCTATACTGTCACTTGTTAACATGCTTTAATCTGGAGTTCTTAGGTCTAAAAATCCAATGTAATATTACATAGCCACTTAAAATCAATGGTTCTGGTGACTTGCAGGAGCAACATAAAATTTAGCATAAATATGTAATTTCATATGAATGGCTTCTATTTTCATCCAGTACCAAACTTGAACAATAGATGAACTCAGCACCTCTTTGATTTCTTCAATAAATAATCCCATCATACCAAAACATTAACAAGCAATGCAGAAGTGATCTACAATTTCACAGGAGTGGCAGACAACATTCACCATACAGCAAACGGCTCAACAAATCATCATCACACATTTTCATTCTCTTCCAAAGTCTTCTTTCAACTGTGTGGCCATCTGGAGACTTAAAAAGAAAAACTTTTCCAGTATGAAGGCCCTAAATCTTCCCATCTTCTGTGTCCCATACCTATATCAGCTTTCTTTTATATCTTGTAATAGACCAGATATACTAAACATGCTTACTCACACTCATCACCTCATTTAGGAAAAAAATGTAAGACCCTTTAAATTACTGATTCCATCCTCCTCAAAAAGCAGTAAGGGATGGTAAATTGCATCCTGTCCTCCCCACCCGCCACCGTACGAGTTACGTCAAAGACCTTTTTGGCAGGCTCATTTCTACCTTTTAAAATTTTATCTCTAGTTTTCCCCTTCATGCCTCCTACTATACTCCAATTATTCTGAACTCCTCCCATCATTCCTTGAACACATTATGGTGGATTTTTTTTTTTTTTTTTCATATCTCTAGGGCCTTTGTAGAGACTGCAACCTCCACTCAGAACCCTTCTCCTGCTTTGGCATGTCAAAATCCCATAAACACTACGGGCTGGCTTAAATGTCTCCTTCACTGTGGTGCCTTACCTACCCTTATTTCACTGCTCTCACCTGCGCAGAATTTCTCTGTCTTTCTTCTCTGCTCTGATAGAATTCTGTACACATTTCTGTTTTAGTACTTATTACATTGTCCAATATATTATTCAGGTATCTGGTTCTTCAGAACAGAGAGATTGTACCTAAGATGGGGTTTGAAACACAGTTTCTCAGTAAATGTTTGTGGATGCAAGAAAAACTGTCCTGAGAGCTGAAAGCTGGCCAAGAGACAGGGAGGCTCTCAGTCCGTGACCAAAGGTTGAGTAACTAGTCTGGAACGCAGAGCACTCCCATGAGGGAAGCCTTCAGGGTAACTAATTCTTTCCCCCAAAGTGCTATCCTTGCAGGGGAAAAAACATTTTTGGAGCTATTTTAATTTGTTAGTTTCCAACAGGTTCTTAAATTACACTTTCTGTGAAGAGAATGCTGAGAGACAGAGGAGATTAAGTAAAAGGAGAATACCAAGCCAGAAGCTAAGGACATTCCAGAAATGTTATGAGAGTTAAAATGTGTAACTTTTCCCTTCACTTCCTGGGTTTACATGCATTTGATGTAGCTTGACCTATTGAACTCAGCTTGGGTTTCCCTGTGGAGTCTCTTTCAGGCCAAACTATCTACTGTAACAGATAGAGAAATAACCATATATCCCTAACAGTTCCATGCATGCCTATGAATTAATAAAATAATCCAGAACCTAAGTTTTCTAGCGCAGTTTAGAAAGTAACTAACAACACTGAATCTTTGCATGGAAAAACACATTGACTGTGTAGTCAATAACCCAGCCTTCTTTGTTATTATTTTGACCTTGATGCTAAAGCTGACCAGAGATAGGTGAGTAAAATGATACCCCATTGGACAATCAAGGTACATCCTCCAGAGAATTAGGCAGTAGGGACATATCCAAAGGATGATAGATGCCCTCTTATACCGACTGGAATGGTAATTATTTAGCATATTATTTAGGTAGCTCTAGCTGCTGTTTACAAATAAATCTCCAAGTCTCAATGATTTAACACAAAAATATATTTCTTCCTCATGTTGGGCAACTCACCTCCAAATGATGATGCTTTAGGGATAATGGTTTCTTTTCTATGGTTTCTTCCATCCTGTGGCTCTGGCAAATTCAACGTAGGACTCTTCCAAGATTTCCCTGTGGGTTGTCTTCATCCTAGGCAGTGAAAAGGGGGAAACAGCACCAAGACTCTTATATGGGAGGGCTTTATGCCTCAGGTCTGGAAAGGGTGCACATTACCTCTAAGTCCATTCCTTTGGCAAAAAGCCAATCACAAAACCATGCCCAACTCTAAGAAAAACTGGAAATGTATTCATGCTGTTGCAAGGAGCAGGAAAGTGGTGTGGCAGTCAGTGCCATAATCAATTGAGGAAATAAATGTGGTTTAAAAAGGAAACAAGAAAAATTTATAGTTGATCCTCGTTATTCATGGATTTCATATTTGCAAATTCACTTATTAGCTAAAACTTATTAGTAACCTCATAGTCAATACTTACAGTGCTTTCATAGACATTGTGATCATGCACAGAGCAGTGAAAAATTTGAGTCACCCAATATGCATGTCCCCAGCTGAAGCTGAGTAAGATGATACTGTGCATTCTTGCTTCAGCTCTCATCTGTAAACAAATGTGCTTTTCACATTCTATTTAGTGCCATGTTTTTTATGTTTTTGTAGTATTTTCTTAGTGATTTCACTGTTTAAAATGACTCCCAAGCATTGGGCTGAAGTGTTATCTAGTGTTCCTTAGTGCAAAAAGGCTGCAATGTGCCTTATGGAGAAAATATGAGGATTAGACAAGTTTTGTTTAGGCATGAATCATAATCCTGTCAGCTGTGAGTTCAATGTTAATGGATTGAAAATATATATTAAATATGATATCTTTAAACAGAAACACATGTAAAACAAGATTGCATATTGCTTGATAGATGAAAATGTGACCAGAAGCTTGCAAGAACCTAGCCTTGTATTTTCCCAAGGAGCAATAGTTTAATATTCCCTAATTCAGTGTTCATGATAATTTTATAGAACACAACTACCATGAATAACAAGAATTGACTGAGTGTGTGTGTTTGTGTGTGTGTGTGTGTGTGTGTGTGTGTGTGTAATTTTAACTTTCTATCCCATTCTTTTTTGTTTGTTTGTTTACATATTGTATCAGGTACTGCCTGTTGCTTACTCCAAAAGGCAATCTTCACTTCCCTCTGATGTCCTGGTTTTGTACACTAACAAAACCCTGATTTTGTTCAGATATCAGAAAGAGAAGAGAATCTAGATCTCAGCTAATGTCAATGAGTACTTTGGCATGGCTGAAGTCACATGGAAGAAGTGGAAATAAATGAGACTGTAATATTAAGTTGAGACAGATGTTAAAAGATTTTATATATCATACTCAAGGTTTGACATTTATCCTATAAGCCAGTGGATGTCAAACTTTTTTAAAGCAATTAGATACTTTAGAAACAAACAAAATCGTACCTAGAGTACCAGTACATAAAATGAGTAAAAGCAGAGTTCCTCTGAAATGGAAAGTGGGAGTCAGGAATCTTATCTATCCTCTTCCTTTTTCTTCATGCTAACCCCTGTAGAACCCTAGAATTTGACAAACTATGACTTGAAAATCCACTAACAGAATCAGCAAGAGATTACCTGATATCTTAAAATAAAACTTTATTGAAACGTAATTTAAATACCATACAATTCACCCATTTAAAGTCAACAATACAATGGTATTTACTGTATTCACAGTGTTGTACAACCATGTGCGCATGTGCCACTACAATGTCTTCTAAACATTTGCATCACCCCTGAAAGCAAGCTCATACTAATTATCAGTCAGCCCCCACTTCCCCACAAATACCCTTATTACCCCTGAAGCAACCATTAATCTGTTTCTATCCTTATAGATTTTGCTATTCTGGACATTTCATATAAATGGAATCTTATGACTGAGTGACAGGCTTCTTTAACTCTATTGTGATTTCTTTTTTGACCTATTGGTTATTTAGAAGTGTTGTTTAATTTCCACATATTAGTGAATTTCTCAAATTTCTTTCTGTTATTGTTTTCTAATTTCACCCTTTGTGGCTGGAGAACATACTTTGTATGATTTCAATTCTTTTCATCCTTTTACATGTATTAAGGCTTGTGCTATGGACTAGTGTATGGCCTATTGTAGAGAATGTTGCATGTGTTTATAATAGTTGGGTAGAATGTTTTATAGATGTCTGTTAGGTCTAGTTGATATATACTGTTGTTCTAGTCTTCTATTTTTTTTGTTGTTCATCTATCTAGTTATTCTATCCATTATTAAAAGGTAGGATCTTAAAATAACCAGCTACCATTATTGAAATTTTTACTTCTTTCCATTTTTTCTCCGGTTTTACTTCATGTATTTTAGGGCTCTGTTGTGCATTTATGGTGCATATTGGGTCATGTATATTTATAATTGTTATTTATAAATAACAATTTATAAATTTATAAAGAGTCTATCTATCCTTGATAGATAGACCCTTTTGTCATTATCCTTTTATTACTATAAAATGTTCCCCTCTCTCTTTAGTAACTTTTTGTTTGTTTTGAAGTCTGTTTCTTCTGATACTAGTATATACACTCCAGGTTTCTTGTGGTTGCTGTTTGCTTGATGTTTTCAATCCTTTTACTTTCAACCTATTTGTAACTTTTACCTAAAGTTACAAATAGGTTCTATAGATGACATATAATTGGATGTGATTTATTTATCTGGTCTGATAATCTCTGCATTTTGATTGGAATATTTTGTCTGTTTATATTGAATGCTATTATATATTTACATAATCAATATATAGTTATATGTCTGACACTTTACTACTTTTTGTTTTTTATATGTCTCTGTCTTTTTTGTTCTTCTATTCCTTCTGTATTGTTTTCCTTGCATTAAAAAAATATTTCTAGCGTAACATTTTAATTTTTCAAATTATCTTTTTTACTGTGTTTTTGAGATTTTTAGATGATTTCTCTAAAGTTTGAAATATACAACTTTGAATCTATTTCAGATTTATACTAAGTTAATTCCAGTAGCATATAAAAACATTGCTTCTGATTAGCTCTAGTCCCTTTTCTCCTTTTAGTGCAGTTTTGTGATGCATATTACATCTACATTTATTATAATCCCTACAAATACTTCCTTATAATTACTTTAAGTAAGTGTCTCAAAGAAGCTGAGAAAAAAGGAGACCAGTATATAATTATGGAATGTGTTATGTTAATCTTTTGATTTACCATTTGTAATTCTCTTCATTTGTTCCTGTGAATTTAAGTTACTATCTGGTGTCATTTCCTTATTTCAATAAAACTTTGCTCCCACCTACCTTCTCCGCTGTACTGTTATTGTCAAAAATTGTATTTCTCTATGTTAAAGACCCACAATATAGGTATTAGTTTATAAAATTGCTTTTTAAATTATTTAAAAGAAAGGAGTAGTGGCTCAGAGATTTTTCCCAGTGAAAGAGGTAGTCCATAAGAATGCAGAGCTCTGAAGCTCTCCTCAAAGGAAATGGCTTTATTTTAAACAGAGCATGGGAAAGTTCAAGCCTAGGGACACTCTTGAAAACAATGAGGATTTTGATAGTAAGCAATTAAGAGGAGGCTACTAGTTCCATGAAAGAGACAAGCTAAACTTTAGGCCATCCAGTTTACCAGAAGGAATAAGGGAAGAGACAGCTAAAGAACTCAAAAACTAGTCTCAAAAACTACACTTCAAAAATGTAAATGGTTCTGACTGTGGAACAATCTATGCCTTAGTATATTATTGAAAACAATAGAGTAAGATGCCTAAAATCAGTTAAGCCTAATACCTGGGCATGATATAATATGAGGCACACAGCTTAACAGAGAGATAAGGAAAAGAGACAATCAATGAGAGCCCACTAAAACCACTACTCACACTTCCTTTCATAGTTACATTATTATTTTTATTGGTATTCTTTGTTTTTTCATGTGAATTCGAATTACCATCTGGGATCACTTACTTTTAGCCTAGAGAACTTTGTAAAAATGTATTTCTTGAAAGGTGGATCTGATAACCTTGAATTCTCTCAGTTTTTGCTTATCTGGAAATGTCTTTGTTTTGTCTTTATTCAGCACATTGAATATATTATCTCACTGCCCTCTGATTTCCATTGTTTGTGATAAGTCAGCTGTTATTAAGGTATCCTATATCATGAGTCCCTTCTCCACTTGCTTCTTCATGATTCATTGGCTTTGCCTTTTGACAGTTTCATTATAATGTGTCTGGGTGTGGATGTTTTTGATTTTATCCTCTTGGAGTTAGCTGAGGTTCTTGGATGGATAAATAATATTTTTCAAGAAATCTGGGAAGTTTTCAGCCATTATTTCCTTGAATATTCTCTTCCTTTTTCTCTCTCTTCTCCTTCTGGATCTCTCATTATATGTATATTGGTATGCTTAATGGTGCCCCACATTTATCACAAGCTCTGTTAATTTTTTTTCATTCTTCTTTCCTTTCTGTTCTTCAGACTGCATCATTTCTATTGCTCCATCTTCACAAATTCTTTCATTTGCCTGTTCAAATCTGCTATTGAACTTCTCTAAGAAATTTCTCAAAACAGTTATTGTACCTTCAATTTCATGAGGTGATTCACATACTTTATATCTTTTTAAAAATATTCTCTATTTAATGAGATGTCATCATAACTTCATATTTCTTCAAGCATGGTTTCCTTTAGTAAATATTTATAATGGTTGCCTTGAAGTCTTTCTTAAATCCAACATCTGACCCTCTTACAGAATTTTTTTTAACCTGCTTTATTTTCTGTGTGTAAATCACACTTTTCTATTTCTTTGAATGTCTCCATTTTTCATTGAAAGTGGATATTTTAAGTAATATGCTGCAGCAACCCAGAACATGATTCTCATTACTTTTCTACAGGTCTATTTTTGTTGTTGTTGTTTTATTTCGTAATTTTGCCAGGTGATTTCAGTGAAGTCCATTTTCCCTGCAGGGTTAAACTTCTGATGACAATTGCCAAAGGGCACAACCTTCGGCATAGGCATAGTAACCTTGTGATGAGAGTGGTTTTAGTGGGCTCTCATTGATTGTCTCTTTTCCTTATCTCTCTGTTAAGCTGTGTGCCTCATATTATATCATGCCCAGGTATTAGGCTTAACTGATTTTAGGCATCTTACTCTATTGTTTTCAATAATATACTAAGGCATAGATTGTTCCACAGTCAGAACCATTTACATTTTTGAAGTGTAGTTTTTGAGACTAGTTTTTGAGTTCTTTAGCTGTCTCTTTCCCTTATTCCTTCTGGTAAACTGGATGGCCTAAAGTTTAGCTTGTCTCTTTCATGGAACTAGCAGCCTCCTCTTAATTGCTTACTATCAAAATCCTCATTGTTTTCAAGAGTGTCCCTAGGCTTGAACTTTCCCATGCTCTGTTTAAAATAAAGCCATTTCCTTTGAGGAGAGCTTCAGAGCTCTGCATTCTTATGGACTACCTCTTTCACTGGGAAAAATCTCTGAGCCACTACTCCAGGTGTTTTATTGCACTGGTATATTAGTTTCCTAAGGATGCTGTGAGAAAGTGCCACAACTGAGGGGCACCAAGCAACAGAAATTTTTTCATTCACAGTTCTGGAGGTTAGAAGTCTGAAACTGAGATGTCAATAAGGCCATGCTCTTTATGAAGACTCTAAAAGACAATCTGTCTGATGTCCTTCTCTTAGCTTAGTTACTGGCAATCAGAGGTGTTCCTTGTCTTACAGCTTTATCATTGTAATTTCTGTCTCCTTCATCACATGATCCTCTTCCTGTGTCATTCTTTGTGTATTCTTTTCTTTTGTTTTAGATGGAGTCTCGCTCTGTCTCCAGACTGGAGTGCAGTGGCGTGATCTTGGCTCACTGCGACCTCCACCTCCGGGATCCAAGTGATTCTCCTGCCTCAGCCTCATGAGTAGCTGGGACTATAGGCATGTGCCACCGTACCTAATTTTTGTATTTTTAGTAGAGATGGGGTTTCACCATGTTGGCCAGGATAGTCTCGATCTCTTGACCTCGTGATCTCCCCGCGTCAGCCTCACAAAGTGCTGGGATTACAGATGTGAGCCACTGTGTCCGTCCTTGTCTTCTTACAAATACATCAACCATATTATATTAGGGCTCACTCTAATGACCTCATCTTAACTTTTTACATCTGTAAAAACCTCATTTTCCTAGAGGTCACATTCAAAAGTACTAGGGTTTAGGGCTTCAACATATCCTTTCTGAGGACACAAAACCCATAAAAGCAAGTGAGCCTAGACAATGTGATCTGCAGGAATTAGCATCTCAGGGCACAAAGCAGCAAGAGAAAAGTAGACAGTGGATTAAGGACATTGCTAATGGAGATTTAAGTCTATTTAATGCTGCTATAGCTGAATAACATGGACTGAGTAATTTTTTAAAAATAGAAGTTTATTTGGCTGAAGATTATGGAGGCTAGAAAGTCAGAGATTAAGGGGTCACACCTGGTGAGGACCTTCTTGCTGCCTCATAACATGGTGGATGGCATCACATGTTGAATAGCATGCAAGAGAAAGAAGAGGCCAAGCTTGTTTTTATAACAAACCCATTCTCATGATAACAAACCCACTTCTGCAATAATGATATTTATCCATTCAAGGGAGTAAAGTCATCATGACCTAATCATCTCTTAAGGGTCACATCTCTCAACACTGTTGCATTGGGGGTTAAGTTTTTAACACATGAACTTTGGAGACACATTCAAACCCTTTCTGAAAAGTAGCTGACATGTGGCAAACCTTGGAATCTGAAAAGCAGAGTCCAAAAACAATTTGGCTGTGTATCTTCAAAACTATACAGTACATAGGGTACCATGATCATTGACTTCAAATTTCCCTTCACTTTGGCATGTGTTACCTCCCTAGTGAAGTTGTATGATAGCCTATTGTCACATGCCATTAAAATCACTAAATAAAATTTCCTTGTTCTGAATTCATGTTCAGCAAACTGATCATAATTTGGCTTTTCATATAGTTTTTCCATAGGGAAATAATGTACTAAATGTTACAGTTGATAGTCAGGCAGACATGAGCAGGGCAGGAGACACACCCCACCCACCAGGAATGTCAGGTGACCATCAAGTGGTGGTTAGGCAGTTATAAGATGTCTCTCTAAAATAATAATTGGTTGCAGCCAGCACCAGGGAAAGGCAGTCTTTCTACCAATAGGTAGAAATACCTGAAACTGGTAATCAGCAGCTTCCCAGTAAGATCTCAGGAGACCAGAAAACAACTGGGCAAGTGGGCTTAACCATGCTCACTAAAAGGCAAAATGGTGGAGTTTAACTGGTGTATGGCTTTCCTTTAGGAACCACACTGGTAAGGGAAAAATACCACAAGTGAGCATGCATACAACTTCAGTAAACACACTATGCATGAGCCCCCTCCCAAGTGCTAGTAGGCTACTGCACATGTGGATAGCCCACCCTAAGGGAAGAATCAGGGAAGAAGTAATGCAACCCCGGGAGCATGCCAAGACCCCATGTCAAAAGTCAAATCACGCACTTGAGAGATCAAGTCACCCGCTTGGCCCTTTTCCAAGTGTACTTTACTTCCTTTGGTTCCTGTTCTAAACTTTTTAATAAACTTTCACTCATACTCCAAAACTTGCCCTGGTCTCTTATTCTGCCTTATGCCCCTGGATGGAATTCTTTCTTTTGAGGAGGCAAGAACAGAGGTTGCTGCAGACCCATATGGATTCACTGCTGATAGCACTAACCACCTTATATGAATGTTCTCATCTGAAAAACCATTCTTACTTCTGTTATAAATTGGCATTTTATGTGCTAGTCTGTAAAAAAATCTTCATTGTACTGGCTATGAAGAACTGAAGATAATATTGACTTCTTAATCAAATTTCTACCCTGCAAATCACTGGCATAGCAGCCAGCTAGCCTAAGAAGATGACTCTTCTGCCTCTACTTTATAATTATAATAATTAGGTTTTACATGAGTACTGAGTAAAAAACTAAAATTTATTGAATACTTATTATTCACTATGACATATGCAATGGACTAAAGGCTTGCATATGCCCCAAATTCATGTGCACCCACCAAAATCCTAACCCCAGTGTGATGACATTAGGATGCAGGGTCTTTGGGAGGTATTTAGGTCATGAAGGTAAACTCCTCACAAATGGCATTACTGCCCTATTATAAAAAGGGACCGCAGAGAGCTCTCTTGCCTTCTTTCCACCATGTGAGGGATCGCCAAGAAGTCAGCTGTGTACAACCCAGAAGAGATCCCTCACCAGAGCCTGACCCTTTTGGCATCTTTATTTTGTACTTCTCATTCTTAAAAAGTGTGAGAAATAAAATTATTTTGTAAACCACATGTTTATGGTACTTTGTGATAGCAGCCCAAACTAAAATAGCATATAAAGGTTGTATATGCTGTTTCATTCAGTTCTCATAATAATCTTGTGAAATATTCTCACTTTACATCCATGGAAGCTATGGCAAAGAGAAGACAATTTCAGCAACCCCACTGAAATTTAGTAAGCTGTAGAGTTGCGATTTGAACCCCTGTCTTTATGACTCCAGAGCCTCTACTATTTCCATGACAACATGCCTCTTTTCTGACTATTGATTTTATTGACCAATGACCAAAGGGTATTTTCATGGTAATTTAATTTACTAGGTCTTTAATTAACACCTAATTTTATTTCATATATTGACAGGCATTGTGGGGAACATGAAAGAATTTAAAGAAATTGCCTCTTTCTTCTGGAATCTTATAATCTAATTTAACAAAAAGGCAGTGCTTGAGTCCCAGAATAACATTTGTGAATTGTAAACGCTGTGGGAAGTCAGAAATCAGTAATAATTGATATAGATATGAAAGACCTCATGGAGGTTAAACAGTTTATACCAAGGGGTATTTTAGGCAAAAGATCTAGCATTAATAAGCATATTTGGGTGAGAATGAGTGTAACATATTTAGGAATAGAGAGAAGACATGTAGAGGAGAGGGGATGTAAAATGTAAGAAAGAAAATAGTAGGCCAATAAGTAGTCAGGAAAAACCTCAGCCCTGGAACATCTGATTAATGTCTAAGCTTGAGTTTTCAGTCATTGTAGAAGTGTACAATGCTGATTTTGAAAAAATATATATTTTCTGCAAATTAGCCTGTCAGGAGTATGTGAATAACAAGGAGTCAAAGATAAGAGTTTGGTAAGCAAGATATCAGAATAGGAAGTCTCAGGCTGTGCTCACCCTCCTCGATACGCAAAAAGTTCAGTGAGCAACTATCTACAGACTATAACATCTTTCTGAAAATTTCAATACTTGGAAACAAGGCTGAGACACCCATGTGGGCCGTGGAACTAAATAATACCTGAATTAGAAAAGTCTCACTTCAGTTGTGTTAATCCCCAGCTCCTTGAAGTTGGCACAGTGCCAGACAGAGAAGATCCCCTGGACCCACAGATTTTATAGTGGGAAAAAAGAATTGGAGGCAGTCATCCAGTGTCCCTAGCATTCTGAGATGTTTCCCAGGAAGCCTACTCAGGTCTCATCCTATGGGATACACTGAGGGTAATGACATAGCTAAACTGTTCAAAGTCAAGTAGAAACAAAGAATGAAGGTGGAGCTCACAGTGACCAGTGTGTGGATCTTGGTGGTACCTCTGTGTTCCTACCAATTGTGGCACCCAATTGGAAAGTCCAGCAAGTGCATAGCACACCTGCAAAGCTGAACTGGTTGCTTTCAGAAGCACAGTGAAAAGTTTAACTTTGGCTTGAGTCCCTAAACAACTAGTCTCCACAACCAGCCTCTTGAGACACCCCAACCACTTCACCCAGGCAAGGAGATGCTTGCCTCAGCCCATTCAGAGAAGCTTAGGGGCTAGAAGTGCTTGACCTGCAAGTGCAGAATGGCTTAGTTCAGCCAAAAAGCCCCAGGTGACCCCATTCAGGCAAGGAGATATTCACTTCTTCACATTTCAGAGAAGCAAAGGGACTAGACCTGCTTAACCTGGGAAATTAACAGTTTGACTCAGTCAAAAGTTCACTCTATGGCTCTGCCTAGACATGGAGGCAATCCCCAGTTATGCATTTCTAAGGAGCATAGCCTCAGGTTTCACCCTTCTTGAGTAGCAACTCTGCCTAACCTCAGAGGTCAGGACCACTGTAGACCTGCCCAATTGCAGATTCCAAATAGTGGAATTGCCCAGCCAGGAAATACATCCTATGACCAACCTGACCAGACACCATCACAGTACCAAGCCAGAAGCTCTGCCTGATAGCAGAGCCCAGCAAATGATCTCACTGGACAGCTGAGTCCAGCCGGTAGCCCCATCTGACATCAGAGCAAAGACAATAACTCAGCCACCTAGAGAACTCACACAAACTCTGTCTGCCTAAGGTTGTCATCAGCTTGCCATTTTAGAATTTTAGGCTAGAATAAATAATGAAGACCTATCCCTACCGAAAAGCACCAGTAAAAGTTGGAAGAGGAGGCTTTCTCTCTACATGCACAGACAACAACACAAGGATTCTGAGGAATCAAGAAATCATGACACTTCTAAGAAATACAGATCTATAAAACGACTGAAAATGAATTCAGAATAATCCTCTTAAAGAAATTCAGTGAACTACAAGAATATATGGATAGAAAATTAAGTGAAATTTGGAAAACAATACACAAACAAAGCTAGAAGTTCCACAAAGAAATAGAAACAATTTTTTTACAAAACTAGAAATCCTAGAGATGAATACAATGACTAAACTGAAAAAATGCACTAGAAAGCTTCATCAGCAGACTTGATCAAGTAGAAAAAAAAAATCAATGAGCTTGAAGAAAAAGCATCTGAAATTATTCAGTCAAAGGAGCAGAAAAACAAAAGAATGAAGAAAGCCTGTGGGAATTATTGAACACTATTAAGACACCAAACCTTCACATAATAGAAGTATCAGAGAAGAAAAAAGAGAGAAATGGCCTGAAAGCATATTTCTGGAAATAATGGCTCAAAATTTCCTCAATTTTGGGATAGATGCCAATGTTCAGGTATAGGAAGTGCAGAGATCTACAAATTCTACCAAAAGAAGAGTTCACAAAAACATGTAATAATCAAAATATCAAAAATCAAAGACATAGAATCCTGAGGTAAGCAAGAGATAAGATATATTAAGGAGTCTCAATATCACATAAAAAGGAGTCGCAATATGACTATCAGCAGATTTCTCAGTAGAAACCCTACAAGCCCGGAGAGAGTGTGATATTATATTCAAAGTGCTAAAGGAGAAACACTCATGACCAAGAATACTTCACATAGTAAAGCTCTCTTTCAGACATGAGGGAGAAATAAAAACTTTCACAGATGAATAAAAACTAAAGGAGTTCATTACCAGCAGATGTGCCTTACAAGAATTGCTAAAGGGAGTTATTTAATTCAAAACAAAAAGCTGCTAATTAACAACATGAAACAAATGAAAGCACAAAACTGAATGTCAATAATACAGAGCTGTGTTGAGAATACTCTGGGAATGTAAAAATGGTGTTTAAAGCAATTTTATCTCTGGCACAAAGATTAAAATACAAAACTATTAATAAAAACTATAGCCAAAATAAATTGTCAAGGGATACACTTTACAAAATGATGTCCATTCTGACATCAAAGATGTACAATGTGGAGAAGGACAGTAAAAATGTAGATTATGACATCAAAGTTGATATTAGCTTGAAATAGTCTGTTGTAAGTATAATATGTCCTATGTACGTATCATGGTAAACATAAAGCAAAAATCTTTAGTAGAATCACAGGAGAAAAAAAAGAATTCAAAGCATACCACTACATAAAACCATCAAACCATAAAGGAAGACAGCAAGAGACGAAGAAGGAAGTAAAATAACTATAAAACAACCAGAAAACAATTCACAAAATGACAGTAATATGTCCTTACCTATCAATAATTTCCTTGAATGTAATACATTAAATTCTCCCATAAAAATGCATGAAGTAACTTAATGGAAAACAGCAACAACAACATGACGCAACTATATGCTGCCTAAAAGGGACTCACCACATTTTTAAGGACACATATACACTGCAAGTGAAGGCATGGAAAAAATATTATTCTGCCTAAATGGAAACCAAAGAAGCAGGGTTAGCTATACTTATATCAGAAAAAAATAGACTTTAAGTCAAAAACTGTAAAAAGAGACAAGGACATTATATAATGACAAATGGATCAATTCCTCAAGAGGATGTAACAATTGTAAATATATTTGCACCCAATATTGGAGCACCTAAATATATAAAATAAATATTAAAGGATATGAAAGAAGAGATAGATATTATTCATTACAATAATAATAGGGGATATTAATACTCCACTTTCAACAATGGGCAGATCATCCAGACAGAAAATTAATAAGAAAACATTGGACTTGAATAGCACCTTAGACTAATTGGACCTACCAGACTTATACAGAACATTCCATCCAACAGCAACAGAATAAGAAATTCTTCTCAAGTACACATGGGACATTCTCTAGGATAGATAATGAAACAAGTCTTAGCAAATTAAGAAGATTAAAATCATATCAAGTATCTTTTCCAACCACAATGATATGAAACTAGAAATCAATAGCAGGAAGAATTTTAGAAAATTCACAAATTTATAAAAATTACACAACATGCTCCTGAATGGACAACAAATTGAATTAAAAGAGAAATTTAAAAATATCTTGAAACAAACCAAAATGGAAATACAACACACCAAAACTTACAAGATACAGAAAAAGCAGTTCTAAGAGGTAAGGTTATAACAGTACATGCCTACATCAAAACAGATATCAAATAAACAACTTAATGTTACTTCTCAAAAACTAGAAAAAGAACAAACTAATCCCAACATTAAAAAAGGAAGGAAGTAATAAAGATTAGAACAGAGATAAATGAAATAGAGATTAGGAAAAATCATGTGCCTGATCTTGTCTGATCTCAGAAGCTAAGAAGGGTTAGTACTTAGGTGGCAGACTTGAAAAACAATACAAATGATTGATGAAACTAAGAGTTGTTTTTTGGGAAAGATAAATGAAATTGAAAAACCTACATCTAGACCAAGGAAAAAGAAAAAGACTCAAATAAATACAATCATAAATGAAAGAGGAGATATTGCAACTTATACCAGAGAAATACAAAGGGTCACAAATGATGATTATGAACAATTTTACACAAATTATCTAACCTAGAAAAATGGTTACATTCATAGACATGTATGACCTACCATGAATGATAAAGAAATAGAAAATCTGAGCATACCAATAATAACTAAGAAGATTGAATCAGTAATACAAAGTCTTCCATCAATGAAAAGACCAGGACCTGTGGCTTCACTGCTGAATTCTACCAAATGATTAAAGAAGAATTAGCACCAATCCTTCTCAAACACTTGGAAAAAATTGGAGAGGATGGAATACTTCCAGACTTTTTAATGAAGCTAGCATTACCCTGATACTAAAGCAAAAAAGAACATGACAAGAAAAGAAATTACAGAAATTTAATATTCTCTATGAATTTTGATGCAAAAATCTTCAACAAAATGCTAGGAAATCAAATTCAGCAATACATTAAAAGAATCATTTGCCATGATCAAGTGTGATTTTCCCCAGTACACAAAAATGGTTCAACATACACAAATCAATAAATGTGACACACCACATTAACAAAATGAAGGACAAAAAGAAAACCACCAAAAATCATCTCATTTGATACAGAAAAGGAAATTGACAAAATTTAACATCCTTTGATGGTAAAAAATCTCGTTAAATTAGGTACCTCAACGCAATAAAGGCCATGTATGATAAGCCCACAGCTAACATACTCAACAGTGAAAAATCAAAAGCCTTTTTTCTAAGATCTAGAACAAGATAGGGATGCCCACTTGTGGCACTTCTATTTAACATAGTGTTGGAAGTCTTTGCCTAAGCAATTAAGCAAAATAAAGAAATAAAATGTATTCAAATAGGAAAGGAAATGAAATTGTTACTTTTTGTTGACAACATGATCTTATCTATAGAAAACTTGAAGATTCCACCACAAAACTGTTAGGACCAATACACAAATACAGTAAAGTTTCAGGATACAAAATCGACATACGAAGATTAGTAATATTTCTATACACTGACAATGAACTACTTAAAAAAGAGATCAAGAGGACAATCTCATTTACAATAACCACAAAAAGTTACTTAGAAATAAATTTAACTAAGGAAGTGAAAGACCTGTATGCCAAACCCTTTAAAACATTGATTAAAGAAATTGAAGAGGCCAGGCATGGTGGCTCACTCCTGTAATCCCAGCACTTTGGGAGGCCAAGGCAGGTGGATCACTTGAGGCCAGGAGTTCGAGATCAGCCTGGCCAATATGGCGAAACCCAATCTCTACTAAAAATACAAAAATTAGCTGGTTGTGGTGGCAGGCGCCTGTAACACCAGCTACTTGGGAGACTGAGGCAGGATAATTGCTCAAACCTAGAGGATAGAGGCTGCAGTGAGCCAAGATCACACCACTGTGTCACTCCAGCCTGAGTGACAGAGTGAGACTCCATCTCAAAAAAAAAAAAGAAAGAAATTTGAGAAAACACAAATGGAAAGATATCCCTGTACTCATGGATTAAAATAATTATTATTGTTAAAATGCCCATCCAAAGTAATCTATGGATTTAATGCAATCTTTATCAAAATTCCAATGTTATTTTTCTGAGAAATAGAAAAAAATATGTATGGTCTGTTTTCATGCTGCTGATAAAGACATACCTGAGACTGGGCGATTTACAAAAGAAAGAGGTTTATTGGACTTACAGTTCCACGTGGCTGTTGAAGCCTCAAATTCATGGCAGAATGTGAAAGGCATGTCACACATGGCAGCATACAAGAGAAAAGAGCTTGTTCAGGGAGACTACCATTTTAAAAACCATCAGATATCCTGAGACTTATTCACTATCATGAGAACAGCACAGCAAAGACCTGCCCGCATGAATCAGTTACCTCCCAAGAGGACCCTCCCACAATGTGTGGGAATTCAAGATGAGATTTGTGTGGGGACACAGTCAAACCATGTTATTCTGCCCCGGTCTCTCCCAAATCTCATGTCCTCACATTTCAAAACTAATCATGCCTTCCCAATAGTCCCCCAAAGTCTTAACTCATTTCAGCATTAACTCAGGAGTCCACAGTTCAAAGTCTCATCTGAGACAAGGCAAGTTCCTTCTGCTATGAGCCTGTAAAATCAAAAGCAAGTTAGTTACTTCCTAGATGCAATGTGAGTACAGGCATTGGGTAAATACAGTCATTCCAAATGGGATAAATGAGCCAAACAAAGGGCCTACAGGTCCCATGCAAGTCCAGAATTCATCAGGGCAGTCAAATTAAGCTCCAAATGATCTCCTTTGACTCCATGTATTACATCCAGGTCATGCTGATGTAAGAGGTGGGCTCCCGTGGTCTTGGGCAGCTCTACCCCTATGGCTTTTCAGGGTACGGCCTCCCAGCTGCTTTCACAGGCTGGCACTGAGTGTCTGAGGCTTTTCTAGGCACAGAGTGCAAGCTGTTGGTAGATCTACCATTCTGGGGTATGGAGGTCAGTGGCCCTCTTGTCACAGCTCCATTAGATGGTGCCCAAGTAGGGATTCTGTGCGAGGGGTACAACCCCACATTTCCCTTCCATACTGCCTTACAAGAGGTTCTCCATGAGGGCCCCACCCCTTCAGCAAACTTTTGCCTGGGCATCCAAGTGTTTCCATACACCTTCTGAAATCTAGGCAGAGGTTCCCAAACCCCAATTCTTGACTTTTGTGCACTTGCAGGCTCAATACCACATGGAAGCTGCCAAGGCTAGAGGCTTGCACCCTCTGAAGCTATGGCCTGAGCTCTACATTGGACCCTTTCAGACATGGCTGTAGCAACTGGGACATAGAGTACCAATTCCCTAGGCTGCACACAGCACAGGGACCTTGGACCCGGCCCACAGAGCCATTTTTTCTTCCTAGGTCTCTGAGCCTATGATGGGAGTGGCTGTCGCAAAGGTCTCTGACATGCCCTAGAGACATTTTCCCCATTATCATGGTGATTAACATTCAGCTCCTTGTAGCCAGCTTGAATTTCTCCTCAGAAAATGAGATTTTCTTTTCTATCGCATTGTCATGCTGCAAATTTTCCTAACTCTTATGCTCTGTTTCCCTTTTAAAACTGAGTGCTTTTACAGCACCCAAGTCACCTCTTGAATACTTTGCTGCTTAGAAATTCCTTCTACTAGATAACCTAAATCATCCCCCTGAAGTTCAAAGTTCCACAAATCTCTATGGCAGGGGCAAAATGCTGCCAGTCTCTTTGCTAAAACATAACAAGAATAATCTTTGCTCTAGTTCCCAACAAGTTCCTCATCTCCATCTGGGACCACCTCAGGCTGGACTTTATTGTCCATATAGCTCTTAGCATTTTGGGCTAAGACATTCAGCAAATCTCTAGGAAGTTCCAAACTTTCCCTTCTTCATCTGAGCCCTCCAAACTGTTCCAACCTTTTCCTGTTACCTAGTTCCAACGTCGCTTCCACATTTTCAGGTATCTTTTCAGCAGCGACCCACTCTACTGGTACCAATTTACTGTATTAGTCTGTTTTCACGCTGCTGATAAAGACATACTCAAGACTGGGCAATTTACAAAAGAAAGAGGTTTATTGGACTTACAAATTCCATATGGCTGGGGAGGCCTCACAATCATGGTGGAAGGTGAAAGGCACATCTCACATGGCAGCATATGAGAGAAGAGAGCTTGTGGAGGGAGACTCCCGTTTTTGCAACCATCATATCTTGTGACATGTATTCACTATCACAAGAACAGCATGGGAAAGACTTGCTGCCATGATTCAATCACCTCCCGCAACATGTGGGAATTCAAGATGAGATTTGGGTGGGGACACAGCCAAACCATATCAAATTCTAAAATGCATACGAAAGTATAAAAAAACCAAATAGCCAAGGTAATCATAAGCAAAAAGAACAAAACTGGAGGTATCATACCACCTGATATCGAACTGTACTACAAAGCTATAGTAATTAAAACAGCATGTTACTGGCATAAAAATAGACACACTGACCAATGGAATAGAATCGAGTTCATAAATGAACCCATCCATGTATGGTCAATTGAAAACAGGTTGGGGGTGGGATGGGGTGGAAACTACATGACATTGGTCTGGGAAATTATTTTTTTCTTAATTTGACCATAAAAGTGCAGGCAACAAAAGCAAAAAAGACTAATGTGATTACATCAAACTAAAGAGTGTCTGTAAAGTAAATAATTAGCACACTGAAGAGGCAACCTATAGATTGGGACAAAATATTTGCAAGTCATGTATCCAATAATGGGTTAATTCTCAAAATATATAATGATCTCAACTCAATAGCAAATAACCCAATTAAAACAAACAAGCGAGAAAACTGAATAGATATTTCTTTTAAAAAATACATACATACACATAGCCAAAAAATATATGAAAAAATGGTCAACATTACTTATCATTAGGAAAATGCTAATTAAAATAACAAGATATCACCTCACATGTTCCAGAATGGCTATAATTAAAAAGATGAAAGATAAGTGTTGGTGAGAAAGTTGAGAAAGAGAACACTTGTATACTATTGATGGGACTGTAAAATAGCACAGCCATTATAGAAAATTGTATGGAGATTCTCTAAAAAGCTAAAAATACGATTATTATATGACCCAGAAATCTCACTTCAGGGTATTTATCAAAAGATTTGAAATCAGTTTGTCAAAGAGATGTCTGCAAAGATTAGATACAGATGCAGATATACATATATATACACATATACATATATATAAATATCATATAAATAGTATAGTATTCCATTGTATATATACATGATATTGTATATTTAGCCTTAGAAAAGAAGGAAATTCTGTCATTTGCAACAACTTGAGTGGAACTGGAAAACATTGTGCTAAATGTTATGTATTAAGCAAAATAAGCCAGACACAAAAAGACAAATACTGCATATTCTCACTTATATGTGAAATCTAAAACAACTGAACTCATAGAAGCAGAGAGTAGAATGGCAATTACAGAGCTTGGGGCTGAAAAGAATATGGAAATGATCGTCAGAGATTCAGTCTCAGATAGGAGGAATAAGTGCTTTTGCCTTTTTTGGGGATCAGTCTCCTGAGTAGCTGGGACTACAGGTGCCCGCCTCCTCGCCTGGCTAATTTTTCATATTTTTAGTAGAGATGGGTTTCACCATATTAGCCAGAATATGTATTGTACATTTTAAAATTGCTGAGTAAATTTCAAATGTTCTCACAACAGAAAATAAATATTTGAGGTGATGGATGTGTTAATGAGCTTTATTTAATTATTCCACATTGTATTCATAAATCTTAACATCATTTTGAACCCTATAACTATAAAAAATTATCAATTGTAACTTACAATAAAAAAATTTTTTTTTAAATAGGAGTTTTATTTGGGCCAGAGATGCCAGCCAAGAGTTAATGGGATGCATTCCCAGTTTAGAGCAGTGCTATGCTGACCTTGAGAGCTGCACTTGCGGCCGGGCGTGGTGGCTCACGCCTGTAATCCCAGCACTTTAGGAGGCCAAGGTGGGTGGATCACCTGAGGTCAGGAGTTCGAGACTAGCCTGACCAACATGGAGAAACCCTGTCTCTACTAAAAATATAAAATTAGCTGGGTGTGGTGGTGCATGCCTGTAATCCCAGCTAAGACACAGGAGACTGAGGCAGGAGAATTGCTTGAACCGGGAGGCAGAGGTTGCAGTGAGCCAGGATCGTGCATTGCACTGCAGCCTGGACGACAGAGCGAGACTCCGTCTAAAAAAAAAGAGAGAGAGAACTGCACTTGCACAGACAGCCTTTCTGCTTCCACTCATCAGTTGGAGAGATTCTGCCTCTGGCCACTGTTTGGATCTGTGGCCTTGTGCAAGCCATAATGAGGGAGGTAGAGAGTTTATAGATGCATTTGTTCAAGGAATTTATCCCTCTTAAGCAAGCAGTTTGTTGAGTGAGTTTTGGCATGGTCCTGTTGTAAAGAGCCAGGCTCCTTTAGCACTTAACGTATTTGGAGGAAAGGTGCTATGCAAATTGAATTGATGCTATTTATGACTGCTTTGGTTTTTCTCCAAGTGTCTGGAATGTCTACTCAGAGATTACCAACTTGAGGGCTCAAAAGGCATGCCCAGGAGGCCTTGCCACAAGTGGCAGTTCCATCAATATCCAGTTGTGTAAAACAGGGCAGGATTTTGTGACTATTGGGAAAGCTAGTGGTATTTATACCATATAAAAGATTGCTCAAGGTCATCCCTCTTACAGCAGCTTCAGCAAATTCAGTGTGACATGTGGTTTTCCTCAATTGTTGACAAAATGTCTCCTTTGGGGACACTCGCCAGCGAAGGATAAAGTTCAAACTTTTAAACTGGTATTCAGTGTTCTCTATGACTCTTCTTTTAGTTTCTGTTTACTACTTACCTACATGAACCTCTTGCTCTGATCAAACAGCCCTACACACCATTGCCCAGCTTTCCACTTTCTCACCAGTGTGTTTTTGTTCACCCCCATCTTCTCCTCCCCCACTTCTCCTCCCTAATCCCTCCTTCTTGACCATCCCCAAAACTCAATATCCTCTGTTTAAATCCTATATATCTTTTATGAGGCAGTATAAATTCTGGTTCTCCTTGAGGATAGCTGCAGAGAAATTATAGATGACCTGCTGTTTATTCTTGCAGTTGGTGTTTTCATTTTAGATTATGTTTTGCATTTTAAAAAAATGTTTTTAGATTTTAAACTCCTAAAGGGCAAGAACTGACTGTATAACTCTGCATACAACGAAGAGCCCTGTGTAACTAAGAACTCAAAAGTTGATGCTTTTAATGTCACTGATAATAGGAAGCTAAACAGAGAAATGCAATAGGGAGAGTTGTTAATTACTTACTCCTAGAAATTTGCTCTACAATTTTTAAGAAAAATTTATGTTGACCCAGATTCCCCTGAAGAATTTGTATCGATGTGTGAACTTTGTATCACTCGTGTGCCTCATAAGGGTGACTGGTTTTGTGGGGAGTAGTGAAGCTCAGTGAGGCCTGCTGAATGGGATTCTCAGACTTAACATTAATGATCTTTCCCCTGGACATACAAAAATTATCTTCTCTGAGTAAAGATCACTTTTCCACAAATGTGGAAAGTTACCACTTTACCCCTAGAAATCTAGGGGTAGCTAGTAATGTGTTTCTGTTTATCTGCCTGATATTATAATTTGATGTCTAGCTCAACAATTGTGGCAACACTGTGATTGCTTTTATAGTACTCTTCCTGGTGATTCAGATTTTTTTCAGCAGGAGCAGCAATTGCTCCAACCATCACCAAGAGTGATAGGCAAGATCAACATATGCTGACACAAGGCCAATAAAAACTAGAAACCTCCAGCAGTCATTGAGGATAACGTGAAAGCATACTCAACATTCACTTTTATTTCTTATCTTTTCCCCTCAACACCCCATTTATAGTGCACCTAACACTTTGCTTAATGATTCAGAATTGCTCTATGCACAAAAAGTAGTTTGCTGTCATTTTTATAAATGCTTCAGGTGAACCAGGATGGACTATATGTCTTACTGCCTGATATTGTCACTGTTTATAGGAGATGCTGCTTCTGAGATTGAAATTCTTAACAATATGTTCCTTGTGACCTATTTGGATCACAAATCCAGTTCCTTGCTGAATGAAAAATAACATATGTGGAAGACCTGTAAGTTGATCTAAAGCTAAATGTCATGTACTCCCATCATTATCAACTAATATGCTAAAAGGTAGACATAGTGCTATTCTCTTTTATTCTTTATTACCACTTTGTTCTGTCTTGTGGTAATATGCTATAAGAATGGTAGAAATATATGTAGCATTTAATTCAAAACTACCAACAACGTTTGGCACTTAGTTTTTGAAAAGAAGGAACAAATCCATTTTTTCTTGCCACTGTTCATGACTTTCATCAAGCAGTTACCACCAACTCATCATGTGCTATGAAGCATCAGGCAAGACAGGTCATAGGAAAACACTTGAAGAAATTAGAAGTTAGACTATACATAAATGCTTGTTATCCTGTTGGGGTGTTTTCCCAATTGTAAAATGTTAGAGAAATATGAAGAAAATGTGCACCATTTGCTTAGAGAAAGAATGCTTCATATTCTGTGCCAATGTCTCTTTCTTCTTTTACTTGCTTACTTTTTTTAAGGATTAGGAATTAAAAATATTTGGTGCAGCCTTAGGTAGAATATGATCTAGTGACAAAATATAATTGTGAATTTGTCCAGCTTCGAATCTGTTTTAACTTTTTTTTTTTAAACCTCTGCACAATTGACTTCTGGATAAATAAACTCACTTGTTACTACCCACCTTCTTAATTACTATTAACTGAATCATAATATGGGTCCTCCTGGGGGATCTTATGTTGAGTAAAGTTATTTCCTTTACTGGATCCTTCCCAATATGGTGTCTGTAAAACATTCTGAATTTTTTTTGTTGTTATCAAAACAGTCTCGTAAACCCATGGTCTGGGTTGCAATTTGGATTAGAAAGTTACAGTTTCATACAGATCAAATGAATGTGCATTTTTGGAAGGAAGAAGCATTTTTTGTGGTCACAGTGAATGCCACTGGACATCACAAGTGTTAGACTTAGGGGCATCTGAGAAGAATGTAATATTTTTTCATATTTTACTTTCTTGTTCAAAGCTAGGTTCCTTGATTCAGTGACATGCTCTTATACTGGAATAGTTGATTTTGTTTGTTTTCTTGCTTGCTTCTTGTGATTACAGATGTACATGGTCATCTGTAATCAGCCTCCAATATTTGTGAGCACCCTGAATTAAATGTGCATAATGAATCTGGCTACGCACTGAACAAAAATAAGAAATTTGATGCAGATATATTATAGTTTCTGTTCAGAATGGGGCACTACTCAAAGTTAAGAAGGGGAAAGGGAGGATATGTATAAAGATAATTTATCAAGAAGCAGGTTTGATTGTTTTTTGTTTTTTTCCTGGTTTTGACTTAACCTCAGGATTTTTTGAAAGGGATATATGGAAATCATAGGTAAAGGCATGAATGGTTAGTGGTGGAATAAGGAGAGAGGAATTTAAATAATAGGAATATAGATTAATTTGGTAATGGATCAGGAAACTTTGGTAGGAGATAGACTTTTTTTGAGACGGAGTCTCGCTCTGTCGCCCAGGCTGGAGTGCAGTGGCCGGATCTCAGCTCACTGCAAGCTCCGCCTCCCGGGTTTACGCCATTCTCTCGCCTCAGCCTCCCGAGTAGCTGGGACTACAGGCGCCTGCCATCTCGCCCGGCTAATTTTTTGTATTTTTTTTAGTAGAGACGGGGTTTCACCGTGTTAGCCAGGATGGTCTCGATCTCCTGACCTCGTGATCCGCCCGTCTCGGCCTCCCAAAGTGCTGGGATTACAGGCTTGAGCCACCGCGCCCGGCCAGGAGATAGACATTTCTAATCATCTTTATATAATTCATTTTAAAATAATTTCTGATAGAAAAAATGTAATGACAGCACAAAGAAATCTTCCTTGCTCAGGTTCTCCACCTGTTAACATTAGACCACATTTGTTAGTCTTCCCTAAATCCTTCAGTGTGTTTTCCAAAAATAAGAACACACTCCAACATAACCAAATGCATCCATATAATGAAACCAATAGTCATACTATAATACTATCCAATTCACAGACTCATTCAGATTTTTCCAACAGTACCACTTGTGTCTCTGATCCAGCATCCAATAGAGATTATGTGTCACTTTTAGTTGTCATATCTCTTTAGGTTCCTCAACCCAGAACAGCTCCTTAATTGTTCCCCTGGCTTTCATGCTCTGCACAATTTTAAATAGTAAGGCCTTTCATTTTGAAGGGTGTTCTACAACCTGGGTTCATCTGATATTCATATTTCATTGGAACCAGTCTCAGGGTATGATTTCCTAGCAGTCAGACTACAGATGTGATGCTGTGTTTTTCTTAATTCAGGATTATGGGTATGCACCACGTCTATTTGTCCCACTACCAGTGAGGCTAACTCTGATCACAAGGCAAATTAGTGCCTACCAGAATTCTCTACTGTAAAGTCATGTTAATATACTTTTTTTCCAAGATCATGTTAATATACTTTTTTTGTGGCAAAGTTCCACCCAGCAGCCTTAGCATTCACTGAGCAGTCATTTAGCATTCACTGAGCAGACTTAGCATTCATTCATATAAACCACCAATATGGCTCTTGCCAAATCTATATTTATTAGTTGCATTCTATAGTAAGAAAAAGCTTCCCCATGAGTTAGTCTGAGTTCTCCAGAGAAACAGAACCAATCTAGATAGATAGAATCTATCTAGATCAATTTAGATAGATAGACAAAGATAATGATGTAGATATAGATACATAGAAAGAGATTCACTATAAGGAATTTGCCCATTCAGTTATGGAAGCTGAGAAGTCCTATAGTGTGCAGTTGGCAAGCCGGAGAACAAGGAGAGCTCATAGTATACTTCCAGTCTAAACCAGAAGGCCTGAGAATCTGGAGAGCTGATGGCGTAAGTTTTAGTCAGAGTCCAAATGCCTAAGACCAAGAGAAGTGACAGTGTAAGTTCCAGTCTAAATTCAAGTCTGAAGGCAGAAAATCTGTGTCCCAGCTCAAAGACAATCAGGCAGAGAAAGTGAATTACTCTGCTTTTTCCATTCTATTCAGGCCTCCAACAAATTGAATGAGGCCCACCCACACTGGAGAAGGCAGTCTTCTTGACTCATTCTACCAATTGAAATGGTAGTCTTATCCAGATATACCCTCACAGACACACCCAGAATAATGTTAAACAAATATCTGGGCATCTCATGGTTTAGTCAAGTTGGCACATAAAATTAATCATCACACCCCTTCTCTTTCATTCAGTCAATAATTTATATCAGTATGCAGTCAACGATGCTTGTTTCATTTGGTGGTTTATAACCATGACCATCATTATTTTGATTCTCAAATTGTCCCAGTTTGGATTGCTCACAGTCACTTTCAACTGGATTCTGTGTTACTTTGACATACCTGCATTTTTCTTTAAGAATTTGCTTACTTTCTGGCATAATAAGAACTTCCAGGTCATTTTGCATTTTCATTCCCTTTGACTTTGACGCAGTACTTGAATCCACATAGCATCACTTTCTTTAAGTAAGGCTTTTTATTTTTCCAGCTTCCATAATATTGCAATGGTCTATGCCTCTCTTTTACTTCAACAATTTTTTTCTCCTACTTTGTCCTCCTCCCAACTTCTAAATGTAAGCATTTCCCAAGATGGAATCTGAAGTATCTATTCTTTTCACAGACTCTCAGAAGTCTTCCTCTCTCAGTACACGTGTGATTTCTTAACAGATGAATTCCCCCATGGCTGTATTTGTAGCCTTGATGTTTTTCCTGCATTTGTATTTGCCAGCTAATTATTTACTCTTAAAAGCTTTAATGTTATCACAAAATATGCTTTGCATCAGAACATCTTCAACATTCTGAGCAAAACAGACGGTCAAGTTTCCAATTCCACATGTCAGGAACTTACAAGTCACTACTCGGTCCTAATGAGTGAAAGGCTGAACAACCTGAAAAACCAACTCTTCTTAGATCTTTAAGAGAAGTGAGGTGCCAAGGCAAATTGCTGTCCTCAAATTGGAGGGACAGGCAGGTGGATACAGAAAATCATGACATACCAAAGCAGAAACCTCTTCATGAACCAGTGCGAGGGTGGGAAAACATGAACTGTAATAAATTGTTGGAGGCTGGGAGTGGACAAATCTGAGAATTAAAATCTCCAGATGGGTCCAATCATATGAATTCCCCCACACTTTTCTGTTTTACCTCTAGGAGCTTGACCAGATTCTCACAGTAAATATTGGAGAAAAATTCCCTCATTCTTTCAGCAATGAAAGAGGAAAAGGCACCATTTTGAAACATGCCAGAGCACTCTGTTCTTAATAAGTCCTGCCCTCAGGAGAAACTAGTTAATCACAGCCTAACTTTCTGGGGTTTTATCACATCCTACCTGACTTGGGGAAAGAGAGAAGGAAAATATACAAGTCTAGCCCACTTTAGCCATTCTGTCTCAGCTAAGGGGTAGAAAAAAACAAATGTGAAACATTGTGACGTTCAAAGTCCAGAAACAGGCTCACTAAAAGACAAAGACCTAATCTTAGAACTATAGGATGCTTCCTCTCCTCCCGCAACTTACCACCACATTACTGAAGGACTATTCCCAGCAGACCTTTTACCCAATACCTCATGTCAGCTATCAAGAGAAAAATTACAAAGAATACTAAAAGGCAAAAAATAAAAATAAAAATAAAAATAAAAAAAATTCTACAATTTGAAGAGACAGAGCAAGCACAAGAACCATATCTGGGAGGGATGTTAGAAATATCAGACAGAGAATTTAAATCAACTAAGATTAATATCCTAAAGGTCCTAATGGGTAAAGTAGACATCATGCAAGAACAGATGGGTAATTTAAGCAGAGAGATGGTAATCCTAAGAAGAAGGCAAAAAAAGAAATGCTAATGATCAAAACCACTGTAAGAGAAATGAAGAATGCCTTTGATGAGCTTATTAGTAGGCTGGACATGACTTGAGGATGTATCAACAGAAACTTCCAAAACTGAAAAGCAAAACAAAACAAAACAAAACAAAAAAAAACGACTGGTAAAACAGAACAGAACATCTAAGAACTGTGGAACAACTACAAATGGTGTAATGTATGCATAACAGGAATAGGAAAAGGGGAAGAAAGAGAAAAAAGAACAAAAGGAATATTTGAGATAATAATCATTAATAACTTACCCCAATTAACATCAGACATCAAACCTTAAATCCAGAAAGTTCAAATAATAACAAATAAGATAAATGTCAAAAAACAACATTTAGGTATATCATATTCAAACTACAGAAACTCAAAGATAAATGAAAATCCTGAAAGAAGCCAGAGGGGGAAAGAAACATTTGACCTATAAGATACAAAGATAGCAATTTCATTTGACTTCTCTTGGAAACCATGCAAGCAAAAAGAAAATAGAGTGAAATATTTAAAGCTTAAGACAAAAAAACCCACCAACCTAGAATGCTGTATCCTGTGAAATTATTCTTCAAAAATGAAGATGACATAAAAGCTTTCTCAGACAAACAAAAATTGAGGAAATGTGTTGACAGTAGACATGACTTACAAAAAATGTTAAGTTCTTTAAAGTGAAAAATATGTAGATCTGAAGCTCAGATCTACGTAAAGAAAGAAAGAGCATTGAAGAAGGAATAAGTGAAGGTAAAATATAAAATGCTCAGTGAAAACCACAAAAGGCAGAAAAAGAGGGGAAGACAAAAATAAGAAAAAGGAAAAGAACAAAAATCAGAAAACAGTAACAAATATGGTAGATATTAATTCAACTATGTCAATAATCACTTTAAACATCAATGGTCAAAATGAACAAATTAAAAGACAGAGATTGTCAGAGTAGATTTAAAAACAAGACTTAACTATATGATCCTTTCAAGGAACCCACCTTAAGTAAAAATATATAGATTAAAGGTAAATATTAATTTTTTTTATTCCGTAGCTTTTTGGGGAACATGTGATATTTGGTTATATGAATAAGTTCTTCAGTGGTGATTTGTGAAATTTTGGTGTATCTATAGAGAAAGAGATACCTTGCTAACACTAATTTATAAAAGCGAGAATCACCATATTAATTTCAGACAGAACAGACTTCAAAGCAAGGAAAGTTATCAGGGATAAAGAAGTGCATTACATGATGATAAAAGGTCAATCCTCCAAAAAGACATAACAATTCTTAATGAGTATATACCTAACAACAGGGCATCAAAATATGCAAGGCATAAACTGGAAGAACTGCAGGGAGAAATAGATGAATTCAAATTGGAGACTTCAGTGCTCCTTTTTCAGAAATGGACAAATCCAGCAAGCATAAAATTGTAACGACTTAGTTGAAACCAACATTATGAGTCAACTGGATATAATTTGACATCTATAGACTATTTCATCCAGCAACAGCAGAACACACAATATTCGCAAGCTAACATGGAATGTTCACCAAGATAGGCCACATTCTGGGCCATTAAATATACCTTCACAAAGTTAAAAGAATAGATATCATGCTATGTCTGGTCTCTGACCACAACAGAATAAAACTACAAGTCAGTAGCACAGATAAGTGGAAAACTTCCAAATATGTGGAGATTAAACAACACATTTCTAAATAACACAGAAGTAAATAATAAATCTCAAGAGAAATCTCAAAATATTTAGAACTAAATGAAAATTTAAAAAAATATAATAGTTTGTGGGAAGAGAGAGAACACAGTTTAGAGGAAAATTTATAGCATTGAATGCATATATCAGAAAAAATACGTAAAATCATCTAAGCTTCTACTTTCGGATACTAGAGAAAGAAGAGCAAATCCAAAGTAAGCTGAAGAAAAAAGTTAAACATTAGAGCATAAATTAATCAAATTGAAAATAAGACATATGTAGAGAAAATCAATAAAGCTAAAAGCTGCTTCTTTGCAAAGACCAATAATATTGATCAATTTCTAACCAGGCTAACTATAAAAAAGAGAAGAAACAAATTACTAATATCAGAAATGAAACAAGGAACATCACTGCAGGTCTTATAGATTTTAGAAGAATGATAAAGGAATACTATGAACAACTCTTTGCCTACAGATTTGATAACCTAGATGAAACAGACAAATTTTTTGAAAGAGACTGTTTGCCAAAACTCACACAAGAAGAAATAGGCAATCTGACTAGGTCTATATCAGCTAAAGAAATAGATTCAATAATTAATAACCTTCCAAAACAGAAAGCACCAGGCCAAGGTCGGTTCACTGGTGAATTCTACCAAGCATTTAAGAAAGAAATTATACCAAAGCTCTACAATCTCTTTCAGAAGATGGAAGCAGAGGGAACAGTTCCTAACTCATTCTATGAGGCTAGTATCACCCTAATACCAAAACCAGTCAAAGACATTACAAGAAAAGAAAACTATAGACCAACATCTCTTATAAACATAGATGCAAAATCCTCAACAAAATACAGTCACATGCTGCATAGTGATGTTTTGGTCAACAATAGACCGTATACATGATGCGGTACCATAAGATTATAATGGAGCTGAAAAACTCCTATTGCCTAGTGACATTGTAACATCATAGCAAAACACATTACTCATGTCTTTGTGGTAATCCTGGTGTTAACCTGCTGCACTGCCAGTTGTATAAAAACATAGCATGTACAATCATATGCAGTACATAATACTTGATATATTACTGGTTTATGTATTTATTACATACTTTTATCATTATTTAGAGTGAAGTTCTTCTACTTATATAGTAAAAACGTTAACTGTAAAACAGCTTCAGACACATCCTTCAGGAACTATTCCAGAAGACAGCATTGTTGTTATATGAGATGACATCTCCATGCATGTTATTATCCATGAAGACCTTCCAGTGGGACAAGATGTGGAGGTGAAAGACAGTGATATTGATGATCCTGACCCTAGGTAGGCCTAGGCTAATGTGTGTGTTGATGTGTTAGTTGTTAACAAAAAAAGATTAAAAAGCAAAAAAAGAATTTTAATAAAACAAAATGCATAGAATAGGGATATAATGAAAGAAATATTTTTGTACAGCTATACAATGTGTTTGCTTTTTAAGCTAGGTGTTATGAGTCAAAAATTAAATGATTAAAGTCAATAATTAAAAAATTTATAAAATGACAGTTATAGTAAGCTAAGGTTAATTTATTGATGAAAAAAGAAAACTATTTTATAATAAGTTTAGAGTAACCTAAGCATACATTGTTTTAAATTCTATGGTAGTGTCCTAGGCCTTTATATTCACTCACCACTCACTCACTAACTCAGCCAAAGCAACTTCCAGTTCTGCAAGTTTCATTTATAGTTAGTGCACTATACTGGTATACTATTTTAAAAAATCTTTTGTATTGTGTTTTTACTGTACCTTTTTATTTATTTATTTATTTATTTATTTATTTATTTATTTTGAGATGGATTCTCACTCTGTCACCCAGGCTGGAGTACAGTGGCGTGATCTCAGCTCACTGCAGACTCCACTTCCTGGGTTTAAGCAGTTCTCCTGCCTCAGCTTCCCGAGTAGCTGGGATTACAGGCATGCACCACAGCACCTGGCTAATTTTTTGTATTTTTAGTAGAGACGGGATTTCGCCATGTTGGCCAGGCTGGTCTTGAACTCCTGACCTCAAGTGATTTCTCTGCTTTGGCCTCCCAAAGTGCTGGTATTACAGGAGTGAGCCACCGTGCTAAGCTTTACTGTACCTTTTCTATGTTTAAATACATAAATACTTACGATTGTGTTTCTGTTGCCTATAATAGGGCAGTTACATGTCATAACAGTTTGTAGCATAAGAGCAATAGACTGTACCATAAAGCCTTCGTGTGTAGTACACTACATTATCTAGGTTTGTGTAGGTATCCTCTATAATGTTTGCGCAATGACACAATTGCCTAACAGTGCATTTCTCAGAATGTATCCCCATTTGTTAAGCAACACATGACTATTTTAGCAAATTGAATCCAACAACATATTAAAAGAAGTATACAACAGGACCAAGTGAGATTTGTCACAGATATGCAAGGCTAGTTCAACATTAGAAAATCAATTCGTGTAATCCATAAAATGTACAGACCAAGGAAAAAATATCACTACAATTATGTCAATAGATAGAAAAAGCATTTGACAAAATCCAATACCCACTTATGATAAAAACTCTCAATAATTTTTTTATTTTTTTATTTTTTTTTGAGACGGAGTCTCGCTCTGTTGCCCGGGCTAGAGTGCTGTGGCCGGATCTCAGCTCACTGCAAGCTCCGCCTCCCGGGTTTAGGCCATTCTCCTGCCTCAGCCTCCCGAGTAGCTGGGACTACAGGCGCCCGCCACCTTGCCCGGCTAATTTTTTGTATTTTTAGTAGAGACGGGGTTTCACCGTGTTAGACAGGATGGTCTCGATCTCCTGACCTCGTGATCCGCCCGTCTCGGCCTCTCAATAAATTCAGAATAGAGGGGAACTTCTTCAATTTGATAAATAATATATATGTAATCCACAAGTATATAAATATTATATATATATTTATATATAATCTGTAAATATATATAATCTACAGCTAGCATCATACTTATTGATGAGAAACTAGAAATGTTTTAAGATTAGGAGAAAGATAAGGATGTCCTCTCTTGCTATCTTTCTTGAACATTGTACTGGAAGTCCTAGCTAATACAATAAGACAAGAAAAGAAAACAAAAGTTATACTAGTTAGGAAGAAAGAAGTAAAACTTACTGTTTTATTTTGACGTGACTATGTACAAAATTTTAAAAATTGACAAAAAACCTCCTGGAACTAAATAGTGATTATGATTATAGAAGGGTTGCAAGGAAAGGTTACTATACAAAAGTCAATTGCTTTCCTATATACTAGCAATGAACAATGGGAATTTGACATTTAAAACACAATATGATTTACATTAACACCCTCCCAAAATAAAATACTTAGGTGTAAAACTAACAAACTATGTACAAGATCTATGTGAGGAAAACTACAAAACACTGATGAATGAAATCAAATAGCTAAATAAATGGACAGATTCTGTTTATGGGTAGGAAGACTTAATATTGTCAAGATGCCAGTTCTTTCCAACTTGATCTGTAGATTCACTGCAATCCCAAACAAAATCCCAGAACATTATTATGTAGATATTGATAAACTAATTCTAAAGTTAATATGGAAAATTATGTCAGCAAGGTAGTTGAATAGAGATGTCTGATGCTTGTTCTCCCCTAAAAGAAAAGGACAAAACAAAAACAGTGAATAAACAGCTATATTTTGAGTAGAGTGACAGAGGAAACATGCTGAAGATCACCAGAGATAAAATCCCTGTGTAGCAGGGAAGCCCAGGATAGCAACATAGAGAGGGATTAGAGGAACCTTCTGCACAGTCAGGATCTTTTCAGAGTCCGGGATACTTGTTATAGGGAAAAGGTCAGCTAGAGATAGATGCCCAGTGGTCTCTAGTGCCAGTACAGACACCATTAGTCCCACCACAGGAGAGCCCTCCAGTCCTCACAGTCTCCAAATCCAAGCTGGAGAGTGGCTAGGAGTTTGTGTGGCTACATTGCCTCAGAGTAGGAACCTATGTTGAACACCTCTCACCCATGTGACTTAAGCTGCTATGGCATGACACCACCCTGAATCCAGATCCACTGCTAGAGTCTAGACTATCCTGGGGGCCAGTAACCATTGGCTTTCTCCATCCCTAAGGTCCCACCATTATTTTGCCACATTCACACAGGTGCCTGCAGTGTTGCAATAATGGCTGTCTGGAGGCTAAGACTGATGGTACAACCAAAACCCCAGTGTCTGAAACTACATAGCATACCCATCACTCCCTACCCAGCAACAGGTCAACTTGCACAGCAGAGAAGCCACCTAATAGCCAACCATCCACTGCACCTGTATGCACCCATGCCACACAGTAGGCCAGCTCACCAAGCCCACCAAGCATGCACGGGCACACACACACACATACCTTATTTAATAAATGGTGCTGAGATAACTGGCTAGCTATATGCAAAAAATGGAAACTGGACCTGTCCTTACACCATATAAAAAATCAACTCAATGTGGATTAAAGACTTAAATATAAAACCCAAAACTATAAAAACACTATAAAAAAAACCTAGGCAATATCATTCAGTACATAGGAATGGGCAAATATTTCATAACAAAGACACCAAAAACAATTGTAACAAAAACAAAAATTGACAAATGGGATCTAATTAAACTGAAGAACTTCTGCACAGCAAGAGAAACTATAATCAGAGTGAACAGACAACCTACAGAATGGGAGAACATTTTTGCGTCTATCCATCTGACAAAGGTCTAATATCCAGGGCCTACAAAGAACTTAAACAAATTTATAAGAAAAAAAAACCATTAAAAACTGGGCAATGGACATTAGCAGACACTTCTCAAAAGAAGACATTTATGTGACCAACAAACATATGAAAAAAAAGCTCAAAATCACTGATCATTAGAGAAATGCAAACCAAAACCACAATGATACCATCTCACACCAGTCAGAATGGCAATTATTAAAAAGTCAGGAAACAGCAGATGCTGGGAAGGCTGTAGAGAAATAAGAATGCTTTTACATTGTTGGTGCAAATGTAAATGAATTCAACCATTGTGGAAGACAGTGTGGCAATTTCTCAAAGACCTAGAACCAGGAGTACCAGTTGACTAAGCAATCCCATTACTGGGTATATGCCCAGAGGAATGTAAATCATTCTGTTACAAAGATACATGCACATCCATGTTCATTGCAGCACTATTCACAATAGCAAAGACATGGAATCGACCCAGATGTCCATCAGTGATAGACTGGATAAAGAAAATGTGGTACGTAATCACCATGGAATACTATGTAGCCATAAAAACGAATGAGATCTTGTCCTTTTCAGGGACGTGGATGGAGCTGGAAGCCATTATCCTCAGCAAAATAGTGCAGGAACAGAAAACCAACCACTGTATGTTCTCACTTACAAGTGGGAGCTGAACAATGAAAACACATGGACGCAGGGAGAAGAATGACACACACTGGGGCCTGTTGTACGGGGTGAGGAGAGGGAGAGTATCAGGAAAAATAGTTAATGCATGCTGGGCTTAATATCTAGGTGATGGATTGATAGGTGCAGCAAACCACCATGGCACATGTTTACCTGTGTAACAAATCTGCACATCCTGCATAGGTACCCTGTAACTTAAAGGAAAAAGAAAAAAATTATAACTGATACACAAAGAAAACAAAGTTTAGCGCCACAGGAAACCACCAAAGCAGAGAGGTAAATGAGTGTGAAAGAAAGGAACAAAAATTCTGCAAAATATCTAGAAAACAATTAACAAAATGGCAGTAGTAAGTCAAGTCTTTACCTATCAATATTAACCTCAAAAATAAATGCATTAAATTATTCAATTAAAAGATATAGAATGGCTAAATGAGAAAAACAAACTACATGCTGCCTACAGGAGACTGAACTTACCGTTAAAGACAAACAGGCTAAAATGATGGGATGAAAAAGATATTTATTTCAAACAGACATCAGAAGTGAGCAGGATTAGCCATACCTGTGTCAGATAAAATAGACTTTGAGTCAAAAACTGAAAAGATACAAAGAAGGTCATTATAAAATGATAAAGAGATCAATTCAACAAAAGATATATAAAAATTATAAATATATATGCACCAAACATCAGAGCACCTGTATTAGGCTGTTCTTGCATAACTATAAAGAAATACCTGAGACTGGGTAATTTATAAGAAAAGAGGCTTATTTGGCTATGGTTCTGTAGGTTTTACAGGAGGCCTGGTGACATCTGCTTCTGGGGAGGCCTCAGGGAGCTTATACTCATGGTAGAAGGCAAAGTGGGAACAGGTCATCTTACATGGTGGGAGCAGGAACAAGAGAGAGACAATGAGAGGGAGATGCTACACACATTTCAATAAACAGATCCTGTGAGAACTCACTCACTATCACAAGAACAGCACGAAAGGGATGGTGTTAAACCATTCATGAGAAATTCATTTCTACGATCCAATAATCTCCCACCAGGCCCCACCTCCAGCATTGAAGATTATAATTTGACATGAGATTTGGGTGGGGATGCAGACCCAAACCATATGATCCTGCCCCTGACCCCTCCCAAATCTCATGTTCTTCTCACATTTCAAAATACAATAATGACTTCTCAACAGTCTGCCAATGTTTAACTCCTTCCAGCATTACTCAAAAGTCTCAAGACTCATCTGAGACCAGGCTAGTCCCTTTTACCTATGAGCCTATCAAAAACAAGTTAGTTATTTTCAAGATACAATGAAGATATATAGACCTTGGGTAAATACTCCCTTTCACAAAGGGAGAAATTAGCCAAAAGAAAGGGGCTACAGTCCCCATGCAAGTCCAAAACTCAGCAGGGCAGCAATTAAATCTTAATGCTTCAAAATAATCTCCTTTGACTCCATGTCCCACATGCAGGGCACACTGATGCATGGAGTGGGCTCTAAATGCCTTGAACAGCTCCACCTCTGCAGTATTGCAGGATTCAGCCCCTGTGACTGCACTCATGGGCTGACATTGAGTGCCTGTGGCTTTTCCAGGCACAGGGAGCAAGCTGTCAGTGGATCTACCATTCTGGGGTCTGCAGGATGGTGACCTTCTTCTCATAGCTTTACTAGGCCAGTGCCTCAGTGGGGACTCTGTGTGGGGACTCCAACCTTACATTTCCCCCTTTGTACCACCCTGGTAGAGGTTCTCCAGAGGGCTCTGCACCTGCAGCAACTTTCTGTCTGGACATCCAGCTTTTCTATACATTCTATGAAATCTAGGTTGAGGCTCCCAAGCCTCAACTGTTGCACTCTGCACACCTACAGGATTAACAACACATGGAAGCTGTCAAGGCTGATAGCTTGCACTCACTGGAGCTATGGCCTGAGGTATCTGGGCCCCTTTGAGCCATGGCTGGAGCTGGAGTGGCTGGGATGAAGGAAGCAGTACTCTAAGGCTGTGCAGGGCTACAGGGCCCTGGACCTGGCCAATGAAATCATTCTGTCCTCCTAGGCCTCCAGGACTGTAATGGGAGGGGCTGCTGCAGAGTTCTCTGTAAAGCCTTTGGGGTTTTTTCCCCATTGTCTTGGCTATCAGCACTTGCCTGCTTTGTAGTTATACAGGTATCTTCAGCCAACTTGAATTCCTTTCCTGAAAATGGGCTTTTATATTCTACAATGTGGCCAGGCTGCAATCTTTCCAACTTTTATGCTCTGCTTCCCCCTTAAATATAAATTCCAACTTTAGGTAATTTGTTTGCTCATGCATATGAGCATAGCCTGTTCTAAGCAGTCAGGCAATATCTTGACCACCCAGCTGCTTAGAAATTTCTTCTGCCACATGCCCTATATCACCACTCTCAAGTTCAAAGTTCCACAGATCCCTAGTTCAGGGACACAATGCAGCCACATTTTTTGCTAAGGCATAACCACAGTGACCTTTGCTCCAGTTCCCAATAAGTTTCTCATTTTCATCTGAGACCTCCTCAGCCTGGATTTCATTGTCTATCTCACTATCAGCATTTTGGTCACAATCATTTAACTAGTCTCTAGGAAATTTTAAACTTTTATCCATCTTCCTTTTTAGTTATGAGCCCTCCACACTCTCCTGACCTTTGCTTGTTACCCAATTCCAAAGCTATTTCCACATTTTCAGGTATATTTATAGCAATACCCAACTCCTGGCACCAATTTTCTATAGTAGGCCATTCTCACATTGCTATAAAGAAATACTTGAAACTGGGTAATTTATAAGAAAAGAGGTTTAATTGACTTATGGTTCTGCAGGCTTTACAGGAAACATGGTGGCATCTACTTCTGGGGAGGCCTCAGGATGCTTATATTCATGGCAGAAGGCAAAGAGGGAGCAGGCCTTCTTATAAGGCAGGAGCAGGAGCAAGAGAGAGCAAACAAGGGGAGAGCTGCTACACATGTTTAAACAATCAGATCTCACAAGAACTCACTCACTGTCATGAGAACAGCACCAAAAGAATGGTGTTAAACTATTCGTGAGAAATCTGCTCCCATGATCCAATCATCTCCCACCAGCCCCCACCTCCAACACTGGGGATTACAATTTGACATGAGATTTCGGTGGGGACACAGACCCAAACCATATCAGCACCCAAATGCATAAAGCAAATATTATTAGATCTAAAGGGAGACATAGATGGCAATAAAATAAAAGTAGGGTACATCACCACCCCACTTTCAACAATGGATAGATCATCTAGACAGAATTCAATAAAGAAACATTGGGCTTAAACTACATGATTGACCAAATGGAATGTGCAGACATTTACAGAACATTCCATCCAACAGCTGCAGAAAGCACATTGCCCTCAATGGCAAATGGAATATTCTCTTGGATATATTATATATTAGACCACAAAACAAGTCTTAACAAATATAGAAAGATAGAAATCATATCAAATATTTTTTGACAGTTCTATAAAATTTGAAGTCAACAATAAGAAAAGCTTTGAAAACATTCCAAATACATGAAAATTATATGGCATGCTCCTAAATAATTAATGGGTCAATGAAGAAATTAAGAGAATGATAAGGTTTGACTCCTTGTTGCCACCCAAATCTCATGTCATATTGTAATCCAGTCCCTAGTGTTGGACGAGGGGCCTGGTGAGAGGTGATTAAACCATAGAGGCAGACTTCTATCTTGCTGTTCTTGTGACAGTGAGTTATCATGAGATCTGGTTATTTAAACGTGTGTGGCACTTCCTTCTTTGCTCTTTCTTTCTCCTTCTCTGACGATGTAAGACATGACTGCTCCCTCTTCACATTCTGCCATGATTGTAAGTTTCCTGAGGCTTTCCCAGTCCTGCTTCCTGTACACCCTGTGAAACTGTGAGTCAATTAAAACTCTTTTCTTTATAAATTATCCAGTCTCAGATGGTTCTTTATAGCAATGTGAGAATGGACTAATACAGAAAAATACTTTAAAATTTTGTAAAACTAACAAGAATGAAAACATATTATGACAAAACATATACAACACAAGAAAGACAGCTCTAAGAGGAATGTAACAATAAATACCTACATCAGAAAAGAGAGAAATATTTAAAATGATCTAATGATTTACCACGAGGAACTAGAGAAACAAGAACAAACTAAACCAAAAATTGCTAGAAGGAAGGAAATAATAAAGCTCAGTGCAGAAATAAATGAATTAGAGACTAAAAAATAATTCAAAAGTTTCAAAAACAATTTGTTCCAAGATTGTGGATTAGAGGTTTTCAGGGTGCCTCAGCCACTTGGAAATTGCAAGACAATGAATAAAGATTAACTCCATGAACTTTAATTCAGAAGGTAAATGGGAATCCACCAGACTCATGAAGGACACCCCAGATCCTGAGGAGAAGAACATGAGCAAACAGCCCCCATGATGGCATCTGTTTGGTAAGAGTGAAGCTACAGTACATGAGAGGGTATAGAGAGCCTCCTCCTGTGACTCATCTTTCCACGGGAAATCTGAGCAATTTGGGCCAGAAGGAAATCATTTTGTTTCTCCTAAGCTTTGGAGCCAAGATAAGGAGAGATTTGGAGGCACTGAGAGGGAAATACACTGGGAAATGCTACAGGCATTTTCCCAAATCTGGGACCAAGAGCAGGATGAGATTTTTCATCTGGATGATTACAAAGTCAGTCATTCCTTGGCAACTTGGCAGTGGGTCCACACAGGCCTTTGAGTCTCAGGCCAAAGATTAAAGTGCTTGCTCTGGAGAAGGGTAGTGGCTTTCACAGCCAGAATTCTGGAAAGTGCCTCAGCAGTAGGCATTGGAATTGTGCTCTCTGCCATTGCAAGCCTGGGGCAGGAGGACAGCTTCTACAGCTACAGTTTCTCCTGAGTGATGAGACTTGTAGCCAGGGCCAGCTTGGTGAACCAGTCTGTGTGTGTTATTGTTGGGTGCCCCAGCCTGCTACCTTGAGATCATGGTGCAGTGGGGCCTTCTCTGCTCCACCTCTAGAAAGATCTCCAGGCATTTGAAGCACCTGCTCACATGAGCTAGCACTCTGAGCCACCCCACCCTTCTCGTGCATAGATCATAATGCAGTGGGCCGTCTCTGCTCCACATCCAGGCAGATCTCCAGGCAATCAGATTACCGATTTCCCTGTGTTAGAAGCCAACGCCACCTAACCCTCTCTGTGCATAGATTGTGGTGCACTTGGGCCCTATGCACTCCTCAGCCAGGCAGATCTCCAGGCATTCTGAACACTCACTCACCTAAATCAGCAGTCTGAGCCACCCTACTCTCCCTGTGCAGAGATTATGGTTCAGCAGACCCCTATATGCTCCGTGCCCAGGTAGATCTCTAGGCGTCTAAGTACCCACTCTCCTGAATTAGGAGTTTAGAGTATATTTCCCAGCTCCCTACCAAGGCACTCCTTGGGGCACTTGCTGGCCACCCACTTGATTCTCATTCAATGCTGGTGCTTGTGCCAGTTATTGGGGACACTGTAGGTGGGCATGCATGGTCTGGCCCCACCCATCTTGTCCCATACCTCCCCAGCACTGAGCAGAGAGCTCAGAACACTGTGTACTCCACAGATCAACCCATTGCTTAAAGCAACAGAGAGCTTCTCCTAGAAACAAGGATAAAGTATATACCCAGTCACATTGGCTGCAGCTGGCTTTTTACCCATAAGAGCCATTTACTGGCTTGTAGGTCAAACAGCGCTGCACAATATAAAGCCTGATGAAACGATTTCTTAGAGCTATAGAAAAAAAAAAACCCCAGAATATTCTTCCCGACATTCTTCACAGTCACACACTATAGAGGCAGGGGGAAGGGAAAGGAAAAGGAAAAAAAAAAGAAAACAATAATATTATAGGGAATAAAAGGGAAAGAAAAAAATCCTTCCCACATGAAAATAATTACAAAAGTTAGAATTTCTAGCATCTCCAGATGAGAAGGAACCAGCACAAGAATTCTGAAACCATGAAAAATCTGAATGCAGCGACACCACCAAAGGATCACAATAGCTCTCCAGCAATGGTTCCTAACCAAAATGGAAATTCAGAAATTACAAATCAGGAATTCAAAACATGGATTTAAAAAAAGCTTAGTGCGATCCAAGACAAGGCTGAAAGTCAACACAAAGAAACTTCTAAATCAGCCCAGGAAAAGAAAGAAGAAATAAACATCTTAAAAACAAATCAGTCAAACTCCTGGATTTGAAAAAGCTCATTTAAGGAATTTCAAAATACGATTGAAAGCTTTATCAGTAGACTGGAACAAGTAGAAGAAAGAATTCCAGAGCTTGAAGACTGGTCCTTCAGACTAACTCAAACAGACAAAAATAAAGAAAAAAGAGTTAAGAAAACTGAGCAAAACCTTTGAAAAATATGGGATATGTAAAGCAACCAAACCTACAAATTTTCGGCATTCCTGAGAGAGAAGAATAAAAAGAAAATAACCTGGAAAACATATTTGAGAGGATAATTCCAGAAAATTTCCCTAATCTTGCTAAGAGGTAGACATGCAGATACAGGAAATCCAAAGAACACCTGAATGATACTACATAAAATGTACATCAACAAGACATATAGTCACAGACTGTCAAGGTCAATGTGAAGGGAAAAAATCTTAAAGGTAGCTAGAGAAATAGGCCAGATCACAAACAAAGGGAACCCTATCAGTCTAACAGCAGATTTCTCAGCAGAAACCTTACAAACCAGGGGAGATTGAGGGCCTATTTTTGGCAGTTTTAAAGAAAAAAAAATTGCAACTAAGAATTTCATATCCCATCGAACTAAGCTTCAGGAGTGAAGGAGAAATAAAATCTTTTTCAGACAAGCAAGCACTAAATGAATTCATTAGCACTAGACCAGCCTTACAGGAGATCCTTATGGGAGTTCTAAACATGGAAACAAAAGAATGATATTGGCTACCACAGAAACACACCTAAGTACGTAGCCCACAGACCCTACAAAGCAATGACGCAATAGGAGATACAAAACAACCAGCTAACAACTTTATAAAAACATGAGCACCTCATTTATCATCATCAATCTTGGATGTAAGTGGTCTAAATGCCCTACTTAAGAGGTATAGAATTGCAAGTTAGATAAAATTTTTAAAAAGACCTGTCCATCTGCTATCTTTAACAGACCCATCTTACACATAAAAACACCCTCAGTCTCAAAGTAAAGGTTGGAGAAAGACCTGTCATGCAAATGGAAAACAAAAAAGAGCAGATGTCACTATTCTTATATTAGATAAAACATACTTTAAAATGAAAATGATAAAAAGGACAAAATGGGCATTGAACAATGATAGCGTTCACTTCGATAAGACTTAATTATCCTAAACATATATACACCCAACATTAGAGCACCCAATTCATAAAACATCTACTTCTCAGCCTACAAAAAGACCTAGTCACACAATAATTGTGAGGTACCTTCAACACTCCACTGACAATGTTAGACAAGTCGTCAAGGCAGAAAACTAACAAAGAAATTCTGGACTTGAATTTGATACTTGGCCGACTGGACCTAATAGACATCTACAGAATACTCCACTCATCAACCACAGCATATGCATTCTTCTCATCTGCACACAGACATATGCCAAAATCAACCACATACTTGACCATAAAGCATGTCTCAATAAATTTTAAAAAATCAAAATCATGCCAACACAACTCTCAGACCACTGTGGAATAAAAGTAGAAATCATTACCGGCCAGACGCAGTGGCTCACACCTATAATCCCAGCACTTTGGGAGGCCGAAGTGGGCAGATCACCTGAGGTGGGAGTTCAAGACCAGCCTGACCAACATGGAGAAACCCCATCTCCACTAAAAATACAAAAAAATTAGGTGGGCATGGTGGTGCATGCCTGTAATTCCAGCTACTTGGGAGGCTGAGGCAGGATAATCACTTGAACCCAAGAGGCAGAGGTTGTGGTGAGCTGAGATTGTGCCATTGCACTCTAGCCTGGGCAACAAGAGTGAAATTCCATCTCAAAAAAAAAAAAAAAAGAAAAAGAAAAAAGAAAATCATTACCAAGAAGATCCCCCAAAACCACACAATTGTATAGACATTAAACTGCTCCTGAATGACTTTTGGTTAAACAATTAAATTAAGGTAAAAATCAAATAAATGAAAACACACACATTATAAAAAAATCTCTGGGATACAGCATAAATAGCGTTAAGAGGAAAGTTTATAGTGCTAAATGCCTACCTCAAAAAGTTAGAAAGATCTCAAATCAATGACTTAGCATCAAACCTAGAGGAACTAGAAAACAAGAACAAAGTAACCATAAAGCTACCAGGAGAACAGAAATAAATAAAATCAAAGCAGAACTGAGTGAAATTCAGACCCCCAAAATCCATACAAGGAACTGATGAAAGAAAAAAATAGGTTCCTTGAAAGGAGAAACAAGATGGGTAAACTGATAGCTACATTAACAAAGAACAAAAAGAGAGAAGATCCAAATAAGCACAACCAGAAACAACAAAGGTGATATTACGGATTTTGCAGAAATACAAAGATCTTCAGAGACTATCATTACCACTTCTGTACACACAAACTAGAATATCCAGAGGAAATGGATAAATTTCTGGAAATACACAACCTTCCAAGATCGAATCAGGAAGAAGCTGAAACTCTGAAAAGACCAATATCAAGTTGCAAAGTTGAATCAGCATGAAAAAACCTACCAACCAAAACAGGCCCAAGCCAGTTGGATTCACAGTCGAATTCTACCAGACATACAAAGAAAAGCTGGTACCAATTCTACTGAAACTATTCCAAAAAATTTGAGGAGGAGGGATTCCTCCCTAACTCATTCTATGGAGCCAGCATTACCCTGATACTGAAACCTGGCAAAAACACAATGAATAAAGAAAATAGAGGCTAAGGTGGGAAGATTGCTTGAGCCCAGGAGTTTGAGACCAGCCTGAGCAACACAGGGAGACTCTGTCTCTACACGTAATTAAAAAATTAACCATGCATGGTGGCACATGCTTGTGGTTGCAGCTACTTGGGAGGCTGAGGTGAGAGGATCACTCGAGCCTGGGAGGTAGGGAACCTCAGTGAGCTATGATTGCACCACTGTACTTCAGCCTGGGTGATAGAATGAGACCCTGTCTCAGAAAAAAAGGAAGAAAACTGCAGGCCAATATCTCTGATGAATATAGATGCAAAAATCTTCAACGAAATACTAGCAAGTGGAATCGAGCAGTATATCAAAAAGCAAATTCACTGTGATCAATTAAGCTTCATTCCTGGGATGCAAGGCTGGTTCAATGTATGCAAATCAATAAATATGATTCACCATATAAACATAATCATAAACAAAAACCATATGGTCATCTCAATAGATACAGAAAAAAAGCCTTCAACACAACATTCTTTCATGTTAAAAAAAAAAAAACCCTCATTAAACTAGTCAATAAAGAAACAGGCTGGGCGCAGTGGCTCATACCTGTAATCCAACCATTTGGGGATGCCAAGGCAGGCAGATCACTTGAGGTCAGGAGTTTGAGGCCAGCCTGGCCAACATGGTGAAACTTCGTCTATACTAAAAATACAAAAATTAGCCGGACGTGGTGGTATGTGCTGTAATTCTAGCTACTTGGGAGGCTGAGACAGGAGAATTGCTTGGACCTGGGAGGGAGAGGTGGTAGCGAGCTGAGATCATGCGACTGCATTCCAGTGGCATGGGTCACTGCACTGGGTGACAGAGTGAGACTCCATCTCAGAAAAAAAAAAAAAAAAGGAATATACCTCAAAATAATAAGAGCCATCTATGACAAACTAGTCAACATCATATGGAATGGGCAAAAGCTAGAAGTATTGCCCTTGAGAACTGCAACAAGACAAAGTGCCAACTATCACCACGTCTATTCGACATAGTGCTGGAAGTCCTCGCCAGACCTATCAGGTAAGAGAAAGAGATTAAAAGCATCCAAACAGAAAAAGAAGAAACCAAACTGTCTCCCTTCTCCGAGGATATTATTCCACATCTAGAAAACCCCAAAGATTCTGCCTAAAGGCTCAGAGAACTGAAAAAAGACTTCAGTAAAGTTTCAGGATCCAAAATCAATGTACAAAAATCAGCAGCATTTCCATACATTAATAATGTTCAATGTGAGAGCCAAATCAAGAACATAATCTTGTTTACAATTGCAGAAAAAAATAAAATATCTAGGAATACATGTAACAAACGAGATAAAAAAAACTCTACAAATAAAACTGCCAAACACTGCTGAAAGAAATCATAGCTAACATAAACAAATAGAAAAACATTCCATGCTTATGGATTGGAAGAATCAATATTGTTTAAATGGCAGTACTACCCAAAGCAATCTACAAATTCAACACTATCCTTATCAAGCTCCCAATGTCATTTTTCATAGAATTAGGGAAAAGCATTAGAATTTATATAAAACCAAAAGAAAGCCTGAATAGCCAAAGTAATCCTGAGTTAAAAGAACAAAGCTGGAGATATCTCATTGCCTGACTTCAAAATATATTGTTTAAGAGAGAAGAGCCAAGATGGACAACTAAATGCAGCCAGGAAGCGCTTCTCCCACTTAGAGACCAGATCATTAAGAAGACTGGCACAATCTGAACAATCTTTGGAAGGAAGACATTGACAGTGTATGGAGTGAGTACACCGACTGTGAACTGAAGCAGGAGGAAGCTGGGAACCCTGCACAAGGTTGCTGAGCACCAGGACTCATTCCTGGCTCCAAGCAGCTCCTAGGAAAGGGATGAGTTAAATAAGTGTGGAACAGCCCACTCTCACCATGGACCTCTTGAATCCTAGCTGCAGGACCCCCAACAACCACCACAGACATTTGAGCTGACATGGAGAGTTTCTTGGAGAGTTGGTGGGAGCAGAACTCCAGGCTGTGTGGAGCCCAGAGGGTTTGGCATGGAAATAGTTGCAGTGGAGCACAGCCAAGGATGCCCATCTCCCAAGGCCCACCGTGCTCCTCTAGGTGGCTTTGGCCTTTGTTGACTGTCAGACCTGGACAGAACAGGGCTGTCCTGCCAGTGAGAGGGGCCAGTCTGACCTGAGCACCCTGCTGTGTGCCAGTCTTTCCCAGAATCTCTGACGCAGGATCCCTTCCTGGTTGCACCCACTTGCAGCACGGCCAGAGATAACCAACTAAGGCACTTCCCAGCAGCTACGACTGTAGCTCCTTCACCGGTAGACCATGCCTAAGTATCACAGAGCTTCTGCAGATGGGCCACTGTGGGCACATACCCACCCACAGCCTGCCCGCATGTCTTTGCCAGCACACACTCATGCATGACCTTCCATCACCGTTTTGCTGACATGTATGAATCCGTGGACCTTACAGTCCTGCCCAAGCTGGTGCACGTGCAGACCCCACCACACTGCCACCACTGGCACACAAACGTGTGCACATGCAAACCCCATCATGTCAGTGCCTCACCAGCAGGCATGCATGCACAGACCTCACAGCACTGCCACCATGATGCTGCTGGCATGCACATGTGCAAAGACACACCACACTGCCAAAGTCCAGTCAGAGTACTTTTGCCAGCCCTCCACATCTGAGTGTTGTAGCCAGCATCCTGGGATCACCTCAGCTCTCCCAGCACTACAGGTACTCAACCTCAAGGGACCAAGAACAAAGCCATGGGCCTGGTCTCGCCCTCCCCCCCTCCGCCCCCACAGGGTTACACCACATAGCCCAGGAGTGCTGAGCTGAGACATGGCACCCTGAAATCATCCAGAAACAAAACCAGTTTACTGAAGCCAACTTATGCCGTAGTCAAACTTCAAAAGCATCCAAGAATATAAAATGAAAAATCCCCATCCAAAGGACAGCAACTTCAAAGATAAAAGGAACATCAGCCACACAGATGAGAAAGAATGAGTGAAGAACTCTGGCAACTCAGGAAGCTAGAGTGTTTCCCAACCTCCAAATGCCTGCATTAGCTCCCCAGCAATAGTTCTAAAACATACTGAAATGACTAGAATGACAGGCATAGAATTCAGAATCTGGATGAAGATTGAGATTCAGGAGAAAGTTGAAACCCAATTCAAGGAATCTAAGGAACCCAGTGAAAAAATACAAGAGCTGAAAGACTAAATAGCTAGTTTAAGGAAGAACCAAACTGATCTGATAGAGATGAAAAACTCACTACAAGAATCTCATAATACAATTGGAAGTATTAACAGCATAACACACCAAACTGAGGAAAGAATCTCAGAGCTTGAAGACTGGTTTTTTGAGTCAACTCAGTCACACAAAAACAACAAAACTGTAAAAAAGGATGAACAAAACCTTCAAGACTTACTGGATTATTTAAGGAGACCAAACATATGACTCATTGGCATCCCTGAAAAAGAGAGAGAGAAAACAAACAATTTGGAAAACATAGTTGAGTATACTGTCAAAGAAAATTTTCCCAGCCTCACTAGTGAACTTGACATTCAAATTCAGGAAATTCAGAGGACCCTCGTGAGATATTACACAAGGTTACCATTCTAAAGATACATAGTCATCAAATGCTCCAAGGTCAATGTGGAAGAAAAATATTAAACGCAGCCAGAGAGAAGGGGCAGGTCACCCACAAAGGGAACCAAATAAACGTAAATAGAAACAGCAAAGGGGACATTACCGTGGACTCCACAGAAATAATTTAAAAAAAAAAAAACCCTCAGAGACTATGGCAAACACCTCTTGGACACAAACTTGAAAACCTAGAAGAAATGGATAATTCCTGGAAAATATATTCTCCAAAGGTCGAACCAGGAATAAACTTAAACCCTAAATAGACCAATAACGAGTTCTGAAATTGAATGAGTAAATAAAACCTATGAACCAGAAAAAACCCTGGAACAGATCGACTCACAGCCAAATTCTGCCACATGTATAACAAATATCGGGTGCTAATCCTACTGAAACTATTCCAAAATATTGAGAAGAAGGGACTCCTTCCTAACTCATTCTATGAGGCTAGCATTATTCTGATATCAAGACTTGGCAGAGACATAACATAAAAAGAAAACTTCAGGGCAGATATACCTGATGAGCATAGGTGCAGAAATTCTCAACCAAACACTAGCAAACTGAATCCAGCAATACATCCAAAAGCTAATCCACCACAATAAAGTAGGCTTTATTCCTGGGATGCAAGATTGATTCAACATACACAAATCAATAAATGTGATTCATAAACAGAGCTAAAAATGCAAACCACATGTTCATCTCAATAGATGCAGAAAAGCTTTCAATAAAATGTAATGTCTCTTCATGTTAAAAACTCTCAACAGATGAAGCATCAAAGGAACACACCTCAAAATAATAAGAGCCATCTATGACAAATGCAGAGTCAACATCATACTCAGTGGGCAAAAGCTGGAAGCATTTCCCTTGAGAACCAGAACAAGACAAGGATGCCCACTCTCACCATTTCTATTCAACATTAGTACTGGAAATCCTAGCCGGAACAATCAGGCAGGAAAAAGAAACAAAATGCATCCAAATATGAAGACAGGAAGTCAAACTATCTCTTTTCACAGATTATATGATTTGATACCAAGGAAATCTTACAGTCTATGCCCAAAAGCTCCTGGATCTAACAAACAGCTTCAGCAAAGTTTCATGATACAAAATGAATGTAAAAAAAATCAGTCAGCTTCCAAAAGCAATCGCAACAAAAACAAAAAGTTGACATGAGAGGGACCTAAGTAAACTAAAGGGCTTCTGCAAAGCAACAGAAACTATCAACAGAGTAAACAGACAGCTTACGGAAAGAAGAAAATATTTACAAACTATACATCTGACAACGGTCTAATATCCGGAATCTGTAAGTAACTTAAAAGTTCAACAAGCAAAAAGCAAACAACTCCATGAAAAAATGGGCAAAGTCAGGATGTGGACCACGTGTTCAAGCAATTCATTAGGTTAACTGAGGGCAAGGCAGACGTGCAGTCCATCATTGGCCTGCAGTGCTTCTTCGCGATGTGCATGAATGAGGCCTTCCGTACCTCACAGTTCCCTGCTGTACTGGTGGAGCCCCCACCGATGAGCCTGCCTGGTGCTTGCCTGAATTCCCAGGAGCTGTTGGCTGGCCCTGGTGATGGCCCCTGAGGCCGGAGTCCACATGGCCAGCCCAGCCTAGCTTTGTTCTCTGTCCTGTGGCCCCATCCCCACTCGTCTGGTGGCCTGACTCCCACTCCCTTCTGGTCCCATCCCCCAGTTCCTCACGATATGGTTTTTACTTCTGTGGATTTAAAAAAAATTTCACCAGTTCAAAAAACAATGAGCAAAGGATATGAACAGACGCCTCAAAAGAAGACATACATGTAGCCAACAAGCATATGAAAAAATGCTTCACATTTCTAATCATTAAAGAAATGCAAATTAAAACCACAATGAGATATCATCTCACAACAGTTAGAATGGCTGTTATTAAAAAGTAAAAAAAAACAGGTCCTGGCAAGGTTATGGAGAAAGGGAATGTTTATACACTGTTGATGGAAATATAAATTACTTCAGCCATTTATTAATAAATAATCTTATTTATTTTATTAATATTATTTATCTCTTAATAAATAAATAATTTTATTGAAACCTTTTAAATTTTTTATTGAAAGCCACTGTGGAAAACAGTTTGAGGATTTATCAAATAACTTAAAACAGAACTACTATTTAACCTAGCAATCCCGTTAGTGAGTATACTGAGGAATATATATTGTTACACCAAAAAGACACATGCATTTGTATGTTATTGCAATACTATTCACTGCAAAGTAAAAAATCAACCTAGATGGCCATCAACTATGGACTGGATAAAGAAAATGTGATACATATACGCTATGAAATACTCGCAGCCATAAAAACAAATGAAATCATGTTCTTTGTAGCAACATGGATGGAGCTGAGGGCCATTATCCTAAGTGAATTAATGCAGGAACAGAAAACCAAATAGTGAATGTCATGGACATAAAAATGAGAACAATAGACACTATGCACTACTTCAAGGTGGAGGGTAGGAGGAGAGTCGGGGTCCAAAAACTGCCTATTGGGTACTAAGCTCATCACTGGATGATGAAAAAGTCTGTACACCCTATACCTGTGACACACAATGTGCATATGTTACAAACATGCACATGTGCTCTCTGAACCTTAAAATAAAAATTGAAATTTAAAAATTAATAATTAAATAAAATTATACTCCATAAAACAACACCCAAAACAAAATATTGCAAGTCTACATTTACCAAATCAGCATGGTATTGGTATAAACATAGACACATAGACCAATGAACAGAATAAGAAACCCAGAAATGAAGCCACATACTTACATCCAACTGATCTTTGACAAAGTTGACAAAAACCTACATTTGAGAAAGGACACCCTCTTCAAAAAACAGTTCTGGGGAAATTGGATAGCCGCATGCAGAAAAATAAAACTGAACCCCTGTCTCTCATCATATACAAAAACCAACTCTATATGGATTAAGGTATTGAATGTAAGACCTGAATCCCCAAACGTACTAGAAGAAAACCTATGGAAAACTCTCCAGGAGTCAAAAATATATGACTAAAACCTTAAAAGCATAGGCACCAAAAACAAAAATAGACAAATGGGACTTAATTAAACTAAAAAGCTTTTGTACGGCAAAAGAAATAATTAACAGAGTGAACAGACAACATGCAGAGTGGGAGAAAATATTTGGAAACTACGAATCCGTCAGGAGACTGACATCCAGAATATACAAGGAACTTAAACAATTCAACAGGAAATAAAACAAACAATCCTCTTTAAAAGTGGGCAAAGGACGTGAGTAAACATTTCTCGAGAGAAGATGTACAGCCACTATGAAAAACAGTACGGAGATTACTCAACAAACTAAAAATAGAATTACCACTTGATCCAATAATCACACTACTGGGCCTCTACCCAAAGAAAAAATCATCAATATATCAATATATCAAAGGGATATCTGCCCTGGCATGTTTATTGCAGCACTATTCACAAAGGCAAAGATATGGAATCAACCTAAATGTCCATCAATAAATGAATAAATAATAGACATGTGGTATATATATACAATGGAATACTATTTGTCCATAAAACAGAATGAAATAATGTCATTTGTCACAACATGAATGGAACTGGTGGTCATTATCTTAAGTAAAATAAGTCCCGGAATGAAAAGACAAATATCACATGTTCTCACTTACATGTTGGAGCTAAAAATTTGATGACATGGAAGTGGAGAGTGAGAAGATAGATAACAGAGACTGAGAAGGGTGAGTGAGGGGAAGGAGGGAGGATAAACAGAAGTAGATTAAAGGGTACAAACATACAATAAGATGAGATAAGTTAAATATTTGCTAGTATAGTAGGGTGACTGTACTTAACAAAAATGTATTGTACATGGGTGCTGGATACCCTAAATGCCCTGGTTTGATCACTACATATTACATACATGTAACAAAATTTTACATGTATTCCATACGTTTTTACAAATAATAAATAAATTAATTAAACCTTATTAAAATTTGAAAAAGAAAAACGAACAAACAGGCTGGGCTTGTTGGCTCATGTCTGTAATCTGAGCACTTTGGGAGGTCAAGGCAGGTGCATTGCTTGAGACCAGAAGTTTAACACCAGTCTGGGCAACACAGCAAGATGCCATCTCTACAAAAAATTAAAAAATAAAATTTATCCAGGTGTGGTGGTATGCACCTGTGCTACTCAGGTCATAGGTCATGGTCTTGCTCTGTCACCCAGGCTGGAGTCCAGTGGAGCGATCATAATTCACTGCAGTCTCGAACTCCTGGGCTCAAGTGATCCTCTAGCATCAACCTCCCAAATAGCTGGAACTACGTCTGCCTTTCTTTTTTCTTTCTTTCTTCTCTCTCTCTTTCCCTTTTTCTTTCTTTCTTTCTTCCTTCCTTCCTTCCTTCCTTTCTTCCTTTCTTTCTTTCTTTCTTTTCTTTCTTTTCTTTCTTTCTTTCCTTTCTTTCCTTTCTTTCCTTTCTTCTTTCTTTTTAGAGACAGAGTCTTGCTGTGTCGCCCAGGCTGGTGACTCCTAGTCTCAGATGAGGCACCTGCCTTGGCCTCCCAAAGGACTAGAATTACTGGCATGGGCCACCATGCCTGGCCTGTGTTTCTTTCTTAATTTTGTTCTGTTTTGTTTTTGCTTTGAGTTTATTCATGTGTAATATTATTTCTATTCTTCAAAGTAATTCATATACATAAAGTCAGATATTGCTGTAAGTTTCTAAAAGAAATGACATTTCTCTCATCTTCCTTTTCTACTTCTGAATCCTGTTCCGTAGTAGCAATTGCTTTCAACTCTTATTTTTTTCCTATGGTATTCTTCAGTAAACAAACTTATGCTGACATTTCTGGATTCTTTTTTAGTTTTAGGTATTATCTATTTATTTATTACTGGAGAATGTAAGGCTACAGCTCTGTCATGTATCTCCTTTACCAAAAATATATATGTTCTAATTTCCCCTCCATCTCTTTCCTATGTAGTTTTTTTCCCCACAGTTTTTGGATGTATTCAGTGTTTATATTATTATAGCCATTGAACCATGTTGCATGTGATGATTTTTTCCTTGCTTATATAACCTTTCTTATTTTTTTGGTAAGAATTCCTGTTTGGTGGTTTTCATAGTTATTTGTATGCCTATCAATTACTTCTGCCTGCACTCTCCAGAAACACTATAAAATCAATCTTACATTTTAAAAAATAATGTCAAATGCATTAGGCAAACTGTCAATTCTATTTTTTTTTTCTTGAAAAGCTATCCCTTCCGGATCCCTTGGTCCTTTTGCTCCGGTCTGGATGCGTTGTTCTCTCAGTCTGTTGCCTGTTACCCTGCAGATTCCTCACATCCTGGGACTTCACTAAACCATGATTCCAGGAATGCTGTGTAGCTTTCTTCTATACTACATCCCTTACTTCTTGTACTTTTTCTTTTCCATCTTTTGACACTCCATCCTTTATTTATTTACAGCGTGCACCATCTCTTCTAGTAGATTCATAAGAAAGAGGTCATAGAGGTAATGTTTTGACTTTACGTATCTGGAAATATGTTTATTTCATCTTTTTTAAATTGATAATTTCATGCTGAATTCTGGGTTACAGATCTTTTTTTCCCCTTAGTTTAGAAGACATTTCTCTACTGTCATCTAACTTTTTATGTTGTTTTGAATAGTCTGATATATTTCTCAATCATTTATCATGTCGTTGTGTTTATTCTGCTGCATGAAGTGAGAGATGGGAACTCTTTGATGTGGTTTGGCTCTGTGTCCCCACCCAAATCTCATCTCAGATTGTAAACCCCATGGGTTGAGGGAGGGACCTGGTGGGAAGATATTGGATCATTGGTGCAGTTTCCCCCTTGCTGTTCTCCTTATATATAGTGAACTCTCAAAAGATCTGATGGTCAAAGTATTTGGCAGTTCCCTCTATTCCTACTGCCTTGTGAGGAAGGTGCCTGCTTCTCCTTCACCTTCCATCATGATTTTAAGTTTCCTGAGACCTCCCCAACTATGTGGAACTGTGAGTCAACTTAACCTCTTTCCTTCATAAATTACCCGGTCTCAGGTATGTGCACAACATGCAGGTTTGTTACATATGTATACATGTGCCATGTTGGTGTGGCTGCACCCATTAACTCATCATTTACATTAGGTATTTCTCCTAATGCTATCCCACCCCCCCCCAACCCCATGACAGGCCCCAGTGTGTGATGTTTCCTTTCCTGTGTCCAAGTGTTCCCATTGTTGAATTCCCACCTGTGAGTGAGAACATGCAGTGTTTGGTTTTCTGTCCTTGTGATAGTTTGCTCAGAATGATGGTTTCCAGCTTTATCCACGTCCCTACAAAGGATGTGAACTCATCCTTGTTTATGGTTGCATAGTATTCCATGGTGTATATGTGCCACATTTTCTTAATCCAGTCTATCACTGGTGGACATTTGAGTTGGTTCCAAGTCTTTGCTACTGTGAATAGTGCCACAATAAACATACGTGTTCATGTGTCTTTATAGTAGCATGATTTATAATCCTTTGGGTATATACCCAGTAATGAGATCACAGGGTCAAATGGTATTTCTAGTTCTAGATCCTTGAGGAATTGCCACACTGTCTTCCAAAGTGGTTGAACTAGTTTACACTCCCACCAACAGGATAAAAGTATTCCTGTTTCTCCACATCCTCTCCAGCACCTGTTGTTTCCTGACTTTTTAATGATTGCCATTCTAACTGGTGTGAGATGGTATCTCATTGTGGTCTTGATTTGCATTTCTCTGATGACCAGTAATGATGAGCATTTTTTCATGTGTCTGTTGGCTGCATAAATGTCTTCTTTTGCGAAATGTCTGTTCATATTCTTTGCCTACTTTTTGATGGGATTGTTTGATTTTTTTCTTGTAAATTTGTTTAAGTTCCTTGTAGATTCTGGATATTAGCCCTTTGTCAGATGGGTAGATTGTAAAAATTTTCTCCCATTCTGTAGGTTTCCTGTTCACTCTGATGGTAGTTTCTTTTGCTATGCAGAAGCTCTTTAGTTTAATTATATCCCATTGGTCTATTTTGGCTTTTGTTGCCATTGCTTTTGGTGTTTATTCATGAAGTCCTTGTCCATGCCTATGTCCTGAATGATATTGCCTATGTTTGCTTCTAGGGTTTTTATGATTTTAGGTCTAACATTTAAATCTTTAATCCATCTTGAATTAATTTTTGTACAAGGTATAAGGAAGGGATCTAGTTTCAGTTTTCTACATTTGCCTAGCCAGTTTTCCCAGCACCATTTATTAAATAGGGAATCCTCTCCCCATTTCTTGTTTTTGTCAGATTTGTCAAAGATCAGATGGTTGTAGATGTGTGGTATTATTTGTGAGGCCTCTGTTCTGTTCCATTGGTCTATGTCTCTGTTTTGGTACCAGTACCATGCTGTTTTGGTTACTGTAGCCTTGTAGTATACTTTGAAGTAAGGTAGCATGATGCCACCAGCTTTGTTCTTTTTACTTAGGATTGTCTTGGCAATGTGGGCTCTTTTTTGGTTCCATGTGAACTTTAAAGTAGTTTTTTCCAATTATGTTGAGAAAGTCATTGGTAGCTTGATGGTGATGGCATTGAATCTATAAATTACCTTGGGCAGTATGGCTATTTTTCACAATATTGCTTCTTGCTATCCATGAGCATGGAATGTTCTTCCATTTGTTTGTGTCCTCTTTTATTTCGTTGAGCAGTGGTTTGTAGTTCTCCTTGAAGAGGTCCTTCTCATCACTTATAAGTTGGATTCCTAGGTATTTTATTCTCTTTGAAGCAATTGTGAATGGGAGTTCACTCATGATTTGGCTCTCTGTTTGTCTGTTATTGGTGTATAGGAATGCTTGTGATTTTTGCACATTGATTTTGTATCCTGAGACTTTGCTGAAGTTGCTTATCAGCTTAAGGAGGATTTGGGCTGAGACGATGGGTTTTCTAAATATAGAATCACGTCATCTGCAAACAGGGTAAACAGTCCCAATTTTTGTATGTAATTCTATAACAGTACAAAGTAACATTTGCTAATATAAAAATGCTAGATTGGGCAGGGTGTGGTGGCTCACGCCTGTAATCTCAGCACTTTGGGAAGCCAAGGTGGGTGGATCACCTGAGGTCAGGAGTTCAAGACCAGCCTGACCAAAATGGTGAAACCCCATCTCTACTAATGATACCAAAAATTAGCTGAGCATGGTTGTGGGTGCCTGTAATCCCAGCTACTCAGGAGGCTGAGGCAGGACAATCCCTTGAACCCGGGAGGCGAAAGTTGCAGTGAGCCAAGATTGCACCATTGCATTCCAGCCGGGGCAACAAGAGTGAAACTCTGTCTCAAAAAAAAAGGTGGTAGATTGGAATTGTATTAATGAAAATCAAATCAACACATTGAGGGTTTACCATGACAGTAGTTGGCATCAAGGGGATATAAAATAAACATATGATACCGTCTGTCTTTTCAAGGAGCTTGCCAACTTCTTGGGATGATAAAATGTACCCACTATTCATGTGAGAGAGTGAAAGACTTCATCAGAAGCATACAGAATATTATACATGGACTTGAAGAGAAAATCAGATGATTTAATGAAATTAAATAGATAAGGTATGTGCTTATGAATGAGAATGTACGAGTCAAGGTATGAATACAAGTTTAAACCTAAAATGGTTTGGTAAATAAAATACGTTGGCAACACTAACAATTTCTTACCTATTTTGTTCATTTCATGTCATCTTTTGTGTGTGTGTGTGTGTGTGTGTAAAGGAGGGATTGAAGGTATAGCAATAATCATTTCCAAAGAAATGTTAATAACTTGAGTATTTGCAGTCATTTTAGAAACAGGTATTGTGGACTTAGAATGGGTTTCTCTTCACATAAATTTTTTGAGTATATTTCAACTACATGATTTGAAGTGGAGTTCAGCCCCTGTGTCTGGCAAAGTTAGACTTAATTGGATTAGCAAATGCAATTCTAGAATTTTAAATAGCAAATTTGTGCACATTCTTGGCATTCTAAATTCATTGGAGGCATTGTGGAATGCTTAAAAGTGTCCAAAGGGTCCAGAGTAACCGATCTACCCACTCAGGCGAACATTTTGACCTAAGAGGAGACTGCATTTTAATTTCAAAATGTTTTGTAATTTTCAGTTTAACTCTATAGTTAGGCTCATGAGCCTAAGTGCATCAGAGACTATACCTCTTATTATTTTGTTCCCATTTACCATTTTCCCCATGTGATAAATGGATGCCAAATATAATTTTCATTTTCAGACACTTCAGTTCTCATTCATACTTCCTCTTCAGTGAAGTCAAAGAGTGATAGTATCCCATTCTCCCTCCTACCTTCATCCGTGGAATCCTGGGAGTTTAGCTGGCTTGCCTTTATGAAATTTTATTCTGGTGATCACCTTCTGATTCTTCCTCAGTGTTTAATTCAGGTCCACTGTTCTGCCATGAAACTTTTCCCAATTATTCTTGTCTATATTTGATATCACATCATCTGAATTTGTATTTTACTTACAGGTTCAGATACTTTAGCTTGTATTTTTTCTCTAATAATATGACATGTATTTGATGTGATCAATCCCCCTAGATTATGAAAAACAGTTTTCAAAGATGGCATATTACATAGAGAATGTAATTTGGCTGGTAATTCAGTACTTCATTAGACATATAAATTAGATGAATTAGTTTTATTGCAAATGATTGTACCAGTTGTAACTGCATTTGGAGTAATCTTAGGTAAGAATACTTGACTTCAAATCATATATGTTGCCCTAAAAGATACATGCTGCGACAGATTTTTGAAAGTAAAAAACATTTACATCCTGGAAGTTAATATTCCATCTCAGAAAAATATTTCCATTCCAGAATTCTTGCCGTTTATGAATAAAATGTCTTCAGTTGAACTATGTGTTTGGTGAGTGAAGTTTTTCTAAAGGAGAACGAACATCAAGATTTCAGCCTAATCTTTGGTCATTCTTTGCACACATCGTCCCCTTGTATCCTAACTTGACTTTGAGGTGGTGCCTGGATCTAAGCAAAGACTAGTAACACCTGTATCATTTTGCCTTTCCATTCAGTCTCAGTTTTCTATATTATTTTGGGTTTGAAGCCTCGTTTCTCTACACTTTCAATGAAAAAAGCAAGGAAGGAAGAAAGGAAGGGAGGCAGGGAGGGAGAGAATCATTCACCTCAAGTCATGTTTTGTGATGGTGTGGCTTTCTTGAAGATGGTCATAGTGAGCAGGTTATAGCTTAGAGCTTGGAGCCTTTTCTGCCTTTGTTTCCTCCTTCATTTTCCTGGAGTCGCCAATACATTTTTCCCCTTGTCTTATATGTAGTACGTTTATTCATATCTAGGACCTAGAGGCTCAGCCTCTCCTCTGAAACAGGCTTTATATATCTTATCTTCAAGAAAAGTGAGCCCTCTGCTTACAAGTGAGCTTCCTATTAGTAGCCAATAATTTTTTTTTTCAGATTTCTTAGCTTCTTTCAAATATCCTTAGAGGTAATTGGGACTACCTGACCTTATACATTTTATATTGAAGTAGAAGACACTTGGTCCTTGATTCCACGAGTGTCTTGTGTGTTTGAAGTATCATGTACTATTACCATAGGAGGTAACACTAAAAAAATGTTTACTTTGGCTATGCACAGATCTATCTATATTCCCCACAAAAACCCTATAATGTCATTGTATTCACTTCTTGGGGCTTCTGTTAAAAATTACCACAAACTGGGTGGTTTAAAACAACAAAAATATATTTTCTCACAGTTCTGGAGGCCAGAGGTCAGAAATTGAGGTATTCTAAGGGCAGCGTTATCTGTAAAGGCTCTAGAAGAGGATTTTTCCTTTCCTCTTCCAGCTTCTTGTGGCTCCAAGTATTCCTTGGCTTGTGACTAAATAAGTCCAATCTCTTCCTTCGTCTTCACATGGCCTTCTTCTCCGCTTCTTCCCATGCAACTCAACCCTGTGCATCTTTCAGAAGGCCACTTGTCATTGGACTTAGGACCCACCAGAAAATCCAGAACGATCACTTCTCAAAATTATACCTGCAAAGACATTTTTTCCAAATAAGGTCACATTCATAGGTTTTGGGGGTTAGGACATGGACAAATGGGGTCCACCACTGAACCCCCTATGGTAAGCTTATTTTATGGCTGAAGAAACCAAGATCTAGAAAATTTCCATAATTTGGCCAAAATTAGAAAGGCAGAATTTGAATCTGGATTAATCTCCCATCGAAATGTGTGCCATTTCTATCACACTGTCTCTTATGTGACACTGTCTGGATTGCATGTATGTCTTGAGTAGAGCTGGAAATTTGTAAACATGATAAACCTACCCTCACCAGGAGAGATGCCTATGGACTCTTCTTGGGAATATACCTGAAGTACAGTTATCTCAGTTATCCAATGTTAAAATGCTGATAAAGAACAGCAGCCTCCCAGCAAAGCAGCTCACTGCTGTAAACAGCATTTACATCATTCTCTTTCACATCAGAAAAACAGGCAGATGGTTTAACTCATGCATTTGGGTTATCAGCAGGACAGAAATTTCCACAGATAAAAGTAAACAGTGCTTTTTTAAAAACATAATTTTTATGGCTTGTTTTAATCTGAGTAGTTGTTCATCACTAAAATTCAGAAGACACTCTTAACTTGGTACATATGACATGTTGACCTAGACCCAGATGTCAGCACACAACCTATCTAAGTATTTTGATTTTAGCCTCAGCTGCCATTTTCCCTGACCTCTCTAATGGGGTTCTTTCATAATAACAGATATTTTGTTTCATTTATTGTTCCAAGAATGCAAAATTTCATCTTTTTTTTTTTGTATTCTGGGTTTATTTTCTCCTCTCTAGTTCATTTCAGTTCTTTACCTCAGCAACTGCACCAAATTGCATTGTAACAAAAAACATCAGGACTTTTGTAAAAGATGAAAATTAATTCAGTGATGTATGCTTTTGACTGATATTACTTTAGTCCAATTTTATAGCTAGGGAAGTGGGTTGAGAGGCAAATGACTTCATAAGTTAAAGGCACATTCTCAGAGATTTCCTGGCCATTGCTCTGAGGACCATTGTTGACTTTCTCTTGTTGAATATAACCCGTATAAAAATAGACTCTAAACTTTTTTTTTTTTTTTTTTGAGATGGAGTCCTCCTCTGTCACCCGGGCTGGAGTACAATGGCACAATCTCAGCTCACTGCAACCTCCGTCTCCCGGGTTCAAGTGATTCTCCTGCCTCAGCCTCCCGAGTAGCTGAGATTACAGGTGCCTACTACTGTGCCCAGCTAATTTTTGTATTTTTAGTAGAGACAGGGTTTCGCCTTGTTAGCCAGGTTGAACTCCTGACCTTAGGTGATCTGCCTGCCTTGACCTCCCAAAGTGCTAGGATTACAGGTGTGATAGTCTTTTTTATTCTTGCAATTGTCACACTCCCTAGCATCTGCTTAGCATTCTAGCAATTGCTCTGAGTATATTAAGTTGTTTAATAATTACTTTCTTCATGATTTTATGTTTTTTTAGAGTCTTTATGTTGATTATAGGCTGTGAATTATCTCCCAAGATACCCGGATTGTTGTTCTATTCACAATGGCACACAGTATGTCTACTGATAATAGTGTCCAGAGAGTGAAGTCCATGCTTTTCAGGAACAGGAAGCAAAGCTTGCTCATTTCCACTACATTAGGCTACCATTACCACAGCACTGCATGGTTTTAAAGATAATGGACTCCAAACTCAGGCCACCTGTTTTCAATCCCAGCTCTACTTTTTGGTCAGATTACTTAGCCTATCTGTCCCTCAGTTTTCCAACCTATAAAATGGAGATAATAGGCCGGGCGCTGTGGCTCAAGCCTGTAATCCCAGCACTTTGGGAGGCCGAGATGGGCGGATCACGAGGTCAGGAGGTCAGACCATCCTGGCTAACACGGTGAAACCCCGTCTCTACTAAAAAATACAAAAAGCTAGCCGGGTGAGGTGGCTGGTGCCTGTAGTCCCAGCTACTCGGGAGGCTGAGGCAGGAGAATGGCTTAAACCCGGGAGGCGGAGCTTGCAGTGAGCTGAGATCTGGCCACTGCACTCCAGCCCCCGCGACAGAGCGAGACTCCGTCTCAAAAAAAAAAAAAAAAAAAAAGGAGATAATAATACTATTATACCATGGAATTGGTGATGGTTAAGTGAGTTAATACTAGAATGAGAACAGTACCTTGAATAGAGTGATCACTAAATATGTATTTATTAAATAGGTAATTTTTTCCAGGATTACTCCTATTGCCATGTGTTGTTTGTGTGCACCAGTCTTGTCCCCTACCAATTCACTTTCCATTGAAACTTGAGTGACCCTTCTAAAGTACAAATAGATTATTTTACTTCTCTGCCTAAAAACTAATAGAGGGGAATTTCAGCTTTCAGCATTTATGAATTAAATGGTGCCAAACTAGACTTCTTGCATAAACATCTCAAGCAACTGACGGTTTTAAGCTTGCAATCTTAGAAAGGAGGGAAACTCATTAAGTGGGGTCCACAATTGCCAGTTCTCTGCCTGAGAACACTTTTCTGATTGCAGAATAGAAAGGTGGAGTTAAGCAGAGTACGGAGGTCCCACTGAGCATAGGAGCAGAGATCAGAGTTCTGGGTAGCTGAAGCAGCAGAAATATAATAGGTAAAACGTCATAGAAGAAGGAAGTGTCTCAGAAATTTGTGTGATGGAACACTTCAGGTTCATGACTGAGAGGGGGTTGTATAGGTTCAGGGCAGATTACCCAAGGCTTAACAGGTAGCAATTGCTATAGGGCTGAAAGGTGAACAAACATATTGGAGGTTAAGCAGTACCTGCAGATACTGGAGTTCCAGCCTTGCCAGAGTCGAGAAATGCCCTTCAAGCCTCTTTAACACCTCTGGAATTCACTTGAGATGGCAGAAAGACCATGTCTTAAGAGTAAAGATCATGCCTTAGAGAAAGATCTAATGTAGGATTATCTGAAGAAAGCCTAAAACCAACCTCTACCAAGATCCATAGAGAGACAGTTTGGAGGCTGAGTCTTACCAACGTAGAGGGGCTTGCAAAATACCTTTGGTTTTTCACAGTTCCTAACTGTTTTAGTTCATTTTCACGCTGCTAATAAAGACATACCCAAGACCGGGTAATTTGTAAAGGAAAGAGTTTTAATGGGCTCACAGTTCCACGTGGTTGGGGAGGCCTCACAATCATGGCAGAAGGCAAAGGAGAAGCAAAGGCATGTCTTACATGGTGCAGGCAAGAGAGCTTGTGCAGGGGAACTCCCATTTATAAAACCATCAGGTCTTGTGTGACTTACTCACTACCACGGGAACAGTATGGGGGAAACCGCCCCCATGATTCCATGATCTCCACCTGGCCCCACCCCTGACACAGGAGGATTATTACAATTCAAGGTGAGATTTGGGTAGGGACACAGCCAAACCATATCACTAATTAATGAAGCACAAAATCAATCCTAGACAAATTCTAGGGGGCAGCCAGAAATTGAATTTGTTGCTAAATAGGAAGCAAGGAAGATAGAATCCTAATTCTCTAAAATATAGTATCCAAAGCATCTAGTATTCAATCACAAGAGAAACAGAAATGTAATATATATCCCTCATCCAAAATGCTTGGGACCAGAAGTGTTTTAGATTTTGTATTTTTGCCAGACTCTAGAATATTTGCATATAGATAACAAGGTATCTTGGAGATGGGACCCAAGTCTAAACACAAAATTCATTTATGTTTCATATACATTTTATGCTCTTAGTCTAAACGTAATTTTATACAACAGTTTTCATAATTTGGGGCATAAAACAAAGTTTTCACTGTAACCTGTCACATGAGGTCAGGTGTGGAATTTTCCCTTTGTGAGGTCATGTTGGTACACAAAAACTTTTAGAATTTGGAGCATTTTAGATTTTTGATATTTGGAGTAAGGATGCTCCTCCTATACATACTCAAGAAAAGAAAAAATGTCAGTAACTGTAAAAATGGAATTGATTTTCTGTAAGATAATTCAATGAGAAATGATAGTCTTTTCCATATATGGTGCTAAAGCAGTTGGAATCTAATCTCCATATACAAACCAATTAGCTTCAACCATTACTTTATACCATAAACAAAAATCAAATTTAAATGGATTATAGATCTAAATGCAAAGATTATGACTATAAAACTTCTATAAGCAAAGGTAGGAAAAAAAATCAGTAACCAGAAAAGAAAATATTGATAAATTGGGCTTCTACAAAAATTAAAATAATCACTTTTCAAAAAAGACACTTAAGAAAATAAAAGGGCAGGCTATGTACTAGAAGAAAATATTTACCACAATGTAACTGACAAAGCACTTGAATCAACAATATATAAAGAACTCTTTCACAATTAATGGCAAACAATGTAAACAAATTTTACAAAAGGCAAAATAGAAATGGCCAATAATCATGTAAAAATGATGTTCAACATCACTGATCATCACAAAGGACAAATTAAGATCATAATGAAATACCACCACACACCTACTGGAATGACTAAAATTAAAATGACCAGTAATACAAAATGTTGACAAGAATGTGGAGAAATAGGAGCTCTCATACATTTACAGTAAGGTGTAAAATGGAGTGACCACGTTTCAAAAACAGTTTGCCAGTTTCTTATAAAGTTAAATGTACTTATCATGTGACCCAGAGATTCCACTCTTAGGTATTTACTCCAGAGAACTAACAACTTATGTCTATAAAAAAGGCTGGTACATGAATGTTTGTAGGAGCTTTATTGATAGCAGCTAAAATCAACCCAAATAAGGGTGGGTTCTAGTAAATGAATGATTGGATAAACAAATTAGAGTATATCATATAATCAAATCCTACTCAGCAATAAAAAGAATAAGCTACTGAGATACACAACAGCATGGAGGAATCACATAGATGTTATACTTAGAAGAATCTGTTTATATTAAATTCTAGAACAAGTAAAACCAATCTATAGTGAAAGGAAGCAGAGCAATTTCTACCTGTCTCAAGGGGTGTGGAGGATGGAGGGGAGATGACCACAAAGAGGCACTAACAAATTTCATCAGGAGGTGGAAATGTTCCATACTTTGATTGGGTTGCAAGTTACATATGGAAACATTTTTCAAAATTTATTTGACCTTAAGGGTGTGCATTATTGAACATAAATTACACCTCAATTCAGTCCATTTTTTAAAAATTAAATCTTTCTTAACCTGACTTCCACCCTTGTCGGCAGCCAAATCTATAGGTGTTTCAACTTGAACTTTAAGGTTTTCCTTTTTGGGATGTTTCTCCATTTCTTACCTTCAAGTTTTGGGATATAATGTTCCTATTACCTGATCATCTTTTTACTTCTTCTTCACTTATAACCCCAGATTGGTTAAGTATTCTTCCTGTTCCCACAGCACTAGAATAATGCTCAGTAGAGAATATATCACATTTTATTGTTTTTGCTTAGTTAATTGCCTGCCTTTCCTGTTACACTGTAACCCCCGCCCCCTTGCCCCGCCCCAAGTACAGGAACTGTGCCTGCTTTGTTCCCCACCATACATACCCCAACCTTGGCTTATAGCAGGCACTTAAAAAATACTTGTTGAATGAATGAACCAATAATGAACAAAGGAGCTCACATAAACTTCCTGAGATCTTCAGGTAGATTCTCAGTGATTTCTGAGAAGGTTCTGTTTTCTAAGGGCAATTAGTTGAGGGTTTCCCACTCTAAGTGAATGTTATGTTATTTTTGGTATGGCACCTTACATTTTATTGTAGATATTTTCTTCTAAATTGTATTTCTCAGAAGCCACCGTTTTTGTAGGAGCAGTGAGTCACTGAAATGCAATTCTTGGCTGTGCCTTGCCCCACCATCCTGTCCCCCCAGCTAGCCAGACCAAACATTCCATATTAATTGTGTTTTTGATTGTCTAAAGGATTTCTTTTAGATTGTTCATCACGGTATTTTATAGTCTTCTTCTACTCCAAGAAGTGTAGCATGTTCTTCTCTTCTTATAATATCTTTTACCTTTTTGCAAATGCTTTTGAAAAATAAGCATCCAAAATATATATAAACTATATAGATGAAATCTAATAAGATAGATTCTTATTTATCCATGCCACTGTTTCTTATGTCTTTTATTCTATTTTTTGACATGTAGATTCAGAGCTTTTAGGATAAACAATGCCATTTCGTTAAATTCAAAATATTAGATAAAAGTAATACCATCTCTTCAACTTGCTTAGAGATTGGTGTGGACTTAAAAATAAACCAACCATTGTGCACTCTGGGAAACAGTAAAGTCATATCCAGGACACTAAATGACGGAGTCTGCAATGCTATATACATTATGTCTAGTTATTAAACATCCCTCTAAGATAGGCATTAATACTCTCATTTTACAAACAAAGATAATGAGCCACAAGGCAGTAATGTTTTCAAGGTCAAAACTAAGTGACTGAGCCAAATTCCAGGCCTGTGAGACTTTTAAGCCTATGCTTTTCATATGCACCACATTGCTCTCCTTAGTCTGCAGAGGGAAGGAAATGAAGGAAGGAAGAATGACCCACAGTTTTCCAGCTAGGCAGACTGCATGGCAAGTGCTGGTGCCCATATTCTGAGACTAAGAATGTAAGCAGAGGGGCAGGTTTGGAGAACATGATATTTGGAGGTGTCTGAAGATCAGTGTTTGATGACCCTGAGACAGAGATGCCTATAGGTCATTATATCCAGCTACTGCAGGCGGTTGGGAATGAGAGTCCAGAGTCCACAGTATAGGCCTGGGCTGGAAATGAGGATGTGAACACCATCAATACCTATCTAGTGGCTGAAACTCTTGAGTATTACTGAATCATACCAAAAGAGTATATAGATTGAGAAGAGGCTTAAGCATCTATTATTGATTTATTGCTTTCTGGATCCCTTTTTGTGTACCTTATAAACGAATCTAGCCGGGCACAGTGGCTCATGCCACTTATCCCAGCACTTTGGGAGACCGAAGTAGGAGGACCACTTGAATCCAGGAGTTTGAAAGCAGCCTTGGCAATACAGGGAGAACTCATATCTAAAAACAAACAAACAAACAAAAAGCCTAGCTGAGTGTGGTGGCATGCACCTATATATAGTCTCAGCTATAGGTGCATGGAGGTGGGAGAAGCTAAGAAGTATAGAAGCCAAGGTGGGAGGATTGCTTGAGACCGGGAGGCAGAAAGAAAATGTAGTGAGCCAAGATCACACCACTGCATTCCAGCCTGGGCAACAGAGCAAGACCCTGTCTCAAAAAAATTGGATTCATTCATTTAACAAATATTGATTAGTTACTGGGTATCAGTTACGTGCTTAACAGTAGGCTAGGCTCTATGGCAAATGGAAAGGAAGAGAATATAATTTCTCCTCTGCAAGAGCCTGCAATCTGGTTGGCAAGTTTGCATATATTTATATACCAAGTGCCATATAGACTGTGGACAGGATCAGCATGTTTTATGCTCCTGGAAATGTTTCAAGGAAACTTTGGGGATCTCATAGCAAATCATCCCAAAGCATCCAAAAGGTGCAACATAAATATTACTGATATCAGTTCTTCCCAATTTGCTACTTCTCTATTCTCCTCTTCCGAAGCTGTTCTTTCTTGAGCATTGTATACTTTAAGCCCATTTATTTTAAAGCCAAAGAATGCAGCTGGGCCTCAGGAAAGCTGGAACTTGGAATTGCAAAGCTGTAGGGAGACCCACGCATGACCTCACTCCATCTCCCATCTCTGCTTCTTACTGCATGTCTGATTCATTCTTCTCTCTGCAGAACTTCTGTCTCTGCTCCAAAACCCGGCTGACAAAATATAACAATTCCAATTAGAATATGGCTACTCAGTGTTTTCTTGGTCTTGAGTCCCTCTTGGTTTTCATCTCTTCTTGACACTGTGTGCGTATTATTTTTAATCCTTACGACAATCCTTAAAGACTGAAATTATTCCTTCTGCATTACACATGAGGAAACTAAGGCTGGGAGAGATTGTGAGCCCCTGAGTCACTATCATCTGTTGGGGATTAAAAGATGGAGAGACAAAGTCCCTGCCCTCATAGAATTCAGTAGTACAGTGGCAAAGCAGGTAGTCGTCATCTTATACACATAGTCATAGAATGATCACTATAGCATTCTGCAAGAATTGCTATCATAGCTATGTGAACAAAGAGTTGTAGTAAGACAAAGAATGAAGGCTGGGCAATCAGGAGAATCACTGTAGAAAGGACACTTAAACAAAACTTGAAAGGATGTATGGCTCTCCAGGTAATAAAGGTGGGGGACATGACATCTTAGTCAGTAGGAATCTTAGGTGTAGTGATAGACTCATAGGAGTACTTACTGTAAACAGGAAAAGTAGTGCTGTTTGTGTTTCTCTTTGAACCCACGACTCACCTTCTGAGCTGGCAGCCCAAGCACAGGTGCACTCGTGGCAAGCCTGGCTATAGATCCTGCTGAAATAGTTCAAAATGATCTCATTTCCAATAAGCCAGAGAAGAGAACGCTGGAGACCAATATTTGGTATAAAAATTTATCCTCTCTCTTGCTCTCTAGTTTTTTCTCTCTCTTTCTCCTCCTTGCACCCCCACCCCAACCACAATATAAATCAGCCCAAAAAACAATGTGGGCTTTGGCAGTAATTACTGTTAGTTTTGAGTGCTGACTACATACCAGACATTTGCATTACAAAAGCTGCTTGTGTGGTACGTTACACTTTTTCTCAGGATATCATCAAGTATACTTATGTTGTCTCTATCTTATGGCCTGGATCATACAGCTTTGCACAGACTTTAGATTTTAGATAGATAGTCATGTGAGATAACATGACTCTAGATTTTGTACAGACTGATTCGATAACATATAGGTTACAGAGTCTTGCATATGTCTCTTCAGAAATAAGGTTGAAACATAGATGCTATCTATACCCACAGCAGCCAAAGACTGTCTCTGGCTGGCTGTAAATAGAGAAAAGTACTAATAGTTTCTGCTGCTTACAAGGTGCATTTCCCCATAGCTAAGTATACCCTCAAAAATGTTTAAATCAAAAGTTTTTTCTTAAGCCATATGAAATCCTAATAAACAAGAAATCACTTAAAACGTTGTATTTAAGTTTCAGTAGAATTACTCCCAAACATTTATAAACTCATTCTATTCCTCAAGCTCTGAAGAAGGTGGGTGTGTATTTCTCAAGAAACCTCTTTCAGCTTACAACTTGAATGTCTTTTTACATGCTATTGTTATCAGAAGCAGTCCCATGTTTTTCTGAACCCTAGCTAAAGGTCTTGCTGGGTCAGGACATAAAAAATATTGCATATACTAAAATGCCTCATTTTATCTAATATAACTAAAAATTAACTAGTTCAGGACTCAGATAAAAGCAAGCACAAGTGCATTTATGTGTGTCATTGATTGAGGCTGCCTCACTGGCACTCACCACCATTGGATACATCATATAATGACAGCAGATACATTTCTTTTCTCTTTTTTGTCCAGGTAATCATGTTTCCATAGTAAAAAACTGAAATAAATATATATATATATATGTGTGTGTCTGTGTGTGTGTGTGTGTGTGTATATATATATAAAGGTAAAAGTAAATTTTATTGTGATATATATATAAAAGTAAAAGTAAATTTTATTGAGAGATATATATATATATATATAAAGGTAAAAGTAAATTTTTCTTCTTCACCACTACCTCCAGCCATCTAGCCCCTTCTCCAGAGGCAATTACCATACCCAAACTTGATCTATCCTTCCAGAGATATTATGCATATATATATATATGTATATGATGTATATGTACTTTAATTTTATACAAATGGTGGCACGCAATATACACCCCTTTGCATCTTGCTTTTTCACCTAATGTATCTTGGAGTTACTGCTTATTTGTATACGTAAATCTGCCTCATTTCATTTAATTGCTTCTTAGTATTCAATTATTTCATTGTGCTGTAATTTATTTACCGGATTTCTGTTGATGAAAATTCATGTCATTTCCAATATTTTGCCAGTATAGACAATGCTGCAGGGAATATGCTTTGCATATGTATGGGAATATTTAAATTGCTGGGTAAATTGCTGGAAGCAGAATTGCTATGTTAAAGATGGGGCAGAGGTGAAAGGGTATTTATTGAGTAAAAGTTCAGAAATGATTAGAGGTTGTATACCTTAGCTTAGCTCTGTGTCTCTCATATTCCTGCCTCTGTCAAGTGGATTCATTAGCTGAGACTATTCAGACACTACAGTACATCTCATTTCCACTTTCTTCCCAGTACTCTGAATCCCTTCATCTTTTTAGCCTGCTTGCTTCATCAACCCTCAAATCTGGATCAAACAAAACACCTGCCTTCTTCATTGCTATACCTAGACTGCCAAGTATTGGTGGGGAAACGCATGTATCCTGGCCCTATTACAAATTTATATTTTCTGAAATACAAATCTATACTACTCAGAAATCCTTTTACTTACGACTTACTGTGCCCCCATTTCCAACACTGGCCATTCCACTGGCTGAGCCATATTCACAAACTTCCCTTCCTCCTCTCACCACTCTCACTCTCAGGAAGTGACTTGGTTTCCTACCTCTTAGACAAGGATCTCATTATGTAATGATTCCCTCAATTTTTAGTTTATTTTTACCTTCAAAGTTCGTACATAAAATTCTCAGATGATCTCGAATCACGAGCCTCCTTTTACTATTCATTTGTAACCCTACCATATACCGCTTATTCCTGCTGCATCTCTACTTATTTATTACCCCAGCCAGTAAATACATTCTTTTTTTTTAATCTTTTGTTTTCTTTTTTATTGTCCTTTAAGTTCTAGGGTACATGTGCACAACGTGCAGGTTTGTTACATATGTATACATGTGCCATGTTGGTGTGCTGCACCCATTAACTCATCATTTACATTAGGTATATCTCCTAATGCTATCCCTCCCCCCTCCCCCCACCCCACAACAGGCCCCGGTGTGTGATGTTCCCCTTCCTGTGTCCAAGTGATCTCATTGTTCAATTCCCACCTATGAATGAGAACACGCAGTGTTTGATTTTCTGTTCTTGCAATAGTTTGCTGAGAATGATGGTTTCCAGCTGCATCCATGTCCCTACAAAGGACATGAACTCATCCTTTTTTATGGCTGCATAGTATTCCATGGTGTATATGTGCCACATTTTCTTAATCCAGTCTGTCATTGATGGACATTTGGGTTGGTTCCAAGTCTTTGCTATTGTGAATAGTACTGCAATAAACATACGTGTGCGTGTGTCTTTATAGCAGCGCGATTTATAATCCTTTGGGTATATACCCAGTAATGGGATGGCTGGGCCAAATGGTATTTCTATTTCTAGATCCTTGAGGAATCACCACAGTCTTCCACAATGGTTGAACTAGTTTACAGTCCCACCAAAAGTGTAAAAGTGTTCCTGTTTCTCCACATCCTCTCCGGCACCTGTTTCCTGATTTTTTAATGATCACCATTCTAACTGGTGTGAGATGGTATCTCATTGTGGTTTTGATTGGCATTTCTCAGATGGCTAGTGATGATGAGCATTTTTTCATGTGTCTGTTGGCTGCATACATGTCTTCTTTTGAGAAAATGTCTGTTCATATCCTTTGCCCACTTTTTGATGGGGTTGTTTGTTTTTTTCTTGTAAATTTGTTTGTGTTCTTTGTAGGTTCTGGATATTAGCCCTTTGTCAGATGAGTAGATTGCAAAAATTTTCTCCCATTCTGTAGGTTTCCTGTTCACTCTGATGGTAGTTTCTTTTGCTGTACAGAAGCAATATTCACACTTCTGCAGCCTCCGCTGCTGATACCCAGGCAAACAGGGTCTGGAGTGGACCTCGAGCAAACTCCCATAGACCTGCAGCTGACGGTCCTGACTGTTAGAAGGAAAACTAACAAACAAAAAGGACATCCTCACCAAAACCCCATCTGTACGTCACCATCATCAAAGACCAAAGGTAGATAAAACCACAAAGATGGGGTAAAAGCAGTACAGAAGCTGGAAATTCTGTAAATCAGAGCGCCTCTCCCCCTCCAAAGGAACGCAGCTCCTCGCCAGCAACGGAACAAAGCTGGACGGAGAATGACTTTGACAAGTTGAGAGAAGAGGACTTCAGACAATCAAACTTCTCTGAGCTAAAGGAGGAATTACGAACCCAGCACAAAGAAACTAAAACCCTTGAAGAAAGATTTGACGAATGACTACCTAGAATAACCAATGCAGAGAAGTCCTTAAACGACCTGGTAAATACATTCTTTTTGTTTGTTTGTTTTGAGACGGAGTTTCGCTCTTGTTGCCCGGGCTGGAATGCAGTGGTGCGATCTTGTCTCACTGCAACCTCCACCTCCTGGGTTCAAGTGATTCTCCTGTCTCAGCCTCCAGAGCAGCTGGAATTACAGGCACCCGCCACCACGCCCAGCTAATTTTTATATATTTTTAGTAGAGATGGGGTTTCACCATATTGGCCAGGCTGGTCTCAAACGCCTGGCTCAGGTGATCAGCTTGGCCTCCCAAAGTGTTTTTGTTGTTGTTTTTGTTTTCCCTCCCTCTACCCTTTATTCTCCTCCAGTAATTGCTTCCCATTTCTCCCCAAATAGTATTCTTAAGAGAGCAAGTCAAAGAATAGATATTTCTACTGTTTCATTTCCAATCTACTTGTCCATTCACTGAAGAACAGGTACTCTCTCTACAATATCACTGAAGCTGCTCTTGCCAAGGTCCCCAAAGAAGGTCAAATTTCCAGTGCTTTTGAGCAGTCCTAGGCATGACCATACTTGAATTTTCTTCAATATCTGTTACTGTTAATGCACCCCTACCCCCACCTACCTCTAGCGGAATTTCTGTTGTTTTTCTAATACTCCCTCTTTTGGTTTTCCTCTTATTTATTTTTCTTTTCCTCTTACTTATTTTTCTTTTCTTTTTACAAAAATTATTTTTCTGATTTCTTTCTAACTTTCGGTCTTTATGTCCAATGTCCCTATGATTAAGCTGTTATTTTATTCTCATACTTTATTCTTTCCATAGATGATCTCATTTACTCCCTAGCTTCAGTGATCACCTATATGCTGATGACTCACAGAGCCTGTCCAACCCTCTCTCCTGGGCTCCAGACAATATTTACAACTGCCTTCTTCTTCTTGGTTGACTCACAGATACCTGAAACATAACATGTCCCAAATTGAACTCCCTTTTCAGCTCCCCACCCCATTTCCCGAGGCTGTCCTTCCTCTCCATCATCCACCCAGTTGCTTAGGCCAGGAATCTTTAAGTCATCTCCTTTTGCTTTCCCTCTTCTAGCCACACCTAATCAGTCACTAAATTCTGTTGTTTCTATCTCCTAAATACCAATTGAGTCCATTCCTGTATTTCCATTCCCATGTGACTGCCTTAGTTTTATTCCTTATAATTTCTGAACTATTTCAATAATCTGCTAACTGGACTCTATCAAATTACATGTTTGTAATTAAACCACTTCACACTGCTTGAGAGAGTTTTTAAATGGCTTATCTTATATTACTCCCTTACTTTATTTGCTGGATCTTCATTGCCTTCAATACAGTTTGAACTTTTCACTACATCTTACATTTTATTTGTTTCTCTAGCCTTATTACCTTTGACCCTTCAACATAGATTACATGCTAGTCTTTAAAGTTGGATTGCCTCAATATTCCTTTTCTTTCTATCTGTGAATGATTGTTCATGCTATTGCATTGATCTTCTTCATCCTAGAGAATATCTGTTGATCTTTCAAACCCAGATCAAGTGATTTCACCACCATGGTTTCTTTTTTTTTGAGACGAAGTCTTGCTCTGTCGCCCCAGGCTGAAGTGCAGTGGCACAATCTCAGCTCAGCGCAACCTCCACCTCCAAGGTTCAAGTGATTCTTCTCCCTCAGCCTTCCGAGTAGCTGGGACTCCAGGTGCATGCCACCACCGGCTAATTTTTGTATTTTTAGTAGAGATGGGGTTTTGCCATGTTGGCCAGGCTGATCTCGAACTCCTGACCTCAGGTGATCCACCCGCATCAGCCTCCCAAAGTGCTCCATAGATTTTTTTATGTGTGCATTTTAAAAATTTATTTGTATATTTCCTCCATGACACTACAAGGCTTTCCTGGGAATTGGTGATGTTTTATTCATCTACATATCCGTAATATCTTTCACAATTATTTGCACTGAGAAGGCATCCAAAAACATGTTCATTGAATGATGTTCCTATGTCTGGTCCTTCTTCTTCTTTCTTCATTCTATTTTATACCATTAAATTAGCTTTCCTAAAATAATGCTGTAATTATGTAGAGTTATTTTCCATTTTCAACTTTTCAAGGGACTCTCCTCACCTGTAGGGTAATGTTCAAACTCCTTGACATGGTGCTTGAGTTCCTTACAACCTATTTCCTCATATATCTTCCCAACATCACTCTTGGTTTCTCCATAAACATCTTTTACCTATTAACCAGGGTGATCTATTTTATATTCTTCAAATCCTCCATGTGAATTTCACTTCCTTTTTAATGTTCAAATTATCCTAGGGTCAAATGATCTTTCTCCTTTCTATCTTGTACAATCTCACTATCTCAGTAATTCTTCATGGTTAAATCTAAATCTAAACCTCCATAAAATTTCCACTGACCATTCTCTCAGTATAAATCACTTTCACCCAGCTATCACAGCATTTGACTGATCGCTGTGTTCAGCATTATTTTTTTGTTTATGGCTAATTATCTCTACTATTGGTGAAATTTTAACTTATGCAGATCTCATTATATGACTAATTCAAATGCCTCAAGAATAGGGACTACAGTCTCAAAAGTATTTGTTGAATAAATGCTTTTATTACCCCTTCCATCATTGATCAGGACTATTGTGATTTTTTTCATTTTTTTCTCACACCTAGTATGACAATGTAATGATATCCTTATTTAACATACATGGTTTTAGTCTTGTCCAAGTTTTATGGGTATTTTTGCTTATTCTGACCATTTCCTATGTTATTATTTTCCACTGATTCCTGATTTTCTGTCTTCATGACTGATGGCCTTTAAAAAAATGTAGCCCTTGCTTTTTAACTTCCCAATTCCATCACCTTCCTCTGCACTAAGCCAATGGCTGAGATTATGATGATGAGAAGAAAAAAGAAAAGGAGGCATTAGCCTAAATGCTAGCATGCCTCAAAGTACAAGAGTTTGAGGTGTGTGTGTGTCTGTGTGTGTGTGTATGTCTGTGTGTGTATATATATGTGGACAATGTTATGAGCAATGTGAATTTTATAAATACAACATGTTCAATAAGTAGAGATAGAAAAAACTGTCGCTCTCATTCATATCCCAAGATATGAAAGGAGCATGTGGTCACCAGATGTGATAGAATGTCAGGACCCCACTGTCCCAAACCCACTAGGTCTCTTTTGAATGCTACCACCCAGAGATTGAACAGAGACCATCCCCCCAACACACACACACACGTACACACACTCTCACACACACACACACACACACACACCTCATTTCCAAGACCATGTCTCCAGAGTCATGGCCATGTTTTTTTTCTTTTTTAGGCTCACTGCTTAAAACAGAACTTCATTTTACAATAATGGTGAGGTATTTGGGTGCTCATAGCATTAGTTATTATTTGACTGTTCAGCTTTCTCAAACTTGAAGAAAACAAACAATTTTATTAAAAACTTGTGTCACCTTCACGGCGTATTACTTGGCCTCCCTCCTGTTAGCCTTTCTAGACCTCCAGGCCCAGTTCAAGCTCCTTTCCTGCAAATCTTGTGCCTGTCCCAGCTTCTGTTCTCACATGCTGAGCATCAGTGCCCAGTTCCACTGTTTCCTTTGCCAGATGCAGCCAGCTTTGCAAATGAAATTATACTTTTGAACCAGATGAGTTTGGCTTGGTGATTGGCCCTGTGCAGGGTATATAATTTGAGTCAGACTTATGAAAAGTTTGGTGAATTTGGCACCATCTTTGAGGAGTGTGGACTGTCTTAAAACTCCAGAGAGAAACCTTCAGGATCTCAGACATTCCATCTTTTGTGGGCTTCCAGAAAAGGCCACCCTCAGTTGGCATAGGAGAGAGGGCTCATTTTCAAACTATTTAAGTCATGTTGTGACTAGAAGTTGAAGTCTGGTGCAAAATCATGAAAACTGAAGAGATCATTTGCACTAATGCTAGAATAAGCAGCTTCACTGTATAAGAACTCTGGTTTAGACGATCTAGGAAGATGATATTTCTACCACTGAAGTAGAATTCTGCTGAAGAGTTTGTTTTAAGCCATTTGTATATCATAGAATAATTGTCATTTCTAAAATGTGAGGAAAAAAACAGAGCTGAGTTAGTTTGTTGAGGGAATCCAATGACCTGTTCCTATTTATCAATTAAAAGGAATTTGTAGGTTCCAAGATGAGATTCCCCCTATGCTTCCTCCTTTTCTTGGCTTCAGTAGGAATCAGGCTTCTATTAGGATCTCAGTACTAAGGTCTAAGAATTTTTTCCACCCCAGATTTTTAAAGAATCATAAAGCAGCTTGAAAGAAAGCCTCACTCACTCACACCGAAACCTCCACTGAAAAATAAATAATTGAAACCATAGCTGAACATGATTAATGAAGATACATTATAATAATTTATAATAGTGTTTTTGGAGGGCTGTTTTTCCTCCATTTTTCCTCATCTGTCTCCCCTATTACCTCTCCTACTACACTGGAGACTAAGCAAAATGCAGATGTTAAGAACATAAAGATATCAAAGAGTTAGTTTTGGCTGAGTTGGCAGTGGCCACATTACAGATCTCAGATTTTCTCTCCTTTCATGTGGCTTTTTTGTAGGCTGGACAATAAATCTTCTACTACACATTTTATCCGAATGTGCTGCAGTGGATAAAAGAGAGTAACTACGGATAGGTCTACCAGAAACTTCTAGATCAGACTCATGCATGCACAGAGGACCCTTAAATATAGATGAGACTTTTTCCAATCTAACAAATGCAGTGTTTAAGATAATTTGGAAGGTTCTTAAAACAAATAATAGAAAGTCCTCCTTGTGCCTAATTACCACATGCATTTTCTTACAGAAAGCCATATAATTATAATTAGCAAATGCAGATTCTATTCACCAGAATATATCTCTACCTTGGGTGAAGTATTACCTTCTTAACATTCTAGCTGTACCACTTACCCCTTGTTTTACAAAGCCCTGATGCTTAAAAGTGTTTAATTATACGTGGGTGGTATAGATTCATCATAAAACACTGCTAAAAATGTGTTTCTTGTTTCAATTGTTAAAGCTCATTTTTTTTTTTTCTTTTGAGATGAAGTCTCACTCTGTCACCCAGACTGTAGTGCAGTGGTACCATCTCAGCTCGCTGCAACCTCCTCCTCCAGGGTTCAAGCAATTCTCCTACCTCAGACTCCCAAGTAGCTGGGATTACAGGCACGTGTCACCACACCTGGCTAGTTTTTGTATTTTTAGTAGACTCGGGGTTTCACCATGTTGGCCAGGTTGGTTTCAAACCCCTGACCTCAAGTAATTTGCTCACCTCGGCCTCCCAAAATGCTAGGATTATAGGCATGAGCCACTGTGCTCAACCAGTTGTTAAAGCTCTTATCTAGAAAACAAGAGCTTCTGTATTTTTATCTCGAAAGAGTATATTTAGACCAGGCATGCTGGCTTACACCTGTAGTCCCAGCACTTTGGGAGGCTGAGGTGGGCAGATCACTTGAGGTCAGGAGTTTGAGACCAGTCTGACAACATGGTAAAAGCCTATCTCTACAAAAAAATTTAAAAATAGCTGGGTGTGGTGGAGCTCACCTCTGGTCCCTTCTACTCAGGAGACTGAAGTGGGAGGATTGTCTGAGCCCAGGGAGGACAAGGCTGCAATGAGCTGTGATCACACCACTGCACATTGCACTCCAGCCTGAGCAACAGAGCAAGACCCTGTCTCAAAAAAAAAAAAAAAAAAGAGAGAGAGAGAATATATTTAGATCAATGATTTTTCAACTTTGACTGCACATTAAAATCACTTGAGAAATTTTTAGAAATTCTAATGCCCAGGCCATACACCAGACCACTTAAATCAGAATTTTAGAACATGGTACCCGAGGATTAGTAATTTTCTAGCTCCGTCGATAATTCCAGTGTGCAGCCAGGGTTGAAACTACTAATTTAGAAAGGTAAAATGTTCCGATAAAAAGAGCAAGGGCTGTGGAATCAGCCAGTTCTTTGGTTGTCCATTCTATTTTCAGCACTTCATTCATTTATTCAAATATAGTTTAACACCTAATAAAAAATAAAATGCCTAACATAGGCCACATACACCAGGACATACAAAGTATAGTAATATTGTATGTTAATCAAAGAATTTATGAATGACATTATATAGATATAGAAAATAAATGTTGTTATTAACTTAATACAATTGTATTTTAAGTGCCTTGATGTGCTTGAGGGTTAAATTATATACGTTGTATTTCTAAAGATGACAAAGCCAAATAGACATATCTCATCCTTTGAGTCTTTTTAACACTTTGTACTTCCTTTAGAGTGATTATTTTAATTTCATCTTGGACTGTATACATATTACCTTTATCACTGCATGAAAAGTATTACCTTCATCAGTGCACAGTAAGCTTCTTGAGAACAGAAGATCTTTCTTACTCTCTCTGGTATCTTCCTCTTAGACTGGTGCCTTTTTCTCCATGATGCGGCTTATTTTTCCTGAAGCCAATGTTATAAACAAATTGTGTTGTATTTGTTTGGTTATATTTGGGAGATTATTAAAGACAGGGATTATAAATTATATATCCATGTGGGGTGTGTGTATTTGTCTGTGTGTGTGGATGTGTTTGGAGAGAGAGAAAAAAGAGTTTCTGTTAAAGAAAACTATGCTCCTTGGCTCATGGTCTCTTGCAGTAGGCATTTTCCTGAGGGTTGACAGAAGACTGATTTTGTGGGTGGTCTGCCATACTGAATTTTGGATCTAAGATCTCAGCTCCAAGGCCTTCATCCTCCATAAAGCCAGCAGACGGTACAGTCCATCAACGCCTAATTACTTCCTAGTAGTTTGAACCCACAATCTTTTTGGTTTGGTACCAGAATCAACTTCTGAAGACATTGAAGAAAGAATGTCTGGAATTGGGAACCTAAATATGTGGACTTTCCTTTGAGATGTGATTGATCAGAAGAACATTTGCTATCCACAGTGTGCTTACAGAAGACAACTTAGAGAAGGAAGGGTTTTAACCTCATGGCAACCATTCTTGCCCACTGAAACTTCTAACCTGATTGCTTTTTACTTTAGCCCCTATTTTTATCAATAATTTGAGGCGGAAACTAGTTAATTAAAAGGGTATAGTCCTTTTAACTGTCAATTGACTATACTAACCAAACTGCCCTAGATTTCACTTGTAGCTGAAGCCGCCACAGAGCTGAATCCCTCAAGCATCCTAAACTAATAGGGGAAAACCTGAGCTAAGGGTAAAAAGGGTTTCTGCAAATGGTCTTTGAAAGCAGATAATGTGTTTTCTAAAGAAGTAATGAAATAGAATAATGTATGTAGCTTTGCCTTGCTCTACTAAATTTATGGTCATGTAGAACCTATACAAATGGCTAGCTGAGATTAGGGATTGATATGGTTAGGCTTTATGTCCCCACCCAAATCTGATCTTGAATTGTAATTCCCAGGTGTTTAGAGAGAGACCTGGTGGGAAGTGATTAGATTATGATTGTTTCCCCCATGCGGTTCTCGTGATAGTGAGTGAATTCTCATCAGATTCGAAGGTTTTACAAATGGCAGTTTTTCCTGCACTGGCACACTCACTCTCTCTTGCCTGACGCCATATAAGACATGCCTCTTCCACTTATGCCATGATTGTAAGTTTCCTGAGGCCTCCCTAGCCATGCAAAACTGAGAGTCAATTAAACGTCTTTCTTTATAAATTACCCAGTCTCAGGTACGTCTTTATAGCAGTGTGAAAATGAACTAACAAAGGGACTATAGATGGGTTTACATCATTTTATTGAGTCAATTATCTTAACAAATATAATATCTTACTTAATCACCACAACTTCCACAAAACTCACGAAAACAAAGCTATGTAAAATAGTAGGTGGAAGCAGAAAAGTAGTAGGATATAGATGGCAGCTTTCTACTTTTCTACATGTTGGTTTCCCATAGAGGGAATGACTAACTTTCTTCCTATGTATGTTATTAATTTTATTAAAATTATGCCTAACTGAGCAATGTGACTGGGTATAGAAGCAGTGCTGAAGATGCTTTTTCAATGCCAGAGAGATCTGAGCCCTAATCCATATCAACCCTGAGAATATATGAGTATCTTCCCATATAGCTAGGTTAAACCGTTAATTTTTAAATGGGAGAAAAGTACATTTAATTCTGAATCTTAAAGCTAATTTAAAGAACATAAATCCTTTAGGTCTGAAAGTAATACTGATTATCCACAAATATCATTAATTTTGAAGTAGTTTACAGAGTGGGGGATATTGAAAAAGGAATAAAGGAATCTGAAGCTTCCACATCACAGATACCAATCAATACTTTGAATTTGGATGTATTTGAAATCCAGAATTATTCTTCAATCAACAGTTACTGGTGTATGATCTCACCTGAGGACAGAAGAACCTATTAAATAAAGAAGGAAAATCAATGAACACTACTATTTCTCACCTCTGACATCAGTACCTCTGTAAAGACCCATTTCTTCTTCTTCACAATTGTGATCAGTCAGACATTCCTAATGTGCAAACATATTTGTATTCTCAGAATAAATTTCTGCTATTCTTTTCTCTCACCTTAACTTTAGAGTTTTGAATACATACATCTTCTCTATTCTTGGCTACTTCTAATTTTCTGTAGTCAATCAAATCCTGGAGCATTAATCCATTTACATTAAAAGTATTATACATTTTGTAATGATATTCTGTTGGATCAAAAAGATCCTGTTTTATCCCCGTGAAATGGGAAAACACCTGAATCTGAGAGAGTTATTCTAAGTAGGTTTAAGTTAAGAATACCCAGCTTAACATTTTAATATAAGCAATATTTTGAAAACCATCGTTTTTGACAAAACACAATTAATGCTATGACTGATGAGTCACAAAGCAAAATGCAAGCCAGTAAAGACATCATTTTCTCTAAAAGAGTTGGAAACTTGGGAGAATATTTTTAATGGCTGGTGTTTAAGATTGGCCTTTCTTCTTCCTCTAGTTTTTATAGTGTATATTTTGTAAACTCCTTCCTCTACTCACCCACACCTTCCCTCACAGTTGGCATTGGTTTTGATGACTTGAAATGGAAATTCTCCTGTATCTCTAAACAGATCTTTCTACTACAGAAGTTTCACTGGACTCCCATCTTAATCGGTAAGAGATACTATATGGTTCTCAGCATCCCCTGCCAAGAACTTTACTAACATGATTGATTCATTTGGCATTAATCTTCCCTTTTTCTCTTCTGTGATCTAGGTTATGATGGAGCAGTGCCTGAGAGAACTGTAGCACCCGTGAGCCAGATCCTACTTTCCACTGTAAAATTTCTTTTTCTATTGGGGGTTTCATGCTTAGCCTCTTACTGTTTGTGTGAGGGCAAAATGTGTCTGACCCAAAGTATTCTAATAGCACATCCTGGGAAGGCCAGCCAGCCAAAAACATCATTGGATGTTCATTTTGTTCCCTAGTTTAAAGAGAGAAAAGCAAATCACACCTTATATGTGATGCCATAAATGTGCTTTCTTTGGTCAATTATGAAGAGTGTGCATTCGATTTTAACATGTTGGTCTTTGACTTTGGGGGTTGAGATATTTTACAATCATCAGATCACCTGGTTTGCTTCCAGTATAATCATTTAATTAAGGTATTAAAAACTTAATGAAGGCAACATGGAAAATATTAATATCAATATATAACATTTATTGAATGTCAGCACAGCCCAAGGAATTGAACAAAGCACAAAATTAGTGCCTGCCAGTTAGCTTAGCACACATCAGCCAAATTTTTAAGCTGTTATTAAAAAAAAAAAAAACAGAATGTGCCTTTATAACCACTGCAGAATAAAACCTAACTAAAAAATTTGGTTGATCCCTTTCACCAAAATCCCTTATCATTGATCTGTTTTACTCATATCTTTTTGAAAATACTATTTACACTGTCTTCACAAGTGTGTCAACATATACTGGAATAATTCAATCTTCCTGTCAAATTAGCAATGGGAAATTTGCGGGGAGCTGGATAAATAACCTTAGCAAAACCAAATTTTTTTTTTTTTTACTTTAAGTTCTGGGATACATGTGCAGAACGTGCAGGTTTGTTACATAGATATACATGTGCCATGGTGGTTTGCTGCAACTCTCAACCTGTCATCTAGATTTTAAGCCCTGCATACATTAGGTATTTGTCCTAATGCTCTCCCTCCCATTTCCACCATCCCCCAACAGGCCCCAGTGTGTCATGTTCCCCTCCCTGTGTCTATGTGTTCTCATTGTTCAACTCCCACTTATGAGTGAGAACAGGTGGTGTTTGGTTTTCTGTTCCTGTGTTAACTTGCTAAGAATGATAGCTTCTAGCTTCATCCATGTCTCTGCAAAGGACATGAACTAATTCTTTTTTATGGCTGCACAGTATTCCATGGTACATATGTGCCACATTTTCTTTATCTAGTCTATCATTGATGGGCATTTGGGTTGGTTCTAAGGCAGCAAAACCAAATTTTATCTTAAGATCTAACTGAAGGAAAGATTATGTCTCATCCCAATAAGTCCTTTGGCATGAGTAATTGCAGGTTACTATACGTTCCCTAGCTGAAACCTACTGTGAGCATCCAGTTGATTTTGAGTTCTGCAGTGATTCACTGGTCATGTATTCACAAAGAGGAAAAGCCAATAGCTGTTCTCACAAATAATTCTTACACGTTCAGAGTATCCTTTTACCTCCTCTTTTTCTTTTTTGGCCAAATTGATCCAAAACACAAACAAAAAATCAGGGCAGTCTACGTGTACTACCTACCCCTCTTACTTGACATCCACCCCTACTACTCAAGGGAAACTCCTCTGAAGGATCTCGTGTAATTCTAATTACCAGTTTGAATGGCTTTTACTCAGTCCTTGTTTTCATGCAAAATGTAAAGCAGTTGTCACTAGGCAGTAGTTAAGCCTGTTGAACAGACCCTCTTTTATTACCTTTTCTTATGGAGGCTCTCCTCTACTGGGTTCTCCTTGTCATCTTCCTTTTTTTTTTTTTTTTTTGAGACGGAGTCTCACTGTGTCGCCCAGGCTGGAGTGCAGTGGCGCGATCTCGGCTCACTGCAAGCTCCGCCTCCCGGGTTCACGCCATTCTCCCGCCTCAGCCTCCGAGTAGCTGGGACTACAGGCGCCCGCCACCGCGCCCGGCTAGTTTTTTGTATTTTTAGTAGAGACGGGGTTTCACCGTGTTAGCCAGGAGGGTCTCGATCTCCTGACCTCGTGATCCGCCCGCCTCGGCCTCCCAAAGTGCTGGGATTACAGGCTTGAGCCACCGCGCCCGGCCGTCATCTTCCTTTAATATCATTTTTCTCTTTATCCTTTTCCATTACCTAAATGAAGGTACTTCCATAGATTCTGTTCTTGACATCTCGTTTTCTTTCTCTTCAAAGGACTCTTGTTCTTGCGTTCATTGTATGAAGTTAACTCTAAGATTTAGTCCACTACCTCTGTGATCCCCGTCCCCACTCTCTGCTCCCTTGCTCCCTCTGATTTAGCCACACCGGTCCTTTTGCCATTCCTTGTATTTGCCAAGTCTACTCTCACTTCAGAACTTTTCCAATGGATGCCCTCTGTGCTCAGACTGTTCTTCCCGAAGTATTTGAATGGCTTGTTTTGTTGTCTCCTTCAAGTCTTTGTCAAGCATTGACTTACAGGTGAGAATTTCCCAGATCGCCTCATGTAAAATAGTAATTTCTACCTCCATGCTCATTTTCTTACTTCACGTTTCTTTACACTACTTAACACAATTGCGTATATTATGGTTTTTATTTTCCTTATCATCTGCCTCTCCATTCTTGCACATGTGTTCTATAAACACACACAGGGATCTTTATCTGCATTGTTCACTATATTCTCGGTGCTTAGAATTGTGCCTGGCACATAGTAGGCCCTCAGTAAACATTTGTTGAATAAATGAATGAGAGTCAGAAAAGTTATAAGGAAGTGAATAACTCTTCATTTCTCCAAAATTCCTGAATGTTACTATCCTTCATCTCACCTGTGGGATAACAGCAGTGAGGCATATTCTCAAGTCATCTTTCAGATTATAATATGAGAATTTGTGTGGCAGTGATTTATTAAGGCAGTTCTCCCAGTTTCTTCTCTGGAGATGGTGCTGGGAAAGATGGAAGAATCGGCAGAATGTAGACCTGAGTCTGATCCCAGTGCTTTTGCCTAGAAAACCCTTCTCAGGTGAGAAAAAGTAGTCATACATAAGATTCACAATCATCTTGAATTCAACTGAATTAATTAATTGCTAATTGTCATCAACAATTCATTGTATCATACTGACATGGCCAAACACAGCTCGTCAACAAGGTCAGTAGGTGGAAGAGCCAAGTAAGATTTTAAAATTCCATGGTTTTGATAGGTCATTTTGCTGATAATCAAATGATATGGCACTACAAATCACAGGGGTTCTTATTTGAGCTTTTCAATGTATTCATATTGAACTCTTCTTCTTTTTTTTTTTTTTTTGAGACGGAGTCTCGCTCTGTTACCCAGGCTGGAGTGCAGTGGCCAGATCTCAGCTCACTGCAAGCTCCGCCTCCTGGGTTCACGCCATTCTCCTGCCTCAGCCTCCCGAGTAGCTGGGACTACAGGCGCCGCCACCTCGCCCGGCTAGTTTTTTGTATTTTTAGTAGAGACGGGGTTTCACCGTGTTAGCCAGGATGGTCTCGATCTCCTGACCTCGTGATCCGCCGGTCTCGGCCTCCCAAAGTGCTAGGGATTACAGGCTTGAGCCACCGCGCCCGGCCTGAACTCTTCTTAAGACCAGAATATGGTCTCCTTGTTATTTTTATGTCTATAGGCTCATAAATCCCACTGAAAAAAGGTCTTCATTAAAATGTTTTGTAAAAAAAAAAAAAAAAAATTAAAGCCTTTCTGTGAACAAAACTAGTTTTTTCATATTCCCAAAAATATATTCTTTGTAAAACTCAAAACTTTCAAGTCTGGTTAACTCACAGAACATTTTCTTGTTTTCAAGAAAGCAAATATCACAGTAATTTCAAAGTAAAATGTTAGGGTACAATACTGTATATTCATTTCAGAAAAGGTTTTATTTCAAAATACTTCTTTTAAGGAATATTTGTCCAGACATCTCTTCCTTCCCTCATGTGAAATTAATAACTTAAAAAGAACTTTGTGAATGGCTCCAAATGCAAACTACAAAATTGTTGAATAACTTAATAAGGATGCATTTCATTCCTGGTTTACCAAATATGGTTTTCACAGTATTTCCAATAGTCAAGATGGTTTCTATAATGGAGAAAGCCACATTATTTAGTAATAATGGCACCCTAACAAAGAACCATAAGTGCTCTTTAAGACTTTAACTGCACAGACCATCTATTTAGTATTGGAAAATCCTTTAAGTTCATACAAGTGTCCTCTCAGATTAACAGGGTAGAAAAAGGTTTTCTAACAGAGAAAATGCTCTAATTTGAAAGAAAAAGTCTGAATCTCTCCCCTATTAACAAAGAGAAGTGTTTACTTGACCAACAATTGTATGAAATGACGTTGGTCTATGTGAAGTGGACACACACTTAATGGAGAAAGTAGAGCCCTCATTGAAACTCCACACAGTCTCAGATACTTTTGTATATATTATCTTATTCGGTCCTCAAAAACAGCCCTATCAGATAGGTGTAGTCATCTTTGGATGTCCAGGAAAATTTTGATTACAAGAGATTAAAGGATTTATAGCCACGCTAGAATTTGAACCCAGGTCATGACTCCATGGCCAGTGTTCTTTCTAATAAATTATTATATCTCGTAAGTCTATCCAATCATCTCTGGGGCAGAAATGGTATTCACAATCCCTTGGCCAACAGATATCATTAGGGACTGTCACAGATGCCAGTGCTTCCTCAATATTCCTTCAGAAACTTGCCACAGAAATTCTTATAATTTCAGTGCCTGTTCTAGATTCTATGGCTTGTAAAAAAGTATCTCACAACTCAGTGGCATGAAACAACCATTCATTATGCTTATGGATTTTGTAGGTAGAGTTTGGACCAGGAACAGCATGGGCAGAATGGCCCTAGCCTATGATTTCTGGGGCATCATCCAGGAAGCTGAGAGATGGTATCGTTGGAAGACTAACTCATTCACATGTCTGTGGTTGATACTGGCTATGGGTTTAGAGACCTTAGTTGGAGTTGCCAGCCAGACATCTGCATGTGGATAAGGCTTCCTCATTACATGGTACCTGAGTTCTAAGGGCAAGAACTGCCTGAGAGAGAGTCAGAATTAGGGAGTAGGACACTTTTTGAGCCTTTGGAATTCATGCAGTGTCTCTTCTGCTGCATTGTATTCATTAGAAGTGATCACTAAGACATGTCCATATTTCAGGGAAAGAGAATTAGGTCACCTTTTGTGGGAAAAGCATTGAAGAATTTATAGAGATGTTTTAAAAATACCATACTGCCCCTCCTCAGTGTTGGAGTGCTTTTGCTTGCAAGAGTCTGTTCCTATGATTCTTTCTTGAAGGACTACCCTCAAGAAGAGCCACTTTGCTCCTAAGCCACAAGCATAGAGAGCCAGAAGTGCCTGAGAGTTGACATAGGGAAGGCCTTTTTCACAGAATGGAACCAATTTTATTATTTTGCAAGTGGAAGTCTAGTTTTCCCAACACCATTTATTGAAGAGATTACCCTTTCCTCATTGTGTCCTCTTCATGGCCTTGTCAAAAATTAGGGAATCATATATGTTTTGATTTATTTCTAGACTCAATTATTTTCCACTGGTCTGTTTTTATGCCAGTAACATACTGTTTTGATTACTATAACTTTGTAATATAATTTAATATCAAGATATGTAAAGCCTCCAGCTTTGTTTTTCTTTTATAGACTTGTTTTGGCTAATTGGGAATTTTGATAGGGGTTGCATTGAATATGTATATTGCTTTGGATAGTACAGACATTTTAGCAAAATTAATTTTTACAATTCTTGAGCACAGGATAGCTTTTCATTTATTTGAGTCTTCATCAAATTTTTTCATCCATGTTTTTATGGTTTTCAATGTGCAGATCTTTCACTTCTGTGGTTAAATTTATTCCTAGTTATTTTTATGGTACCATAAGTGAGATTGTTTTCTTGACTTCTTTTTCAGATAGGCTATTGTTTTGTGTGTGATAATGATATTGAGTTTTGTGTGTTGATTTCATATCCTGCAACTTTACTGAATTCATTTATTAGTTTTAACAGATTTTTGTGGAACCTTTGTTATTTTTTTTTACATACAGAATCATGTCACCTGAAAATCAAGATAATTTTATTTTTTCCTTTCTGATTTCTATGTCTTTTATTTCTTTTTCTTTTCTGATTGCTTTTGTTGGTACATCCAGTACTATGTTTAACAGAAGTGTCGAGAGTGGAAATCTTTGCCTTGATCTTACTGGAAAAGCTTTCAATTTTTTCCAGTTAATTATGTTAGCTGTGCGTTTTTCTTTTTTTTTTTTTTTTTTTTTTGAGACGGAGTCTCGTTCTGATGCCCAGGCTGGAATGCAGTGGCCGGATCTCAGCTCACTGCAAGCTCCGCCTCCTGGGTTCACGCCATTCTCCTGCCTCAGCCTCCCAGTAGCTGGGACTACAGGCGCCCGCCACCTCGCCCGGCTAGTTTTTTGTATTTTTTTTTTTAGTAGAGACGGGGTTTCACCGTGTTAGCCAGGATGGTCTCGATCTCCTGACCTCGTGATCCGCCCGCCTCGGCCTCCCAAAGTGCTGGGATTACAGGCTTGAGCCACCGCGCCCGGCCAGCTGTGCGTTTTTCATACACAGTCTTTATTACATTGAGAAACTTTTCTTCTGTGCCTAAACTGTTGAGGATTTTTAACAAGAAAGGATGTTGGACTTTGTCAAATGCTTTTCTCTTGTCAATTGAGATGATCATGTAGCTTTTGTCCTTCATTCTGTTAATGTGATGTATCATATTGATTAATTTGCATATGTTAAACCAGCCTTGCATGCCAGGGATAAATCTTACTTGGTCATGATGTGTAATGTTTTTTATGTGTTGTCAGATTCAGTCTAATAATGTTTTATTGAGGATTTTTGCATTAATGTTCATCAGAGATGGGCTTGTAGTTTTTTTTTTTTTTCTTGTGATCTCTCTGTCTTGGTTAGGTATCAAGGTGATGCTGGCCTCACAAAATGTGTTTGGAAGTACTCCCTCCAGTTCTATTTTTGGAAGAGTTAAAAAAGTATCGTTTTTCTTCTTTGAACGTTTGGTAGAATTCAGCTGTGAAGCCATCTGGTCCTGGGCTATTCTTTGTTGGGAGGTTTTTTATTATTTCTTCAATATCTTTATTTGTTATTTTTCTCTTTAAACTTTGTAGTCCTTTCTTATCTTGGAATTTTTTCTAGGAATTTATCCCTTTTCTTTAGGTTGTCCAATTTGTTGGCACATAATTGTACATGATAGTCCCTTATGATCCTTTTTATTTCTGAGACATCTGTTGTCATTTCTTCACTTTAAGTTTTGATTGTATTTATTTATGTCATGTCTTCTCTCTTTTTCCTTAGTTAGACAAGCTAAAGGTTTACCAATTTTGTTTACTTTTTTAAACCAACTGTTAGTTTTATTGATTCTTTTTTATGGCTTTTCTGTTTTCTATTTGATTTAATTCTGCTCCATTTTTTGTTATTTCCTTCCTTCTGTTAATATTAGGTTGAGTTTGTTCTTCTTTTTCTAGATCCTTTAGGCATTTTGTTAGATTGTTTATTTGAGACCTTTTTTTTCTTTTTTAGCATAAAGCATTTATTGCTAGAAATTTCCCTGTTATAACTGCTTTTCTGAATCTCATAAATTTTCCTATGTTATATTTTCATTGTCATTTGTCTCAGGATATTTTTAATATCCCTTTTGTTTTCTTTGATTCACTGGCTGTTCAGGAGCATATTGTTAAATTTCCACGTATTTGTAAATTTTCTAAGATTCCTCTTGTTATTGATTTCTAGTTTTATACCATTGTGGTCCAAAAATTACACTAGATAGGATTTCAGTCTTCTTAAATTTGTTAAGACTTGTTTTGTGGCCTAGTATATGATCTATCCTGGAGTATGTTCCATGCATGCAGGACAAAAATGTGTGTCCTCCTGCTGTTGGATGGAGAGTTCTGTGCATATCTGTTAGGTCATTTTGTTCAAAACTGCAATTGAAATCCAGTATTTGCTTATTAATTTTCTGTCTGGTTGGTATATACAGTGTTGAACGTGGGGTATTGATATCTCCTACTATTATTGTATTGGTATCTATCTCTTCCTTCAGATCTATTAATATTTGTTTACTTATTTAAGTCTTCCAATATTGGGTGCATATATGTTTATAATGGTTGTATCCTCTTAATAAATTGACCCCTTTATCATTAAATGGAGACCTTCCTTTTCTCTTGTGACAGGTTGTGAGTATAGCCACCCCTGTTCTTTTTTGGTTACAATTTGTGTGGACTATCTTCTTTAATTCCTTCACTTTCAACCTATGTGTATCTTAAAGTTTAAATGGGTCTCTTGTGGGTAAGATATAGTTGGATATTGGAGTTTTTTTTTTTAGCCATTCAGCCACAGCATGTATTTTTTATTTTAGAATTTAATCTGTTTACATTTATAATTATTCTTGATAGCTAAGGACTTACTACTACCATTTTACTTGTTTTCTTGTAGCTCCTTTGTTCATTTCTTCCTCTCTTATTGTCTAACTTTGTGATTTGATAATTTTCTATAGTGTAAAGCTTTCATTCCTTTCTCTTTATCATTTGTATATCTGGTGTAGTTTTGCATTTTGTGGTTACCATGAGACTTACATAAAACATCTTATATTTATAATCTACTTTTTTAAGCTGATAACAACGTACTGTCTGTTGCAAAGAAAAACTCTCAACTTTTACCCTCCCCCGAAATTAATGTTTTTGATGTCACAATTTATATCTTTTTATATTGAATATCACTTAACAACTTATTGTAGCTTTAGTTATTTTTTATTATTTTGATTTTTAACCTTTATACTAAAGATACAAATAATTTACACACTACAATTACAGTATTAGAGTATTCTGGACTATGTATTTGCCTTCACCAGTGAGTTTTACACTTTTATATCTATTCATTATAGCAATTATCATCCTTTCATTTGCATTTAAAGAACTCTGTTAAGCATTTCTTGTAAGACAGGTCTAGGAATAATGAATTCTCTCAGCTTTTGCTTATCTGTGAAGGACTTTATTCCTCCTTCATTTCTGGAGGACAACTTCTTTGCGTATAATGTTCTAGGCTTGAAGTTTTTTTCTTTTGGCACTTTGAATATATTATCCCATTCTCTCCTGGCCTGCAAGATTTCTGTTGAGAAATCCACTGATAGTCTAATGGGAATTTCCTTATATGTGACTGGATGCTTTTCTCTTGCTGCTTTCTTTGTCTTTGACTCTCGACAGTTTGATTATATTGTGCCTCAGAGAGAACCTCTTTGGGTTGAATCTATTTGGAAACTTTTGAGTTTTCTGGATCTGAATGTCCATATTTATCCTAAGATTTGAAGATTTTTCAGCAATTATGTCATTAAACATGCCTTTTGTCCCTTTCTCTCTCTTTTCTCTTTCTGGAACTCCCATAATGTGAAAATTTGTTCACTTAATGATGTCCCATAAATCCCGAAGACTGTCTTCACTCTTTTCATTCTGTTTTCATTTTTTTCTCTAAGAGTCATTTCAGAAGAACTGTCTTCAAGTTTATAAATGCTTTCTTCTACTTGATGTAAATTTTTGTTTCTTAGGGTCAGTTACTGGAGAATTATTGTGTTCCCCAGATGGTGTCACATTGCCTTTGTTTGTTTGTTTCTTATGTACCAGCATTGATGTTCTGCATCTGGTGGTACAGTCATTTCTTCCAAACTTTACAGAGTGGCTTTTATAAAAGACTTTCACCAGCATATGGGCCTGAGGGTGCCAGCTCAACAGAGTGCAATGGTTCTGATTCCATATGGGTGCAGTGGTATAATTACCATGCAGCTTCTTCATTTGTCATCAATGTTAGTGATGACTGTAGGTGTCTCAGTGGTCTAGGCTGCAGGGATTATGGCAGTGATGGTGGCTGCTTAGGTTATTAGGGCAAGGGCTTTAGGGATCCTCCTATTCTTATCTTTCTCACTGTGGGGAATCACAGCCATAAGAGGATCTCTCTTAGTACTGGGACTGACATGTGTCACAGGCAGCTATTGTAGCCATACGGATGACAGTGGCACTAGAATCCAGGTCACAGATGTTCAGAGCAGCTGCAAAGCTGGTTTCCTGGGCTTGACGTCTTATAAAACTAATGTAGCACCAGGGACTTGACGTGCCAGTTTACCCTCAAAGCACGAGTGAATGCTGTTCTCCCACTAACCTGGGGTCTGCTGCTCTGAGGCATACCCCAGGAGCTTGGGCTCAAGGGGCTGTGATTTAGCTGTGGTTCTGTGGTTCTGAGCCTGGTGGGGAGGGGCACAATACTGGCATAGCTCTGGGAAAGAATGGGTGCTCTGGAGGGCCCCAAGATGGCTCGGTACTGTGGTACGGTACTGGCTAAACCTCCAGGACAGAGAGGTGCAGTGGCTACTCACTCTTAGAGCAGTACACACTGTAGCAGGATTTGGTCCCCAGGAGCAAGGCACAGCTGCAGTTCAGTACTGAGGACCCAAGAGAGCATAGTGTCAGCTCAGACTCTGGGTGATAAAGTACCATGCTGTGGTGACTCTGGGCCCTAAGATGATGGGACCCGACAGTAGCCCAGGCTCTGTAAGGTCAAGTGCAACAGCAGTAAGTACCCAGGAATGTGAAGATGTCACTGTGGCTGTGCCCAAGGGGGAAGGGGGGTGATGGGGAGCAGTGCAGCAATGACTCCACTTCCCGTAGAGGCAGGGTGCTCAGCAGTTCAGGCTATGGGTCCAGCTCCAGGTGGGCAGGAGACTATGACTGTTTGTCCTGGACTGTGGAGTGCCACAGTTCAGCCAAGGCTCTGATTTCCTAGGACGTGAGTCACCGTGTCTGCTTGGCCCTGGAAAGCCTGGCTACATGAGTCAGTGGAGTCCCTGGATCACAGGGAGTGGGTCACTGCCTTAGCTGTGGTGCTAAGGGGCACAACTGCTGTGGTGTGCAGGTGACCTGGGGTACCTAGGAGCAAAGTGCTGCCTCAGCTGTGGCACCAAGGGGGTGTGACTCTCCAATGTGAAGGAGGCTGGATTGTCCTGGGGGTGGGATGCTGCCTCAGCTGTGGTACCAGGGGTACAAATGCTCTGAAATTTCTAGGCTTCAAGTCACCGGAGTTGGGACACCACTTCTGCTTAGCCCTAAGGAGAGGGTAAACCAGTGACTTAGGATAGGGGACAAAGTGGTTCTGTGGTAGCTTGGCCCTAGTGGTCAGGTTATGGCAGCAGCTTTGCCCCCATGATGGCTCGCTCCAGAGTGTGGTACAGTGCTGGCTAAACCTCCAGGATGGAGAGATTCAGTGGCTACTCACTCCCAGAGCAAGCCACACTCTAGCAGTGGCTCAGGTTCTGAGAGGGCACAGAGTAGTAGCAGCACAGGCCACAGAGGGGTGGGGCACAGTGTCTGCTTTTTCTCTGGGTGTAGCCCAGGATTTAGACTCCAAGGAGCTCCCTCAATTGGGCTCAGAACCTGCGAGGATGACAGCGTGTCCAGCAGTGAAGACTGAAGTTGTGCACAGCCATGAAGGGGCTTCTGGGTCCTCCTCCTTGCGTTTCTTCACAGGAAGAAGCCCCTCCTAGCTCCTAGGGGGTTTGATTGTGGGCGGCAGGGGTGTGGCAGAGGCGAGGTGTCTCCTTCCTTTCTCTATGTGATCATCCTGAGTTTCTGTGCTTTGACTGATTTTGGCTGTTTCTTTGTTGTTCTCCAGTGCTCTCCTTTATCATTATTATTATTTTTTGTCACAATATGGTTGTATATTCATTGTTTGGGGCTTTTTGTGGTAAGGAAAGGACACTAGGAGGGTCTAAACAGCCATCTTGTTGACTTTACATCTCCAATTTGGGACTTTGGCATGGGGAAGCAATCTGAAGGGATTGAATAAGAAGCACCACATTGATATGATAAAAATCCTTCTGCATGCTATTCTGATTTTTAAAGTCAGCTGAATATACAAATTGTTGTTCTTGTTGTCTTTTTATTGAGACATCATAGTTGTACATAGTTTTGAGGTACATGTGTCATTCGATCCACGTACACAATGTGTAAAAATCAAATCAGGGTATTGGGGATATCTGTCACCTCAAACTTTTATCTTTTTTTGTGTTGGGAACATTACAATTCTTTTCTTCTTGACTATTTTGAAATATGCAATAAATTACTATTAATTGTAATTTTCCTACTGTACTATCAAATACTAGAACTTATTGCTTTTATCTGACTGAATTTTTGTACCCATTAACCCAGGGGACACCACCCTCCAAGTTGCAGTCTGGTACTGGTCCGTGGCCTGTTAGGAACTGGGCTGCACAGCAGGAGGTGAGCAGCTGGTGAGCGAGCATTACTGCCTGAGCCTCACCTCCTGTCAGATCAGTGGTGGCATTAGATTCTCATAGGATCATGAACCCTATTGTGAACTGCACATGTGAGGGATCTAGGTTGAGCACTCTTTATGAGAATCAAACTAACGCCTGATAATCTGAGGTGGAACAGTTTCATCCCAAAACCATCCCCCTTCCCCTCACCACCCCATCCATGGAAAAATTGTCTTCCATGAAACTGGTCCCTGGTGCCAAAAAGGTTGGGGACCGCTACATTAACCAACTTCCCTTCATCCCCCACTCTGCCTTCCCAGCCTCTGGTAACCACAATCCTACTCTCTACCTCTGTGAGATCCACTTTTTTAGTTTCCACATGTGAGTGAGAACGTACAATCTTTGTCTTTCTGTGCCTAGCTTATTTCACTAAGCAAAATGTCATCCAGTTCTATCCATGCTGCTGCAAATGGCAGAATCTCATTTGTTAATGTCTAAACAGTATTCCATTGTGTGTGTGTATATCTATATGCCCACACACACCACATTTTCTTTATGTGGATGGACACTTAGATGTGTGCCCCGTATCTTGGCTATTGTGAATAATGCTGTAAATATATTGGAGAACAGATATCTCTTGGATATACTGATTTTCTTTCTTTTAGATATATACCTAGCAGTGAGATTGCTGTATCTTATAATAGTTCTATTTTTGTTTTTTTAAGAATATCCATGCAAATTCTTCATGTGACTGATTTTAGTTGTAGAAACTAAAGAGGAGCTGAGTATCAAAGTGAGATCAATGTGCTGTAGAAAAAGAAGACATTAATGAAACATATAAGGCCCAAAAACAATAATGTCATGGGATTATAGACCCAAGGAATTGACAGAAATCTTGGAAAGGATTTAGTGTTTTCTTAGATTATAAAATTAAAGATTGAGGCAATTCTAAACATAGCCAAAAGGTTTAGAAAGCTACAACTGATATCTAGGTTTCAAATCATTTAGTCAAATTCCGCCCCTTACCATGTACAAAATATAAATCTAAAGTTATTTAGCAGTATTTAACTAGATACATTCAACTGATAGATTATTTTCTATGAATTGACATCTTCACAATATTAAGACTTTTCTTTCTTAGTATTGTGAAGAAATATTGTGAAGGATATTGCAAGTCCTCCCCACCTACTCCCTTCCTGTGTCCTCCAGGAGGGTCAACAGAATGAGCCTTTTATCAAAGATGTGAGAAATAAATTCATGAAGGAAGCACCCAACATCCTTGAAGCATTCCGTGGTGGAAACACTTTTATTCATTGAGGAAGAAAACAGAAGTGTTATAAAGTTTTCTTCTGATAGAAAAAATTTATTACTGGGTATTTTCTCTCTTGTAGTTGCGATTGTGAAGGGTATATTTCCATTATATTTTCTGTTAGTGTTAAAATACAGAACTATTAAATTTGGATTAATTTTATAAATGACAAATTTTCCTGAATTATAGTATTATAGTTAAGCTCTGCCACAGCACGATAAATGGTTTCAAAAATTTTAACTCCATAACATGTGGGATTATATTATTGTAAGGTTAATGAACTATCTGGCCCAAGTCTATATGTAGGAGTTCTAATGTCCACTTGTAAAATCCAAATGTATCCCAAGTCTTCATGCCAATCACTATTCTCATTTACATATCAATTGGGACCATTTTGGACCTGGCGGCTGGTTGGAACTTACAGCATAGCATCAGTGATTCTAAATCTCTTATTTGGTACCTGTTTTGTTAGCCAGATCTGAGAATATTGGCCCAGGAGAAATATTAGGACATAAGAACTCACTTTGCTTTCTCTGTATCTTTAGATAGGGCTTTCTGCCATATACATGTTTATCCTTCCACTCCATGTCCCTCGACCTGAGAAGATAAGAACTTTTAGTCATTTGAGAATGGGGTCTTGAGAGGGAGCTAGAGCAGCTGCCAACCAGGTGATATCTGAATTTTGATAATACTGGGTTACCTAATGGCAATTTTCTTTGCTGCAATTGGAGTCATTGTCCGATTAACTTTAGGGTAATTATATATTCTCTTTCATTATTAAGGTCCATCTGTATTCTGGACATGTCAGCTAGTTAAGTTCAATAGGGATGTGGTGGGTACTAATCTCTGCAATCTTTCAGGAAGCAGCATTGCTTTTGGCTTACTATTTCTGGAGATAGAGGCAGTCCTGGTGGCCTGCACTTGAGCTTTTCTGTAATAATGGCCCTCACTTCATGAGTCAGGGAACTAATATAAGGACTCTACCAACTGTGGAGTAATACTTTCCTATTATTCATTCCAGAACTTGGGAAATAACCACAAGATCAATTCAGGGACCACTGGGCACACTGCAATAGACCTAAGCCAAAATTTCACTGGTCCCCTGATTCTCCATAAGCCCCTGCTCTGACTGGTGGGCCACAGTGATGCTTGGGTCTCTGGGAATTAGTATCAGTTCAGAGCCAATGTCCAGTGATCCTCCAGTAATTCTGATTATTTTAACTTCGTCAGTGCACAGCTGCATGGAAGGCTGGGAGGAAGATTAACCATACAGATTTTTGGCAGTATGGAAGAGCCCTTCAAAAGAACCTTGCAGGTTCTTCAAGGGAACTAAGGCTCACCAACATTAAAAGGGCTCTAAGTCTGTGAAAAGGTTCATAACTTGGAATTGATTGAGACCTAACTTTCTGTTTAAATGATTCAAATCAGACCTCTCTTCACTAGACATAGAAGCTTTCTGCTTATACAGGGTAAGTAAGAGTTTAGTAGTGTATCTATCTATTCAGTTTGAGGAATGCCATTATCAACTAGCCAATGCTAAAGATCTCTGCAAGTCAGACTGTTCTGATTACTGCTTTGGCTTTACTTCATTACAGTAACCAAATTCACCCTGTCTCTGGCAAACAAATGCCACCACTACCATCCCAGAGTGCCACCATCTGCATTGAATTGAGGAATCCCAGTTTGATGATAGCAGTTTTCACCCTAACTCTTGACCAATAAAGAATCACCATGGAATGCTTCAAGGATGCTGAGTGCTTCCTTCATGAATTTATTTCGACATCTTTGATAAAGGGCACATTCTGTTGACTCTCTTGGAGGACACAGGAAGGGGTAGGTGGGCAGGACTTGCAATAATCCACTCTAGCACTCCAGTCTCTTTTCTCTACCATTTATCAGTCTCTTCTCTCTACTTGCGCTACTTGTTTTGGCATTCCAACTTCATTATTCTAGGTTACTTTGTGGCCATGTTTTATTCAAGCAACCAAGCAAACTCGTAGAGCCATTTGCAGCCCTTTGAACTAACACCTTGAAACTGGAATCTCTCCCAATGAACCCATATCAGTAGAATTGTCTTTATGCAATTCTGCATTTCTTCCACCTTGATTCCATGATTCAAGTGTCCTCTCCAAACTCAAGTTGAAATCTAATCACCATTGTGGTTGTATTAATAAGTGGGACCATTAAGAGATGATAAGGCCATGAAGATTCCACCCTCATCAATGGGTTAATGTTTTTATCACAGGAGTGGGTTTGTTTTCACAAAAGTGGGTTGTTATAAAAGTGAGCCCGGCCCTCATTATCTCTCACTTTTACCCTCTCTTGTCCTTCTACAAGAGAAGGATGAAGAAGAGAAAAGAAGGGATAATACAGCATGAAGATTCTTGTCAGATACCAGTGCCATGCTCTTGAACTTCCCAGCCTCTAGAACCATGTAAACTTCTTTGTTTGGTTTTTAAAACGTAATATTTATTTTTTAAAGTTAATGTGTGCACTATAGAAAACTGAAAAACACAAGAAGCAAAGAACAAACTCATCCACAATCAGAAGATGTTTACAGTTTTCAAATGTCCTTCTAGGTCCTATATGTGTTTAGACAAAACATCCAGTTTTATGGGATTAACATCATACAAAATGTATCATGTTTTTTCACACATCATAAATACTTACCAGTTCAAAATTCCAAAGCTGCATGAGTATTTTGATAATCAAGAATATACTACACTAACTCAATCCATTAGAAAAAAAAATGTAATCCTACCTTTCTTGGAACAAAGACTTCATAGAAGACAAAATGGCAACAGGCCTCTAGATAAAAGCATTGGCAGAGTTCTGATTAAAATACTGCATTCCCTTAAAGCTCAGTTTAAAATGAAACACAAAGCAACAGGATACACTACATATAATGTTTTTAAGAAAATTTATTATGAGACCTTACCATTAAAATATTAGCAATAAGGTATTCTTTCATTGATTACTTAATGTATTAAGCTTTTGTCAGAATGTAAATAAGAACATATCTCATACTTCTCTCCCTGTGTGCTTCCTTTTGCCCCTCTACTGCCAACCTAATCCACAAGTTCTGGCATACACTGCTCAGAAGTGGTTTAACAATCCCATGTCCAAGATGCATCTTCTCTACCAATTATAACAAAAAGATGTTTACAAACTGGCTAATTCTCTAACTCTACTTTTTGTCATGTACTGTCACCTCAAGACATCTATAAAGTCTAGATGTTGTAAAATGATAATGAACTTTGTTCCCAGTAAACACAGGCACTTACTAAATATGCACATATAGACCTATGGTTATAATCTAAAACCACATTCCAGATATGGAGATGCTAGCAAAGATACCTTCCATTCACCCTTCCTCTTCTCCATCTGCCAGCATTCCAGTGACTAAGTAAAGAGCTACACCTAGCTCTAAGAGATGGATTAACAAAAGTTACTCCCAGAAGACAGTGCTTCCTAAAAACTAACAAAGATACATTTATAAAGGCATTATTTTACTACCTCTACTTATAACATACTTTGAGCCTTAGGACTTGTTTTTCCTTTAAACACAGCAGTATTAACTAAAATGCACATCAAGAACAATGGTTCGACCCTCTGGACTAATCTAACTCATGGGCACATAATCCTCTCCTCATACTTCCTCCTCCCTCCACCTGCCACACCCTAGTGAACAGTCAGCATACTTTCCAAAACATCAAGTTTAACAATCCCATTTCTAAATGCAGCCACTCCCCAAATGCAACCACTCCTATGAAATAACAAAAAAATAAGTGAAGGATGTGACTTTGGCCCTTTACTTTTAACGCACTTTAAAACATCTATAAACACTGGATGTTTCAAATAGGACTTCAGTTTTCCACTCTAAGCTGAGTCAGCATTAAATAAATGATGCACATACATAACAAAGAATATAATTTGAAAGCATCTTCTAAATAGGAACATTTGGCCAACAGCCCTCCCCCGCTTCCACCTCTCTCAACCCCATGGCCAGTCATAAACATCTGTAATGTTTAGGAGGGATTTTAACATTTCATTTCCTAAGTGTTTTTAAGAGAAGTCTTTTCTATAAATTTTAAGACAAAATATATTCAATGTATTAGTTTACTAACTCTTTTTATACACTAGCAACCTCTTTAACATCTAGAAAGACTAAATATTGTAAATTAGGACTTGTTTGTCCTTTATATACACTACATACACAGATAAGTAAAACAAAATGCATAGACATAAGAGACAATGGTTAATCGTGCCTCGCTACAGGTGCACTGGCACAGAGCTCGTTGCTTTTTTCCTCCCTTCTCCCTTGAACCAGTGCACAAACACAATGTGTATTACTCAAAAGGTTTGGCCATCCCTGCCCCCACTGGCAAAAAGCATTTTATATGAATTTTTAAAAGATATTTATAAAATGGGTTCTTTTACCTCCTCTACTTTTAACATATATCAGGCACTCCTGAACATCTGTGAAGATATTTCAAAAAGTTCTTATCACTGTCAATTATACATATAGTAGTGGGGAATAAAATGCACACACAAAACAATGGTTATAATACAAAAATGTCTTCTAAATAGGACTAGTCTGGCATGAAGTCTTCTGCTCCACATCCTCTAACTCACTGAACCAACATGGACATGTGTGGTTCCTTGTGTCCCTTCCAGAGGTGGTCTAACAACTCTATTTCAAAAAGTCACTTTCAGACTACATTTAATTTCTATGATTTTGTAAACAAGTGGGCTTTTACAGGATATGTAATTTTCTAACTCTGTCATATGTCAGCAACCTCTTTTCACCTAGAAAGGCTAGATGTACCAAATTTTTCTTTTAAATGGTTGGCAGGATTGTTGAGAGCATCTTTTTCATATTATATACACAGGTTGTCTATGAATGGCCAATCTTCCCAAAGGGTGGTGGGCCTTTCCAGTGGACCAACTGTGGCATGTCATCCTACCATTTCTCACTTCCCACATTAAGATCTGGTGGAATGAAGACCAACCGCAATCACTGGATGACTGCAAACTGTTAACTGTTCCACTCATTGTCATGTAGGGCTCCATTTACCTTTCAGGTGTTCAGCCCTTTGTTCCTCATTGTCAGGACTAGGTTGGCTTTGCTCTTAGGACACAGCGGTCATGCCAGGACCCAGAACTACATGGCTCCAGGCCCGAGGAGGTGGCCGAGCTTGGTGCAAACACCTGCCTCCTTCTGCCCCACGCCATGATGGCCCTCAGCGCATGTGGGGCACCTTCCCACCCTGCCACACTCGTTGCCACCCAAAGGTGCTGCGTCCAAGCACAGCAGGGTTGGACAAAGAGACACTGGCCACTGACGGGGCCAGACTCAGAGAGGCCACTGGTGCCATCAGGTCACCAAAGTGGGGTGGAGAGAGGTTCGCAGCTGCTTCAAGGCCTGGGCTTGGCCAGTAGGTGTCACAGCGAGAGCTCCAGGTGTCTGCAGGGCAGAGGCTGTGCCTGTGCCAGGTGTCTAGCTTACCTGCCTGTGAGGGAGCTTCCCTGCTTGACTTCTCACCATACTTTCTGCCAGACTCTAAACTTCTTCATGTATTATCATTTCTGTGGTATTCTGTTGCAGCAGCACAAACTGACTAGGATAACCTTAAGATCCATTCCTACACACATTCTCCAGGTTTCTATTGATAGAAATTGACAAAATCATGCAATACTTTTTGGTGTGTATTATGGCTCCTCTCAGATCATCCTCTGTATCTCATCCTTAGACTTGCTGACAATGGTGGCAGGAGGCAGACAGGTTCCTAGGCAGGAAGGAGTGGGTACCCGGTGAGGCCCAAACCTGAAGCCAGAGATGGCCTGAAACCTGGGAGCTGGGCTGCCAGTTCTGGGTGGATTCCATGGCCCAGTGTGATAACTTCCTTGATGCCTTTCAGCCAGTCAGATAGTGCTTTTCCTGGGCCCGCCCATGGACCAATGGGCATGCACTTCCTCGATTCTGAGCCCATTCTGAGCCTAGACTCAGCCACATGTAGGACTATCTATCTGCCTGTGTATAGGAGCTGCTCACTTCAGGTCTCCTCTCTGCTGAGAGCTGTTCTGTCACTCAATAAAGCACTTCTCTGCCTTGCTCACTCTCCAGTTGTCTCTGTATCCTCATTCTTCCTGAACATGGGGCAAGAACTCGGGACCTGCTAAATGGCAGGCATGAAAATGTCTCTAACACTTTCCTGGCCGGTTTGCTGAGCTGCGGGCAGTAACATGCTCCCATTTGTGGGACTGTGGGAGTGAAGTGTTGCGACCCTTCTAGGGGTCCAGACCTTGGGACTTCCTGAGCCAATGCTGTAACACTATAGCCCTCCCACCTTTCACTGGTGTTGGGAAGCTGCCCCATGTGATGGGAAGCAGCAGCAGAACTGGGCCAGCCCAGGAACCATGGGCCAGAGTGAGTCAGTGGGACTGAACGAGCTATAACACAAACTGGCTAAAACACACCCACCTCATCATTCACCATGCTGCAAGTGGTGGGAACAAGAGAGCTGTAACATGCCCACCCCCACCCCTTGGGGTTCCACTGTTGCTGATGTCTCCGAGTTTTCAGGCACCACTGCATTCTCCTCATCCAGATGCCAGTGTCCACAGCAGGAGCTGCTTGTGGTACGCCTGGTCTAGCCACAGCCTCACACAGAACCAGTGCCTGGAGCTGCCTGCCCCACCACAGCAACCAGTGTACCTGGCTGTGTGCAGTGGCTGGACCCTGCACTTTCTCCCTCACATACCCCTCACCTCTTCACTCCTGTCTCGCCCTCAGTGGGTGTGGGATCCAGGTCTGTAGCGCAAGCCAAGTGCCTCTGACAGGTTGAGTGGGCGGGACAAGCCCAGCAGGCACAAGCAAAACTCAAGCAGAGGCACTGCTGGCAACAGAGGTTGGTGAAGTGACCCCCAAAGGATTGTGGGACACTGAGACTTCTATCTAGTTATAGTAGCAGAAGCAATGATAGGTGGTAGAGAAATGTTCTGAGGAGAATCAGAGCCTCCTCCAGTTCTTCATGCAAGGGGGACAGCTCTTCAGACAGGAGTGGAGGGCTGCTTCTACTGCCAAAGACACTTATTCTGTAATTGAGGTACACATGGTATTAGACTTTGCATTTGTTTTTCAGAAATCTCAGCCTTGCAGCCCCAGGAGATAAGTTTCCTTAGGAGTAGTCATTGAAGTAGTACTGTGAGCTGGGAACTTAAAGCCCTTCATTCATAATTTTGTTTTCCTAAATGCTCCAGCACACTTTTTATTTAAATGCTCTATAGCAGAAAATATTTTGTCACCCACAATCTTTGCTTTCTCTTTCTATAGACATATTATTATAGGTATTTCCAGGTGATAATTTGAGTAACTGTTTTGCCACTGCATTTAATAGACTATTAATACTGCCTGTACCACTGGAAACAGTCATCAATGCCTTTAAAGCCGAGCAGATCAGAGCACTGAGAAAACCCAGAGGCAGTTTAGCAACCAATATTTAAGACTGTGTTTCTTAGAAACTGCTTTCAATATTATTTTTTAATTTCAAACTTTTATTTTTTAATTGAGAAATGAAAAGCGTATGTATTTATTGTGTACGTGTCATTTTGGAATATGTATACATGGTGGAATGGCTAAATTGAGCTAATTAACATATGCATTACTTCACATATTTATTTTTTTTGTGTGATAGTTCTAAATTCTGTATCATTCAGGTTTCAGTCAGAGAAACAGAACCACCAGGATGAGTGTGTGTGTGTGTGTGTGTGATTGGAGAGAGGTAAAGTAGGCATTCTCCAGCCTTAATTTCTTTTGAAACTTTTTCATGAGGTGGGGTGGCGGAGGGGGTGGAGAAGAGTTCTATAATATCATTATCAAATCTGTCTTTTTGTGGGTCTGTGTCCCTGGGCTGGAAACTTCACAGGTGTTTCTTAGCTTTTTGTCTCACTTAGATGAGACAGAAAGTCTAGAGAGGACCGAAGTTGGGCAATTGCCCTTCCCCTAGGTGGGATGGGGCTCTGGTAAAGTCTTTTTCTATGAGTACTTTGTGATGAAGAATGTTCTGAGTGTGTTTCAGATGGTTATTTTTACCTTCCCTCTGGACTCCTCACTGTGGGAACCTGGCAGTGTTTCTGGAGGTAAAAGCCATCGAAGTGCGGGGGCCCCTTGACACTGTAACCCCCAAGAGTTTCTCTCTTCCACACTCAGCCTCCAGCAATTTGCCCAATCACTATTTAGTTTTTCCTACCAGTTTAAGGCTTCAGTGACTTCTACTCCAGGTAAACTAATCTCAGTTATAATTATCTGTGTTTGTCTGTCTCTTCATATTGTAGGATGTCAGTTTGCCTTGAAACCTCATTGATAGATCCAAGAAGAGTCATTGACCTGCATTTTGTTCAAGTTTTTTCTTGTCGTACGGACAAGAGTGTCAACTTCCAAGCTGTTTATGAATTGGAGTTGAAACTGGAAGTTAGTGTCTTTTTAAAAAAAAAAAAAATCCTTTAAAACCAGTATTTTCAATAGACTATGTCTCAGTAGTGATCATTTTCTTCAAATCATCCTCAAACAATACAGTGCATTTGCAATTGGAAAATTTAGGTTTTTTTCTTTTTATCTTTGCATTTTTTCCCCATCATTTCTACGTACTTAGTTAGGGAAACAATTTATCCATATGTCACCTCATCTCCTTTATTAGTTCACCATAGCTTCACTTTGTTTGTTTGTTTGTTTGTTTTGTTTGAGACGGAATCTTGCTCCCTCACCCAGGCTGGAGTGCAGTGGCCTGGTCTCGGTTCACTGCCAGCTCCACCTCCCAGGTTCACGCCATTCTCCTGCCTCAGTCTCCTGAGTAGCGGGGATTACAGGCGCCTGCCAGCGTGCCCAGCTAATTTTTTGTATTTTTAGTAGAGATGGAATTTCACCATGTTAGCCAGGATGGACTCGATCTCCTGATCTCGTGATCCACCCGCCTCGGCCTCCCAAAGTGCTGGGGTTACAGGCTTGAGCCACCGCGCCCGGCCCACCATAGCTTCTCTTTACTTCCTTTTACCATTTATCTACATTAGGCATTCTGTTAGTATTTTCTTGAGATTGTCATCAACTTGGTCTTTTGCTACAATCACTTATTTGTTGTTACTTAAAAATAATTAATTGGTTCTTAGTTTTATGTTGTCCCCAGTTCATTCTCCAGCCACATTTTTACCTCATTGTATTGTCATCATTTCACCTTGAATTTCTTCTTTCAAACACTTTATCTTTTCTTTAATTTTATTTAATTAATAAAGTCTTTTTATTACCAATGTCTTTCATCCAGACTGGATAATTTTTGTAGGTTGCAGAATATATGCTTACATATTATTTGTTTTTTATTGTCAAAATTTTGTTTTCTTTTGCTGTATTGTTTTGTTGTAGCTGCTTTGCCTTTTCTACTCCGCCTACTCATTTCCCAAATATATGGGTAGATTCTCCTTCTCTACCTTTCCACTTTATCTCTGGTCCTTCTTGTAAATCTCCCCTTGATCTTATTGGCTGGATTTTATGTTTGGATTTTTAGTTACTTAGAGAAGGGAAGTGGTGGCATGGAGGAGAGAGAGACTAGAGCTATGCATCAATTCTATTCAAGGATTTTGTCTTTAATCTCTTTCTTTGGAAGTTTGCTAAACCTTTTGTACTAGATTTTATACTGTCTATTTGTGGGGGAACTTCGGATCATTTTCTCCATTTTAGGGTGAGTCCACCAATTTCGCTGCACTGAGTCTTTGGATATATGAAAACAACGATTGCTTAACTCACCATTTTCCAGCCATTTCTCCTCTCATTTGAGGAAATGTTGGAGATAAACTCAAAATTTGCAGGTTTTCTATACAATGTGATGCTTTTTAGCTACTATGAAAAAGTATCCAGTGGTTTGGGGAGTGATAGTTCCCTTTTATTATAATATTTTCTTCTGCCAAACTTTTTTCTATTAGAGACAGTCAGTTCCAGATAAATCTTCCTGAGGTATTTCTCTCATGTTCCTTTAAGCCAGGAAAAAACAAAATTGTGACTCTCTTTAGTTTTTCTGGCTTTCATTCACCTACCTTTCAGTCATCTTTCCTGGGCCATCAAGAGACTTTTCAGGATTTTATCCATCACTTTTTTATTCATGGTACAGCTTCTGCTTGGTGTGTGTGTGTGTGTGTGTGTCTGTGTGTGTGTGTGTGTGCATTTGGGAGGCAGAGGGGTCAGTAGAGAAATCTTGCATTATTCTTAAAATCTTCAGTATATAAAGATATTTTTTAAAATTTAGGATTCATGGTCTGTCCCATTTCTTGTAATAGTATTATTTCTATAATTTTGCATTCATTTTACTTCTTACTTTCATTAGTTTAGGTTTAGACAAGGAAATTTCTGTAATTATATATTTACTCTACCATATTTCTTCATAAGTCCTTTAATATAATTCAATATTTGGTGGTGATCAAGTGACGCAGTGTTTCTTAGAGGAGAATTGTTATGAAGATTAGCCTAATGAACCCACATCACAATGTGATTTATCTTCTAGAGTAAGAATTTAGATAATGGGAAAAAGAGGCTGAGTAATTGAAATCCATCCATGTATTACGGGTACTGAAAGGATTTTAGTCATTACTATCAACTTCTTCTCTGACTAAATTTGCTACTAGTCTCATTGATTCTGCTAAATTAATTATAATGACAGAATGAGAAGTACAAAGTTCAGATAGGAAATAAAAGAAGGACTGTATAATTCACATGTCTGATAGTTACCACTCCTCTACACCCCCCAGTCCCATGTCCAGATATATGAAAGCTGACCTGTGTCTCAGAAATGACAACTTACCCCAAAAGACTTTACATTTTGTATTAGTCCAGTCTCACAATCCTATGAAGAACTACCTGAGACTGGATAATTTATGAAGAAAAGAGATTTAATTGACTCACAGTCCTGCAGTTTTAGCAGGAAGCATGGCTGGGAGGCCTCAGGAAACTTACAATCATGGCAGAAGGTGAAGGGTAGGCAAGCATGTCTTACCATGGTGGAGCAGGAGAGAGAGTGACAGTGCAAAGTGGGAAGCGCTACACACTTTTAAACAACTCGGTCTCATGAGAACTCATTCACTATCACGAGAACAGCAAGAGCGAAGTCCACCCCCATGACTCAATTACCTCCCACCAAGCCCTCCTTCAACACATGGGGATTATAGTTTAACATGAGATTTGAGTGGGGACACAGCCAAACCATATCAATCTTGGAGATAAAGAATCTTCAAAACCAATATAGTGAGATTAAATATAGGCAAAACCATGAGGTTGGTGAAGTTTGCCTTCTGAGCCACTTAATCTTTTGTTTCCTGGATCATAGCTTCCTCGAGCTGCTCATAACTATTCATATGCCCCTTGGCAAAACCTGTTCTCAATTTTTTTTACTCTGAGGAATAAATAACTGAAGGAGGACCCCACACAGAGGATATTTGCATTTAATCAGGATTGAATGATTAAAAGAGTTAGATTGTGGAATGCGGAATTTTATGTATCAGCAAGCTTATAAGGAAGGATTTCTTTTTACTTTGGGGCCTCTTGGGTCCCTGAAATCACATTATATGGCTAGTACCTATTCTGTTCTCTGCATAAGGAAAACTCTCAGTGGTTATTCACTTCTTTTTGAGTTCTCCACTCTCCTGAAAGTTAGCAAAGCTTTGTGTACTCATTCAGCAAATATCAACTTATTGATATTTGTTTAATACAGCAAAGGGAAAAAGGTTAGAAATATTTTTCAACAATTTGATATTTTAACAGTTTTCACCTTCAGGTTATGCGAGGCCTTACAATACCTTACTACCTTTTAAGGTCTTATACACTAAAATCTTAAACATTCAGCTGGGACTAATGTTTAAGTCCAAGGGCTTTCTTTGACTGAACATTTGCCACGACTAGGCACAATATCTAGAATCCTTCCATAGCTCAACCACTTTGGAGTCTTCTCTCATTTTATCAAGAAAGAAAGGACTCAAACAATGCCCAAATCATACCTGAACCCTAGTCTAAGTGTATTTGAAACTTCTGGTTCAACCCAGGAAGCATTTACGCAACCCTGTGCAAGTACTATCAAGCGCTATGAGGAAACAGATTTCTTTCATGCAACAAAACCTTGATAATTGCTCATGTCTCCTTATGGTCCCATGAGCATGTCATGGTTACAGATCTTTTATCACAGTGGAGATAGAGTGCAAGGTGGGAAAGGCATCTCAAACAAAAAGTAAAATATACAATGTGTCAGATGGTCTTAAGTATTACGGAAAAAAGTAAAATGAGGTTGGGAATTCTAAGGTTGGGGGAGAGTTGCATTTTAATCTAAGGTAGTTAGGGAAGGCCTCATTGAGGTGACAGTTGAAAAAAATTCAAGGGAGATTTAGGACTGAGCCATTCAGATATTTAGGGGAAGAGTGTACCAGGTACAGTGAATAGCAAGTGCAAACACTTTTTCAATTAAGGGTGTACCTAGTTTATTTTAAGCACGGAAAGGAGTTTAGTGTTAGCAGAAAGGATAAGAGAAGGAGGGGAGTAATGGGAAATGAAGCCATAGAGGTGAGAGAATGGATGGGAGATCTTGTGGGGTCTTATAGACCAATTGTAAGAATTTGATTTACTCTGGTTAGAGTGAAGGGGGAGGCTATTAGGCATTCTGAATAGAAGTCTGACATGATCTAACTTAGGTTGTTCAAAGGATCACTTTAGTTTCTGTCTTGAGATTAAACCATAAGAGGGCAGGGGTGGAAACAGCATATCTAGTGTAACATTCCAGGCAATTGGTTATTAGAACTGTGGTGGCAGGGAGAAGGGGCGGGATTCTGGATGTGTGTGGAAGGAGAGTCAACAAGATTTACTAAAGGATAGGATGGTGGTCAGGAGGGGAAAAGAGCACTTAGGGGTGTCTCCAAGAGTTTTGGCCCGCATTTGTTAGGAGATGGTAACAATTGAGATGGAGAGGATTGTTGGAGGAATGAACTTTGATAAATAATCAGGAGTTCAGTTAAGAGATACCTAGCAGAAAATTGAAGTTCAAGACTGAAATTCAAGACTGGAGATTTAAAAAACCTGGCTCTCATCAGCACATAAATGGTATTTAAGAGAAGAAGTCTAAGCCCTCCAGACATCATTACTCAGGCTTCTTTGTCCTCTGGCTTGTTGTTGGATTTTGTCAATGGGTGGCCCTTTCAAGAGAGAAGAAAGAAGAGAAAAGCAAGGTCTGTGGTTTTTCCCCATCAGCTCATGTTAGGCAGCCCCTCTGCTGTAGTGAGAGGTTTCACTGGGTTCTGGTCACTGCTTCTTCCCAGTCCCTCCAGGCCTAGGGCTGATGGAGTGTCAGTTGCTTCTCACTGTTACCAGTCCTGGCTGCTGTATCATCTCTTATTGGCTCCCTTGACCCTGTCCACTCCATTTAACTCTCTTCAGTTACTGCTTCAGAGTATAACATCTTTTTCCTACCAGGACCCTAATGAAATTAGCAGATCTGGTAAAAAATAGTTGGCAAGCAGTGGCACTTGAGTCCTGAGGCCATATCTATTGTCGATTTGTGATTATCATTTTGATAATTGATAATTATCATGATTCCTATATGGTTATTGAAATTATTATTTTTATTATCATTTAATTTAGTTAATTTTGCTGTATCTTACAACAACATGTATTAGAAGCATGATGTAAGGAAGAAGCAGTTTAGGCTTGTTGTATGATCTTGGGAAAGTCATATCACTTCCTGAACTTAAGTTTCTGGATAAGTGAGCATGGTAATTACTGCCTCTTAATAAACAACAAGTCCTCAAATATTAAACCTCCTCCCAGGTCCTTGAAGGAAGTTGTTAGAGGAGCACAAAGGTTAACTGCCTACTTTTAAATTTGTCTAAAGGTACAATCCTGGTACCTACAACCCACTAATGCTAGCCAGGGTTAGAAGAGATGATTAGGAGAAGGGGAAGGCTGTCAGTACCTGCAATGTCAAAAAGCATGCCATTTTAAACAGTTTTCAGTATTTTTTTTCTCAGAATAAATTCTTTTGGTCAAAGTCACATGAGGAGGGGCAGAAAACAAATCTAAAGACTTTGGAATGGCAGTCCAAATATTGACTGTTACCAGCATGTTTCCTCCAGGTCTCCCCACTGAAAGCTACATCTAGGAATGATACACAGTCACGCAGCCCTGGAGTTTGGCAGCTGAGCACCTCTGGATCTCTGGCCTTCAGCACCCGGAGAATAATTCTTAAATCTACAAACTGTCTCGTGCAGCATTTTTTTTTCCCTTCTCCTCAAATAATATCCAATTACTGAGTGCTGTGCTGGGAGAACCTGGGGAAATGCTAGAAGGAAACGCAGCTGAGAGCCACTGTGGTTTGACAGCTCTCCAGCTACTTTGAAAATATTTTGGCAAAAACAAGATTTTAAGTAAAACTGTTTCCTTTGGTAACATACCCAAAACTGCAGGTTTTACATTTTCAGTACTATGATTTGGGCCAAAAGTAGAAAAAGGAAAAAAAAAAAAAAAAACGGGAGGTAAAAGCTGTTCTTGAGGGAGGAAGATAGAATCTAAGAAAAAGGGGACTGTTTCGCACGGGATGCAGATATGAGAGTAGGAGGGAAACAGATGGAAGCATATTGAACTTTCTCTCCTCACTTCTTTTCTCTACTAAAGAATTTCCCCGTCAAAACACAAGGCTCTTTTTTTGCCTTAAGATGGCCAGGAAAGGATTCACTGGGGAGTTACTAGGCTAGGATTTGTGTTATTGCTTATTATAGGATGAGCAATAGCAACTGGGGAGGGTCAAACCACATGGGTGCTTCATTTCAGGCCATCCTACATTATAGCAGATGCAGGAGGGGATAAAATGGATAGTAGTTATCTCAACCCTGTTAGTTGGTCCTTGGAGAATATGCTCATTTATTCTTGCTTCATTTTTTTTCCTGATTGCATCCATGCATAAATTCCCTCCGTTTTTGAAAATATCAGCTCTCTCCTATCCCAGGACCTTTGTAGATACCTTCTCTACCCATAATGCTTTGCCCTCAAACTCCACCATTCTTTTCAGGGAAGCCTCCCTTTATCCTACAAGTGATGGTAGCGTTTTATGTTGTCTTTCTGGCCATCTGTTTGCATATTCCCCAACCCTCTGTAAATTCTACAAGGGCCTGTTCACCGTCACATCCCCAAGGGATGGCATAAGGTGAGTGTTCAATTTAAAAGGTTAGCAAGTTGTCTGATTAAACCTGCTTTTCTTTAGTTTCCTTTTCTCATTATACTTCTTTCCTAATAATCTAGTTCTCCTTTGTTTTTTGTTTCCCCTTATATTGCTCTTTTTTTCTATTACCCTTTCTCCGAGACTTCTCCTTATGTAGAAGCTTTGCCTAAAGCAAGGGTTTGTAGGAAATGTACTCTAAACTATATAATGTTAATACCAGAAGGTGCTTTGGAGATTATGTAATTAAACCCACCTCCAGTTTTATAATTGTGCTCCATTGTCCAAGGTCACAGAGCTAGTTGGGAACAGAATTTAGATTTGAACCCTGTAATCCCAACTCTATGTTAAGTCTTCCTTTCATTATTGTCACTCTATACAAAGTGTTAGACAAAAGGGTGAGGTTCCAAAAATACTAATCATCTCTCTACAACACAAGCTCCATATCATCCAAGAGTTTGACATCTCATTGGAAAGAAAAGACTGCTCCCTGGGTCCTTCCAAAAAAATTGCTATTATAAGAATAAAACTTATGTTCAAACTCTGTCCTTACCTTCCCTCAGACTCAGGAAGATCCATTCATCTTAGTGTGCTAAGGGAAAGAGGCAAGTTTGATATTTAGTTCCTAAATAAATGTTTATGTCAAAAACAGTGAACCTAAAAGTTCAAACCCCTATTAAAAAGAGAGAAGAATAGGAGAGAGAAATATTAATAATGATGATAATAACAATAGCTGATATTTATTACTAGCACTGCTCTAGCAACCTGTCCTAAATGATATATATTTACTCGGTTAATCCCCCATCAACCTGTAAATTAAATACTATTATCCCTACTTTATCAATGAGGAAACTGAAGCATAAAACAACTGTTCAATATATTTATCTAGTAAATGAAAAGCTGAGATTTGAACCTGAGCAGCTTACTCCAGCGTCAACACTCTGTGGAACACCGAGATAAAGATTCTAGCCCCGAAACAGAGATAAGTTTTTACAACCTCTGTGAAAGATCCCACTGATATAACCAAGTTCTACCAGGCCTGAAATAATTTGGAGTCAAAACTTTGGGAATGGCTGGTCTTTCACAATTGTATATGTAACTGGCTGCTCTGTTCATGAAGTACTGAACTGATTATGAGAATTTTCTTTTATCTGTCTGTTCTCTGTAAATAATTTTCACTTGTTGCCAGTTTTTTTTAATTCAGGCAATATCCTTTCTCACAAGCTGAAGAACCTATAAAGGGCATGATGGTTTCAATAGAAGTGAAAGTCAAGAGGCGCCTCAGAAAAGGGTTTTGTTACTGCTTCACTGTGGCACTTAGAATGAAATCCAAATTTCACCCACACAGCCTTACAGTGAGGGCCTTGCTCATGATTTGATGTGATCTCCCACCAGTCCCTGTGCTGTAGCCATTGCAATACTCCTGCAGCCTCTCGAACTCACAACTGTGCCCTGCCCCCAGGACCTGTGCTCTTGCTCTTATATGGCAAGTGGCTTCCAGAAAAAAAATAATGCAGTTATAGAACAAATTTTTCATGCTATACTTTTACTGTGCAGAACTTTTACTGTGCAGAAAGTTCTTTTAGACAGTGTTGGATTGAGGAACATAAGGGCTGGAAGAAAAGTCAGCATGAAGGAAGTCTTTCAAGGCAGTAAAGGGCATTGGCTTTAAGATTAGATCAGGATTGATTCTTTGCTCTTCCACTTATTATCTCTGTGTTCTTCTATAAATTAATTAATCTCTTTATACCTAGTTTCTGGCACAGAAACTGGATGAATATATGTATCCATTTAATCACCTACAGAGGTATGTATACATATGTATTATGTATTTTGCCACAAATTCTAGACAACTGCTAGTCCTCAATTAAGGGAAAATAGCAGCAATACCAATAGAATGTAAAGCGGATGAAAGCCACTCTGCTAAGGATTAAGATTCAACTAGATGATCAGTATGTGCATGCATAATATGGATGCACAAGGCCTAGGCCGTGCCTTAATAGGTTGGAAAGATAGAAGGGCAGATTTTACAAGTAACAGTTTTAGGAGGAATTTTTGTTTGTTTGTTTTTAAATTTATTTTTATTTTTTATTTCTATAGGTTTGGGGGGAGCAGGTGGTGTTTGGTTATGTGAATAAGTTCTTTAGTGGTGATTTCTGAGATTTTGGTGCACCCATTACCCAAGCAGTATAGACTGTACCCAATTTGTAGTCTTTTATCTCTCAACCACCTCCCACACTTTCCCTTGAGTCCCCAGAGTCCACTGTATCATTCTTATGCCTTTGCATCCTCATAGCATAGCTCCAACTTATGAGTGAGAACATGTGATGTTTAGTTTTCCATTCCTGAGTTATTTCACTTAGAATAATTGTCTCCTTTTCAACCAGGTTGCTGTGAATGCCATTATTTCATTCCTTTTTTTGCCTTAGTAGTATTCCATGGTATGTATATACCACAATTTCTTTATCTGCTCGTTGATTGATGGGCATTTGGGCTGGTTTCATATTTTTGCAATTGGGAATTGTGCTGCTGTGAATATATGCGTCCAAGTATCTTTCTCGTATAATGATTTCTTTTCCTCTGGGTAGATACCGAGCAGTGGCATTGCTGGATCAAATGGTAGTTCTACTTTTAGTTCTTTGAGGAATCTCCACACTGTTTTCCATAGTGGTTGTACCAGTTTACATTCTGATCAGTAGTGTAAAAGTGTTCCCTTTTTACCACATCCCCACCAACATTTATTATTTTTAGATTTTTTTATTATGGTCATTCCTGCAGGAGTAAGGTGGCATCACACTGTGGTTTTGATTTGCATTTCCACGGCTAGTGATGCTGAGTACTTTTTCATATGTTTGTTGGCCATTTGGTACCTCTTCTTTTGAGAATTGTCTATTCATGTCCTTAGCCTACTTTTTGATGAGATTGTTTCTTTCTTGCTTGCTAATTTGTTTGGGTTCCTTGTAGATTCTGGATATTAGTCCTTTGTCGGATATATACATTACAAACATTTTCTCCCACTCTGTTTTTTTTTTTTTTTTTTTTTTTTTTTTTTTTTTTTTTTTTTTTTTTTTTTATGATTTTATGATTTTTTTTTTTTTTTTATTATACTTTAAGTTCTAGGGTACATGTGCATGACGTTTATATCATGTATAACTCCCCAATGCAATCCCTCCCTCCTCCCCCTCCCCATGATAGGCCCCAGTGTGTGATGTTCCCCTTCCCGAGTCCAAGTGATCTCATTGTTCAGTTCCCACCTATGAGTGAGAACATGCGGTGTTTGGTTTTCTCTTCTTGTGATAGTTTGCTAAGAATGATGGTTTCCAGCTGCATCCATGTCCACAAAGCTGGAGGCGTCACGCTACCTGACTTCAAACTATACTACAAGGCTACAGTAACCAAAACAGCATGGTACTGGTACCACAACAGAAAAATAGACCAATGGAACAGAACAGAGTCCTCAGAAATAATACCACACATCTACAGCCATCTGATCTTCGACAAACCTGAGAGAAACAAGAATGGGGAAAGGATTCCCTATTTAATAAATGGTGCTGGGAAAATTGGCTAGCCATAAGTAGAAAGCTGAAACTGGATCCTTTCCTTACCCCTTATACGAAAATTAATTCAAGATGGATTAGAGACTTAAATGTTAGACCTAATACCATAAAAACCCTAGAAGAAAATCTAGGCAGTACCATTCAGGACATAGGCATGGGCAAGGACTTCATGTCTAAAACACCAAAAGCAACGGCAGCAAAAGCAAAAATTGACACATGGGATCTAATTAAACTAAAGAGCTTTTGCACAGCCAAAGAAACTACCATCAGAGTGAACAGGCAACCTACAGAATGGGAAAAAATTTTTGCAACCTACTCATCTGTTTGTTTACTCTGCTGTTTCTTTTACTGTGCGGAAGCTTTGTAGTTTTATTAAGTCCCATCTATTTATCTTTGTATTTGTTGTATTTGCTTTTGGGTTCTTGGTCATAAAGTCTTTGCCTAAGCCAATGTCTAGAAGGGTTTTCCCAAAATTATCTTCTAGAATTTTTATGGTTTCAGGTTTTAGATTTAAATTCTTCATCCATCTTGAGTTGATTTCTGTATAAAGTGAGAGATGAGGATGCAGTTTCATTCTTCTACAGTGGCTTGTCAATTATCCCAGCACCATTTGTTGAATAGGGTTTCCTATCTCCACTTTATGTTTTTGTTTGCTTTGTCAAGGATCAGTTGGCTGTTAAGTATTTGGCTTTATTTCTGGGTTCTCTATTCTGTTCCATTGGACTGTATGCCTATTTTTATACCAGTACCATGCTGTTTTGGTGACTATGATCTTATAGAATAGTTTGAAGTCAGGTAATGTGATGCCTACAGATTTGTTATTTTTGCATAGTCTTGCTTTGGCTATGTGGGCTCTTTTTTGGTTCCATATGAGTTTTACAATTGTTTTTTCTAGTTCTGTGAAGAACGATGGTGGTATTTTGATGGGAATTGCATTAAATTTGTAGATAACTTTTGGCAGTATCGCTATTTTCACAATACTGGTTCTACCCATCCACAAACATGGGATGGGTTTCCACTTGTTTGTGTTGTCTATGATTTCTTTCAGCAGTGTTTTGTAGTTTTTCTTGTAGATGTCTTTCACCTCTTTGGTTAGATATATTCCTAAGGAGTTTTTTACAGCTATTGTAAAACAGGTTGAGTTCTTGATTTGATTCTTAGCTTGGTCACTGTTAGTGTATAACAGAGCTACTGATTTGTGTACATTAATTTTGTATCCTGAAACTTTACTGAATTCATTTATCAGTTCTAGGAGCTTTTTGAAGGAGTCTTTAGAGTTTTCTAGTTATACAATCACATCATCAGCAAACAGCAACAGTTTGACTTCCTCTTTACTGATTTGGATGCCTTTTATTTCTTTCTCTTGTCTGATTGCTCTGTCTAGAAATTCCAGTACTGTGTCAAATAGAAGTGGTGAGAGTGGGCATCCTTGTCTTGTTCCAGTTCTCAGAGGTAATACTTTCAACTTTTCTTCATTCAGTATTATGCTAGCTATGGGTTTGTCACAGATGGCTTTTATTACATTAAGATATGTTAGGAAGGAGTTATCTTAAGGTAAGTTTCTGTAAGATAAGGTAAGATCATAAGGGAATGACATAGAGGGGACATGAAGAGAGAAAAGATACGAAGAAAGCTAGAAAGGACTTATAAGCATCAATTTCCACTTTCTAATTGCTGAAGAGATGATAGTGTTGTCAGTCAAAAATAATATCACATACCAGTGACAAGATTGGATAGTGTAATCTTTACTGGGGGAGGGCAGAAGAAAGTGAAAGTAGGAACAAAAGGTATTTTCCATTGCCCCTGAAATCCCATTATTACTAGGGCAGGGGTTGGTTTTATTTCTCAAATAAAAGTCTGACTTTTTGATAATTGCTGCTTGAAGTCTACATAGAGAAAGTTTCTGAGGCTATATTTGAACTCCATTGGGAAGGAGTGCATGAATAAAGAGCAACTACGGCACAGACACAGAAATCTCCTCCTAAGGTCAACTCTGCCAGCGAACCTGGTCCTGTACTTAAAACACCTTTCCTGCATATCATCCCATGACTGTATCCTTGCTGTCATTCAGGTATCAGCTTAAACATCACTGCTCAGCAAAGCTATATACCTGTCTACCCTCTCTTTGTTCCATACAGCATGACTGTAATGATTTTAGGCTGAGAAAAGCTTAAAACACGTATAACCCCTAAGTAACAACAACAGCAAAGGAAAAGAACATTCATTAAATCTCCCACACACCTTACTTCAGTAATACTACTTCCTGGTATACTTGACAGGATAAATTATATATTAATTAAAAGTAAACAAGTAGGGTTAGAGGATAGAGCCAAAAATAGATTTGGTTTAGTGTAATTAATATTAAGAATTCCATCTGATGTACTTGGTTAACAGGGCCAGTTGTTTATTTCAGCCACTTTTCTTTCAAATAATAACATTTTTAAAATCACATAAAGGATTTTTTTTTTCTATCCACTGAGAAAGGATAAATGCATCCAACCCTTTAAGAGAACTATCAGATAATTGAGAAACAAGTGAAAGGGTGGAGATAGAAATGGACTTGAGGGAAGTGTACAGCCTTTCCATTTTAACCTAGTACAAAATTTAATAGGAAGATTACTACTAATCCTGACTCTTTTATGCAGCCATCATTGTCTAAATGTCAATTTTAAGTAGGACTCTATGTCCAGCTTGTGCCAGTGAGCTGATAAAGGATTTCTGATGATAAGTAATAAAGCCATGAATGATATAGTCTCTGGTTTCACTTTTATTGAAATAGTAAAATCTCTAATAATAATATTTGCTGAAATAGCCATACCTACAGTCTACCCATTCCTCATGTAAAACATTGGTGCTGTGGTTTGACTGTCTGTCCACTCCAAAACTCATGTTGAAATTTAATTGCCATTGCAACTGTTTTAAGAGGTAAAAGCCATTGTGGAGAATCTCCATGAGGCCTAGTAGAGCTATGGGGATGGGGCTACCCCCAAGACCCCAAAACTGTAGAGCTACCAGTGAGCAATGACAGCATGGGAGAGCTGCAGGAATGAGACTCCAACCTGTGACAGCTCCTGCATGGGCTGAGTCCAGTAAAGCTATATAGCAGGGTTGCCTAAGATGCTGGGGGACCAACCCCACCCCAGTGTGCCCAGGGACATGAACTCAAGAAAGATTAGTCTCCAACTTTAAGATTTAATGTTGTTTTCCCTGTTGGATTTTGGACTTGCTTGGGACCAGTTACCCCTTTTTTTTTTCTTGACTATTTACCCCTTTTGATATGGGAATGTCTAGTCTATGTCTGTCCTACCATTCTATCTTGGAAGCCCACAATTTGTTTTGATTTCACAGAATCACAGCTGGAGAAGAATTTCCCTCAAGATGAATTGTGCCTTGGGCTTCACCCATATTTGATTTAGTTGAGACTCTGGGCTTTAGACTTCTGAGCTGGGGCTAGAATGAGTTAAGACTTTTGGGGCTACTGGGAAGCAATGAATGTATTTTGTGTGTGAAGACATGAATTTAGGTGGAGGTGGGCAGGAGCATAATTCTATGGTTTGAATGCTTGTCCTCTCCAAAACTCATGTTGCAATTTGTCAGTGTAACGGAAGTAAGAAGTAAGTCCTTTAAGAGGTGATGAGGCCATAAGGGCTATACCCTCATGAGTGGAATTAATGCCATCGTAAAAGGGTGAGTTTGGCCTCCTCTTGCATTCTCTCTTGTCTTCTCTTGCCCTTTTGCCATGTCACCCTCATGGCAGAAGGCCCTCATAAGATCCCATTCCCTTGATCTTGGACTTTGCAACCTGCAAGAACGGTAAGAAATAAATTTCTGCTCATTATAATTTATTGTGTCTCACATATTCTGTTAAAATGACACAAAATGGATTAAGACCCTTTGTCTGAAAAACCCAGAATTGCTGTTCAGTAAGTGAGTATTTTTTGGCAGTAAAGGTTATATTAAGCTGTCAAAAAAGTCGTCTTTTGGAGTATGGAATAAATATAGATTAGATATAGTCAAAGAGGACCTTGCTAAAACAGTTAATAACAAATCTAGAAAGATTTCAAAGCTTATATTTCAAAACAATTATTAATCAACCTGGAGACTAAACTCTCCCCAGGTGCTTTATTCAATTCCATTTTTTAATTGAACTGTACAGTGCAAGAAACTTTTCTGAGATCTAATCAGGAAATATCTGGGATCTATAAAAACTAACTTAGGTGATCTTGGTTTATAGCAGGGTTTCTCAACCTCAACAATTACTGTATTTTGGGTCAAATAATTCTTTGTTGTGGGACACTCTCCTGTGCATTGCTGAATGTTTAACAGCATCCTTGGCCTCTATCCACTAGATGACAGTGACATCCTCTTCCCCAGTTTAACAAACAAAAGTGCCTCCAGACGTTGCCAAATGTTCTCTGGAGGACAAAATTGACCCATGTTTATAGGGTAGGGAAAAAGGCTTTCCAAATATTCAGGATTTAGGCCCACAAGTTTATTCAGTGGAATCAAACCTAAGGAAACTGTGCCACAGAATCTAGACTCTTTACTACTTCTACAAGCAAACCCATATGAGTCCACCAACATGGTTTGTGGAAGTTAATCAGTTGAAGCAATGGTAAACATATGCTCTACATATGAGTTTTATATTATATAAGGTCTTCGGAGAGCACACCTCTTCTGATTTGGACTCTACTTGGTGTTTCACAAACGTTGTTAATTTTATTTTAGCTACCTTGTCGAGGGCTACTTTGGGTAACATGGATAAGAATTTGGTTTACCATCCCATTCTGTAGTTAAAATTGCATTACAGTTATTTGAGTACTATGAGGTTAGAGATCTCACCATCAAGTTTACCTGAGGCATATTTTTAAGGCTCAATAAAGTTGAAGTCCTTAAGCCAGCCTTACTGTTTTCAATATTTTAATGCTTCCAGTTCAACTATTCATTCGGAGCATAAAAAGCAAGGATGAGTTAGATGGTCACTTTCTAAGCAATTCAGATTACCCAATAGGTATACATTTTTTAAAGGCTAGAAGCATAATAAGGCTAATTTCAAAACCATTTATAGTGATAGGTCTCAGAGTAAATGTACCAATTTACCATAAGACATCACTAGGCTCTGATCATTAATGAGTATGTCAGAAATTTCTCCTTTATATTCATATTTATATATTTATCTTTAAAAGTTATGTTCCACAGAGTATCAACCCTTCATTCCTTAGGGATTCCAAACATGGCCCCAATGGACCAGCTGCCAGTCTTGGTCACCACAAATAATTAATCCCACCATGAAATATTTAAAATATGTAAAGGTTAAAAGATCATAAAAATGAGACCATATGTCCAAACATACCATGTGTGCTTTGGCAAGAGAAATGTATGTGTTAAGACAAGTCTTAACCAGCCTGCCAGGGAACTAGATCAAAACCAGGACAAAAAGATTCTTTTCGTATAAGCTAGGTATTTCCCTAGCACTTACCCCAAGGTTAGCTGAGATTTAAAAAAGCCAGTATACCCCTATTGGCCTGGCAAAGCCATCTTCCTTGATGGCTGAAAAAAATAAAAGGCCTAGAATCTTATTTGGGGAAATGAACTGCCTTGGTCTAAATCCTGGCTCCACAACTAACTCTGCCAACATCTTAATATGTTGGCAACATATTTAATATCTCTGAGCCTCAATTTCCTCACCTATAAAATAGAAATTGTTATATCTTTCTTCTGGAATGTTTTGAGGATCAAACAAGATAAAGAAGGTTTTAGAACATTTTTGGCACAGAATGAAGGCTGTTGTTCTTATTAAGAAAAAAAATCTATATTCCATCTCATCAGGAATGCTAACATTTTGATTCTCACTTTTACTTGTTTCAGATTATGCTCCAAGACACTGAATCTGAAAAGATGCATCCAGTTTTGCCAAGTGGTTACACTACCAAGGCCAGTCTCCACCTATGACAGACCCAAGGAAGATCATTTACAACTAGAATCTAGTCATTTAGGAGCCTGTGTGCTCCCTGGGTGGGCCGTCTGCACTGGTGTGAGGTTTATCTCATTGAAGGGAAAACCAAAGGAATCTTCTTGAATATCAGCACCAGGAAGAGCAGTACAAACTGGAGAAGCTGGGGTATGTAGGCAGTGGCTTCAACCCACGCATTATATGTATTCAATTACTCAGAAGACCCTGTACTCCACTTATTTTGGTTGAATAAGCAGACTGTAAAACCAACAAAAAATGGAAATTGCTTTTAGATAGCTAGTGTATGGGCTTATTCATGTCATACCTCTCATCCTTCAGAACCAGTTATCTAGTGTTGATTATACCACTATGTGTCAACATTATTAAATTAAAAATGGTTGTAGCTGGGCATGGTGGCTTGCACTTGTCATCGTAGTTACTTGGAAGGCTGAGCCAGAAGCCTTTGTTGAGGGCAGGAGTTTGAGACCAACCTGGGCAGCATAGCAAGACACCATGTCTAAAAAAAGTAGCTAGGCAGGGTGGTGACAAATACCTGTAGTCCCAGCTATTCAGGAGTCTGAGGTGGGAGGATTGGATTGCTTGAGCCCAGGAGTTTGAGGCTGCAGTGAGCTATGATCACACCAATGCACTCCAACCTGGGCAACAGAGCAAGACCCCAACTCAAAAAAAAATTTTGGAACAAAACTTTTTAAATTTTTAAAGTAAAAATTCATTTTAATATTAGCTAAGTGAATAGGAATTAGTTTAGATGACCCGCAAGAACAAAAGTGTAGTTTTCCACTCTTTTAATGCCTTTTAGAACTTACTGTATAATGTTTAAATATACAAAAATGTATAAAGAATAATATAGCAGGGGGCGGAGCAAGATGGCCGAATAGGAACAGTTCCAGTCTCCAACTCTCAGCGCCAGGGACACAGAAGACTGGTGATTTCTGCATTTTCAGCTGAGGTACTGGGGTCATCTCACTAGGGAGTGCCAGACAATCGGTGCTGGTCAGCTGCTGCAGCCCAACCAGCGAGAGCTGAAGCAGGGCAAGGCATCGCCTCACCTGGAAGGTGCAAGGGGGAAGGGAATCCCTTTTCCTAGCCAGGGGAACTGAGACACACAACACCTGGAAAATCGGGTAACTCCCACCCCAATACTGCGCTTTAAGCAAACAGGCACACCAGGAGATTATACCCACACCTGGCCGGGAGGGTTGCACACCCATGGAGCCTCCCTCATTGCTAGCACAGCAGTCTGCAATCTAACCGCAAGGCAGCAGCGAGGCTAGGGGAGGGGCACGTGCCATTGCTGAAGCTTAAGTAGGTAAACAAAGCCGCTGGGAAGCTCGAACTGGGTGGAGCTCACAGCAGCTCAAGGAAACCTGCCTGTCTCTGTAGAATCCACTTCTGGGACAGGGCACAGCTAAACAACAACAACAACAAAAGCAGCAGAACCCTGTGCAGACGCAAACGAATCTGTCTGACAGCTTTGAAGAGAGCAGTGGATCTCCCAACACGGAGGTTGAGATCTGAGAATGGACAGACTGCCTGCTCAAGTGGGTCCCTGACCCCTGAGTAGCCTAACTGGGAGACATCTCCCACTAGGGGCAGTCTGACACCCCACACCTCACAGGGTGGAGTACATCCCTGAGAGGAAGCTTCCAAAGTAAGAAGCAGACAGGTACACTCGCTGTTCAGCAATATTCTATCTTCTGCAACCTCTGCTGCTGATACTCAGGCAAACAGGGTCTGGAGTGGACCTCAAGCAATCTCCAACAGACCTACAGCTGAGGGTCCTGACTGTTAGAAGGAAAACTATCAAACAGGAAGAACACCTATACCAAAACCCCATCAGTACATCACCATCATCAAAGACCAGAGGCAGATAAAACCACAAAGATAGGGAAAAAGCAGGGCAGAAAAGCTGGAAATTCAAAAAATAAGAGCACATCTCCCCCTGCAAAGGAGCGCAGCTCATCGCCAGCAACGGATCAAAGCTGGACGGAGAATGACTTTGACGAGATGAGAGAAGGAGGCTTCAGTCCATCAAAATTCTCAGAGCTAAAGGAGGAATAACGTACCCAGCACAAAGAAACTAAAAATCTTGAAAAAAGAGTGGAAGAATTGATAGCTAGAATAATTAATGCAGAGAAGGTCATAAACGAAATGACAGAGATGAAAACCATGACACGAGAAATACGTGACAAATGCACAAGCTTCAGTAACCAACTTGATCAACTGGAAGAAAGAATACCAGCGATTGAGGATCAAATGAATGAAATGAAGTGAGAAGAGAAACCAAAAGAAAAAAGAAGAAAAAGAAATGAACAAAGCCTGCAAGAAGTATGGGATTATGTAAAAAGACCAAATCTACGTCTGATTGGGGTGCCTGAAAGTGAGGGGGAAAATGGAACCAAGTTGGAAAACACTCTTCAGGATATCATCCAGGAGAACTTCCCCAACCTAGTAGGGCAGGCCAACATTCAAATTCAGGAAATACAGAGAAGGCCACAAAGATACTCCTCGAGAAGAGCAACTCCAAGACACATAATTGCCAGATTCACCAAAGTTGAAATGAAGGAAAAAATCTTAAGGGCAGCCAGAGAGAAAGGTCTGGTTACCCACAAAGGGAAGCCCATCAGACTAACAGCAGATCTCTCGGCAGAAACTCTACAAGCCAGAAGAGAGTGGGGGCCGATATTCAACATTCTTAAAGAAAAGAATTTTCAACCCAGAATTTCAAATCCAGCCAAACTAAGTTTCATAAGTGAAGGAGAAATAAAATCCTTTACAGATAAGCAAATGCTTAGAGATTTTGTCACCACCAGGCCTGCCTTACAAGAGACCCTGAAGGAAGCCCTAAACATGGAAAGGAACAACCGGTACCAGCCATTGCAAAAACATGCCAAAATGTAAAGACCATCGAGGCTAGGAAGAAACTGCATCAACTAACAAGCAAAAACCAGTTAATATCATAAGGGCAGTATCAAGTTCACACATAACAATATTAACCTTAAATGTTAATGGACTAAATGCTCCAATTAAAAGACACAGACTGGCAAACTGGATAAAGAGTCAAGACCCATCAGTCTGCTGTATTCAGGAGACCCATCTCACATGCAGAGACATATATAGGCTCAAAATAAAGGGATGGAGGAAGATCTACTAAGCAAATGGAGAACAAAAAAAGCAGGGGTTGCAATCCTAGTCTCTGATAAAATAGACTTTAAACCATCAAAGATCAAAAGAGACAAAGAAGGCCATTACATAATGGTAAAGGGATCAATTCAACAGGAAGAGCTAACTCTCCTAAATATATATGCACCCAATACAGGAGCACCCAAATTCATAAAGCAAGTCCTTGGAGACTTACAAAGAGACTTAGACTCCCATAAAATAATAATGGGAGACTTCAACACTCCACTGTCAACATTAGACAGATCAACGAGACAGAAAGTTAACAAGGATATCCAGGAATTGAACTCATCTCTGCACCAAGTGGACCTAATAGACATCTATAGAACTCTCCACCCCAAATCAACAGAATATACATTCTTCTTAGCACCACACCGCACTTACTCCAAAATTGACCACATAATTGGAAGTAAAGCACTCCTTAGCAAACGTAAAAGAACAGAAATTATAACAAACTGTCTCTCAGACCACAGTGCAATCAAACTAGAACTCAGGACTAAGAAACTCAATCAAAACCGCTCAACTACATGGAAACTGAATAACCTGCTCCTGAATGACTACTGGGTACATAACAAAATGAAGGCAGAAATAAAGATGTTCTTTGAAACCAATGAGAACAAAGATACAACATACCAGAATCTCTGGGACACATTTAAAGCAGTGTGTAGAGGGAAATTTATAGCACTAAATGCCCACAAGAGAAAGCTGGAAAGATCTAAAATTGACACTCTAACATCACAATTAAAAGAACTGGAGAAGCAAGAGCAAACACATTCAAAAGCTAGCAGAAGGCAAGAAATAACTAAGATCAGAGAAGAACTGAAGGAGACAGAGACACAAAAAACCCTCCAAAAAAAATCAATGAATCCAGGAGTTTGTTTTTTGAAAAAATCAACAAAATTGACAGACTGCTAGCAAGACTAATAAAGAAGAAAAGAGAGAAGAATCAAATAGATGCAATAAAAAATGATAAAGGGGATATCACCACGGACCCCACAGAAATACAAACTACCATCAGAGAATACTATAAACACCTCTACGCAAATAAACTAGAAAATCTAGAAGAAATGGATAATTTCCTGGACACTTACACTCTTCCAAGACTAAACCAGGAAGAAGTTGAATCCCTGAATAGACCAATAGCAGCCTCTGAAATTGAGGCAATAATTAATAGCCTACCAACCAAAAAAAGTCCAGGACCAGATGGATTCACAGCTGAATTCTACCAGAGGTACAAGGAGGAGCTGGTACCATTCCTTCTGAAACTATTCCAATCGATTGAAAAAGAGGGAATCCTCCCTAACTCATTTTAGGAGACCAACATCATCCTGATACCAAAGCCTGGCAGAGACACAACAAAAAAAGACAATTTTAGACCAATATCCCTGATGAACATCAGTGCAAAAATCCTCAATAAAATACTGGCAAACTGGATTCAGCAGCACATCAAAAAGCTTGTCCACCATGATCAAGTGGGCTTCATCCCTGGGATGCAAGGCTGGTTCAACAGTCACAAATCAGTAAACATAATCCAGCATATAAACAGAACCAAAGACAAGAACCACATGATTATCTCAATAGATGCAGAAAAGGCTTTTGACAAAATTCAACAGCCCTTTATGCTAAAAACGCTCAATAAATTCAGTATTGATGGAACGTACCTCAAAATAATAAGAGCTATTTATGACAAACCCACAGCCAATGTCATACTGAATGGGCAAAAACTGGAAAAATTCCCTTTGAAAACTGGCACAAGACAGGAATGCCCTCTCTCACCACTCCTATTCAGCATAGTGTTGGAAGTTCTGGCTAGGGCAATCAGGCAAGAGAAAGAAATCAAGAGTATCCAGTTAGGAAAAGAAGAAGTCAAATTGTCCCTGTTTGCAGATGGCATGATTGTATATTTAGAAAACCCCATTGTCTCAGCCCAAAATCTCCTTAAGCTGATAAGCAACTTCAGCAAAGTCTCAGGATACAAAATTAATGTGCAAAAATCACAAGCATTCTTATACACCAGTAACAGACAAGCAGAGAGCCAAATCATGAATGAACTTCCATTCACAATTGCTTCAAAGAGAATAAAATACCCAGGAATCCAGCTTACAAGGGATGTAAAGGACCTCTTCAAGGAGAACTACAAACCACTGCTCAGTGAAATAAAAGAGGACACAAACAAATGGAAGAACATACCATGCTCATGGATAGGAAGAATCAATATTGTGAAAATGGCCATACTGCCCAAGGTTATTTATAGATTCAATGCCATCCCCATCAAGCTACCAATGAGTTTCTTCACAGAATTGGAAAAAACTGCTTTAAAGTTCATATGGAACCAAAAAAGAGCCCACATTGCCAAGACAATCCTAAGTCAAAAGAACAAAGCTGGAGGCATCACGCTACCTGACTTCAAACTATACTACAAGGCTACAGTAAGGAAAACAGCATGGTACTGGTACCAAAACAGAGATATAGACCAATGGAATAGAACAGAGTCCTCCGAAATAATACCACACATCTACAGCCATCTGATCTTTGACAAACCTGAGAGCAACAAGAAATGGGGAAAGGATCCCCTATTTAATAAGTGGTGCTGGGAAAATTGGCTAGCCATAAGTAGAAAGCTGAAACTGGATCCTTTCCTTACTCCTTATACGAAAATTAATTCAAGATGGATTAGAGACTTAAATGTTAGACCTAATACCATAAAAACCCTAGAAGAAAACCTAGGTAGTACCTACCATTCAGGACATAGGCATGGGCAAGGACTTCATGTCTAAAACACCAAAAGCAACAGCAACAAAAGCAAAAATTGACAAATGGGATCTAATTAAACTAAAGAGCTTCTGCACAGCAAATGAAACTACCATCAGAGTGAACAGGCAACCTACAGAATGGGAGAAAATTTTTGCAATCTACTCATCAGACAAAGGGCTAATATCCAGAACCTACAAAGAACTCAAACAAATTACAAGAAAAAACAAACAACCCCATCAAAAAGTGGGCAAAGGATATGAACAGACATTTCTCAAAAGAAGACATTCATACAGCCAACAGACACATGAAAAAATGCTCATCATCACTGGCCATCAGAGAAATGCAAATCAAAACCACAATGAGATACCATCTCACACCAGTTAGAATGGCAATCATGAAAATGTCAGGAAACAGCAGGTGCTGGAGAGGATGTGGAGAAATAGGAACACTTTTACACTGTTGGTGGGATTGTAAACTAGTTCAACCATTATGGAAAACAGTATGGCAATTCCTCAAGGATCTAGAACTAGATGTACCATATGACCCAGCCATCCCACTACTGGGTATATACCCAAAGGATTATAAATCATGCTGCTATAAAGACACATGCACACGTATGTTTATAGCGGCACTATTCACAATAGCAAAGACTGGGAATCAACCCAAATGTCCATCTGTGACAGACTGGATTAAGAAAATGTGGCACATATACACCATGGAATACTATGCAGCCATAAAAAAGGACGAGTTTGCGTCCTTTGTAGGGACATGGATGCAGCTGGAAACCATCATTCTTAGCAAACTATCACAAGAACAGAAAACCAAACACCGCATGTTCTCATTCATAGGTGGGAACTGAACAATGATATCACTTGGACTCGGGAAGGGGAACATCACACATCGGGGCCTATCATGGAGAGGGGGAAGGGAGGAGGGATTGCATTGGGAGTTATACCTGATATAAATGACGAATTGATGGGTGCTGACGAGTTGATGGGTGCAGCACACCAACATGACACAAGTATACATATGTAACAAACCTGCATGTTATGCACATGTACCCTAGAACTTAAAGTATAATAAAAAAAAAAAAAAGAAAGAAAGAAAAAGAAAAAAGTAGACCGAAATGCAAAGTAACTCAGGAAATGATACATACCTAGGTATAATTTGGCTTTTTTCACTTCCTTAACCATTCTTGGTGATTTAATTTAGCCTTAATCTATCTTCTTCGGTTTTCATTAAAATGCTTTTTCCTAACTCACCTTAAAAAAAAAAAAAAAAAGAATAATACAGCAACCTTTTCCTGAGGTTAAGGGTCTTTAGGGAACTCAGCTTTAATCTGCTCCAATTCCACATATTGTTACCCCTTTTAATACCTACACCTTTAATACTCAAAACTCTGGGCATAGAAATTGTCAAATTCCCTGAAGGTAGCTAAAGAATTAGCTGCAATTTTCCATTCTACTTTCTTTGTGAGTATAAAAGAGTTTTACATTTTAAAAGGCATATACAATATTTCATTCGGCACTCTGTTTTTACTGGGAAGTTTTTTTCAGGCTACCTAACCTCCTTCATTTTTCATCAAAATGTACTCACTATTATGATTTTAAAATGTTTTTAATTTTATTTTATTTACACAGTTGTCTGTGTACTCACTATTAAAATTGGAATGCAAATAAAAGCAAAATGGCCATGAACAGAATTCGTATGCATTAAAAACTATTGTAGGAACACACAGGTTTCCATGGAGGAGAGCAATTTTTCTATTTAAATGTATTTGCAATAGTTTCATAACAAGAACTAAATGCAAATAAATCATTTTTGTTGTTACTCAGTGAATGTCAACCCCAAACCAAACTGTAATACCCCTTTTCAAAGGCCTTCTAGGATATTTCCCCAATTTATAAATTCTCCCATTCTAGTGTAAATTCATCTTAGATAACTAAGATGATTTAGAGAATGTGCATGCTAGCAAATCCAGTAAGCCTTTTCCTTGTAACCTAATATGTTGAGTTAATGAAGAAATTCAATCTCTTTCTCTAATGCTTATATCAAATTTTAGAATTCCTACAATTTTCTTACCCAAGTATAGTGATCAGGAAAATCAGCAAATGCTAAATTGATGGTTTCAGTTTCCCAAAGTTTGGATGAGCCCTGGGATATCATCAAGGTGATATCATCAGATGTATATCTCACCTTGGTAACTATTTTTGATAAGGATGCTGACTTACACTCCTCTGGGTGTACTAGCCAGCTAAAGGCAGATACTCTGTGCCAAAGTCTCTGCTGAAGACCTGAACTTCAGCTCTAGCACCATTGTTCTGGTCATCCCATTCAGACTTTCCTTGGCCCCTATTCATGGGAAGGGGAGTAAAGCATATGTTCTCTCCAGTTTCAAGATGAGGAAAATGAGGTTCTAAAAGGCTCATTTTTTCTGAATCCAGATAGTAAATGATGGAACCAAACAGACTGCACAGCTCATATTTCACTATCCTATATTTCACATATAAAAAAAAGATTTTGAGCTAATGGCCAATCGTGTGATCACTGACTTTGTAGATATTTTAAGTGATTGGGCTTATGCTGAGTACTTGTGGGATGTCTAATTTGTTTGCCGGCCTGCTTGGCATGTAGTAACTGTTATATAAGTGTTTGCCATTTATCATTGCCAAAAGCATGGCATGCTCAAACTGAGCACCTTAGGTGTCACAGTACGTCAAAACTACCATTTCTGCAGCACCCTTTCCTAGATCCAGGCTTAAGAAGAGGACTGTTCCCTTAAAATACAAACAATTCTAAGCCAGAGAGAATTCCTGCAGCCAAACCGGAGTAGCATTTCTGTGATGCTCAGTGAGCCTCCAGTAATTTCAAGAAATGAAACTATATATGACCCTATGTGTGTAAAGTGATTAGATCTTTGTAACACTCATTCATGCTGTTGATTTTAAGCTCTTCCTTGATGCAAGCTTCTTCATTGCTGCCTACACAGAGATATCAAATTATGGGAAGCTTGTTAATTCAGACCAAGACTGCCTTCATAGAATCACATTATTTGGATAAAGGCTTGATACAAACATCTCTCTGTAACATCTATTAAAAAGGGATCTTCCTAGGCAAATAACAATATAAACAATATTAAAGGAAGCTTATTTAAATGTTTCAAGGTAACATATATTTTTTAAATTTTAACTCTTACTAACAATATAAATGATAATATATAGTTATGAGATTTGTTTCTTAAACCAGGTCCACAAAGAATTTCTGCTGGGAAATACTTCCTAATAGGCTGACTCTATTTGCTTCCCACTACAGATTTTAAAATATTTTAAGACCAATTGTCTCAGGAATATGTGTCAAAGAAAACAGGTAGTACTAAAGTTTTAAATCTAGGAGCATTTATAAAACTGGTGAATAAATCAACAATTATTTATTTTAGTTCTACAATATGTTTATCTACCTATGTCATGTTTAGGAAACTCATGTTATTAAAGTCCTAGGAGATTAGACAAGCAATTTTCTTTGTAGTGCTGAATTTGAATGTTTCTGAATAAATCTCTTTTACAAATGAGAATTATAAAGGAAAATTTCAAATGTCTCTGTACATATATATACACAAACTTACATGTTTATAAATTTGAGAAGAAACAAAGAAACCACTAGAATATTTCTATAACATCTATGCAATTTAAATCTTAAATTTATATAGTCTTACTGTGTGATGTTTTCTGAGAGCCGAAACTTAAGCATTTTCTATATGAGAGGAAATGTTCTGTGTCATCAGTCATAGGTTCACTCTAGTCTTTAAAAATATCCAGTGACCAAGCATGGTGGCTCATGCCTCTAATCCGAGCACTTTGAGAGGCCAGGGTGGGAGGATCACATGAGGCCAGGAGTTTGAGACCAGCCTGAGCAACATAGCAAGACACCATCTCTATAAAAATATATTTAAAAATTAGCCAGGCCTGGTGGTGCATGCCTGTAGTCCCAGCTATTCAGAAGGCTGAAGTGGGAGGATTGCTAAAGCCCTGGAGTTTGAGGCCACAGTAAGCCATGATCATGTTCTATACTCCAGTCTAGGCAAAGGAGCAAGACTTTATGAAAACAAAAACAAAAACAAAAAAAACCAGAAAGCCTCAAATGGACATTTATCTGCAGCCTACCTTCCATATTCTTCTTTTGAACATTGCCCCCACCACCCCCTACCACCCCTTTCCTTTTCTCACTGAAGTAACACGGAGTCCAAACAGTATCTTCCATTTTCTTGCACAATCCCACAGCCTTGGCACATGACTCTAGCCTGGCCAATCAGTGTGTTTCCCTGGGGAAAACTTTCTTCCTTCTGTGAACCTGAAAGAGCAAGAGCTATTGCTAGCTGCTGTGTCTGCTTGTATAGAAGATCTCCTGTTTTTGAAGGGGAGCACAAAACTGATGTTCAGAAAGAAGGCTGTATGTTAAGAGAGAGAAAATAGAGACAGAGCAAGAGACAGAAAAAGAGAGAGAAAACTGAGAAGAGAAAAAGACTAAATCAGAGACAGAAAAAGAGAAAGGAAGGCTGGAGGGAGGGAGACATTGACATTGTATTAATATGATTGTCCTGACTATATTTTTGGCTCTGATTCCTGCCCTAGTCCTGCCTTCCAAGGCTTGGCTTTTAAGCCTTTGCTCCTGTTCTGTGAGATATTTGTTAACCTTCCAAAAAATTACGCTCTGCTGTTCTAGTTGGGTATCCTTGCATTCAGAAGATTGCTAATAATGTTAGAGCCTCTTCAAAGTCTCTGTAGCACTGCATTTGGAAGATATGCAAGTTTGATAATGTGGAGAATCATTTGGAATTTATGTTAAATTTTAACCTTCCACCAAATCGTATATCAATGTGTAAGGAAGGAGAAAAAAAATCACCTAGCATGTATTATTATTATAGAAACTATTATTTCAAAGAACAGTAGGTGTGATTGAATTGAGAATGACAAACCAGCCTCAACTAAGCAAGTGGATGAGGAGACCGGCTCCATGTAATCCACTTAGAAAAACTTAGACTGTATGAGAGGCTGAAGGAACTTCCAAATTTTCAGTTACCCAAGTTGTGTTTTCCCTGCAGATTCTTGGTATGTTTGTTTCCTATTACTGCTATAACGAATTACCACAAACTTAATGGCTTAAAATGAAATATATATATATAGATCTAGAGATAAGAAATATAAAATGGGATGGTAGCACCATGTTCTTTCTGACAACTCTAGGGGAGTATCTGTTTCCTGGCCTTTTCCAGCTTCTAAAGACTACCTGCATTCCTTGGCTTATGGCCTGCATCATTCCAACTTTGCTTCTGTCATCACATCTCTTCTGATTCAGATGCTCCTGCATCTGTGCAGGAACCCTTGTGATTATGTTAGGTCCACCTGATAGTCCAAAGTAATCTCACATCTCAAAATCCTAAATTTAATCATATACGCAGAGTCCTTTTGCCATGTAAGGCGGCATATTCACAGGTTCTAGAGATTAGAACATAAATATCTTTGGGTACCAATATTAACATACCATACTTGATACTGATCTTTGCCAGAAAAGGTGTAGCAATCAATGCTACTCAGGAATCAGTGACTTAATATATTGTCTCAGACTTGTTTGGAGGAACCCCGTCTTCATCTCCAAATGGGGTATGCTTGTGGGCAGAGCTCAGGATCTGGCATGGACTACTCATCATTTTTCTGTCGCTGTAGAGAATATGGACACTTATCAACAACCTCACATATGTGAGAAGGTGTCAGTGGTGATACAAAAACTTTTCACCAGGCAGTAGGGACAGATCCAGATCTAGGAACCCAGTTGCTCAAAAGCCTTAGGATAGAACATGCTGCTTACCAACAAACTGGCCACGGTACTTATCTGGATTAATAAATCTCTGAAAATCTAGAAGCATGATGCAGAGGCAGATTTCATGAAGCTAATAACCAATAATCTCACTATACTGGCATTTATGCAAAAAGTGCTGTGCTACAAAGACAGTGAGCATGTTTCATGAGTCCTGGCATGCAAAATACTAGATACTTTCAGAAAACCACCTGGCCTGCCACTTGCAAAACAACTCACTCATAGATTAGCAGTAACAGGAAACCCTTACTGCTCTTAGTACAAAAGAACAAAATGGATCTGAAGCTACCCAGGAGAACTTGGAACCACTGAGAATCTGTTTGTCTGTTCTTCCTATGGAAGAAGCACTGCTGTTGCAGAAGACTCCACTAAAGCCCTGGGTGGATCAGGGCAGGAAGAATACCCTGACCTTTTCTTGCTTTCTATCCTCCAATCTCCCACCAGAGTCTCACATCAGGGTCAGAAAGCTAGTTGACATGGAAGCCTGAAAAATGCAGCTTGCCAGGATGCCTCCTCCCTTCCACTCCTGTCTTCAATTCAGAGGAGAGAAGGGAGAAGGTAAGCAAGGGATAAGCACATGGCTAACTTTGAGAATTGCTGGGTTAAACAAAGGACAATTCATTTCTTAATCATAGGATATCCCATGTGCACTATGATTCTTCACAGATGGGATTTAGTATTTGGTTGAATATGGAGCCCCTTTATACCAGAATATTTCATAAAACTCATCTTCAAGAACCACACTTTGACTTTTGACTCTACTACTAACTCTAGGATCCATCTGAGTTCTTGCTTTTGTGAAACTAACTACAAAGGTGAAGAACAGAAATATACCCTCAGAATACATTGGAGTGCAGGGAACAAGACTGACAAGCAGAGCTCAGAGAAAAATTATAAGAAGGAACATGAAGAGCTGGAAGTGAGGAGTGATATCAGAAAGATGGCAGCATAGGAGCTTTCTACCATCATCCCCCATGGAAGCATTGATTTTGACAACTAGCACAAATGAGTGTACATTTGTGGGAGTCAGGGAATACAGTGAAGAAGTTCCAGCACACCTTAGAGAAAAAATATCTGAGAATAGTCACACTGAGGAGGATAAGAAGAAGAGCTTTACTTTACCCATGTCACCCCTCCCCCAAGGCAGCACAGTTCAGTGCTGAAAGACACCATCCTCAGCACACAATTTTTCCAACAGGAAAATAAGAGCATAGTGAATTAGTGTCCTGCTCCCCTAGCTATGCAGGACACTGTCCAAGAGGTCCACTATCATTCCACCCAGGATGCTGAGGTGACTAGCACAACTGAGTGGTTGGAAGACACCAGAAGCAGGGAGAAGAGGCCACAGATTCCACTAATGACTCTGCAGACTCTATCAGGAAGCCTTCCCATGAGCCACTTGGGAATTTTTGACTTTTAAACACCTCCCAACTGATCCACAGACACTCTAGACACTCCATGGCTCACCATCCATACCAGGCTAGCTCCCCAGCACATCTTCACAGATAGCAATTCAAGCATCTTGTGCAGACAGCCATCTGGACTCTGCAGGATCAGAAGAAGGCACTCAAACTTAAACATTTCAGAGCACTACCATAGGGAAAACAAGCAGGAGGCTCTTAGCATCCAGCCTGGCTTCGCAGGATTGAAAGAAGGCAAAATATCTCAAGAATGTCTACATTAGAGGGAACAAGAGATGTGGAACAGATGCAGCCACAGAAAAGGTCAGAGAGAGCCTCAGAATCATTAGCCATGCTGTTCGGTGAAAAACTTTCTCTCCTGAAGATAGTAAAGACTGAAGGAGATGACTGTTTCTTCAAATCAAAGACAACAATGCAAAACTTCAAGGAACACATTTGAAAAATCAAGTAAACATGAAACCAACAAGGGAGCACAATAATATGCTAGTAACCAACCCTGAATAAATGACCAACTATGAATTGCCTGACAAACAATTTAAAATAATAATTTTGAGGAAGTTCAACAAACAGCAGGAGAACACAGATAGACAACTCAATGAAATCTGAAAAACAAACCATGAACAAAATTATAAGTTCAATACAGAGAAATTATTTTTTAAAAAAATTCTGAAGCTGAGAATACAATGAACGAATTAAAGAAGGCAATAGAGTATGTCAACAGCAGACTTCATCAAGCAGAAGAAAGAATCTGTGAAATTAAAGAAAGATCATTTGAAAATACCCAATCAGGGGAGAAAAAAGAATGAAAAGGAATGAAGAAAATCTACGGGATTTATTGATGGTATTATCAGAAGAGCTAATATTTGCATCATAATATACCAGAAGGAAGGGAGAGAGAAAAAGGAGCACAAGCTTATTTAAAGAAACAATGGCTGAAAACTTTCTAAATCTGGAGGGAAATATAGACATTTAGGTATATGAAGTTCAAAAGTCTACAATCAGATACAACCCAAGAAAGACTTCACCAAGACATATTATAATCAAACAGTCAAAATCAAAGACAAAGAGAAAATTGTGAAAGCAGCAAGAAAAAAGAGGTTTCTCACACACAAGAGAACCACCATAAGACTATGACCAGATTTCTCAGTAGAAACTTTGCAAGCCTGGAGGGTGTGAGATGATATAGCCTAAGTGCTGAAAGAAAAAAAATAAATGAACTATCAACTAAGAAAACTTTACCCAGCGAATCTTTTTTTTAAAAAGTGAAGGAAAGAAAAAGACTTTCCTAGACAAAGCTGAGAGAGTTCATCATCACTAAACCTAACAAGAAATGCTAAAGGGAGGTTTTCAAGCTGACATAAAAGTATACTAATTACAATATAAGAGTATAAAACTCACTGGTAAAAGTAAGTATACAGTCAAATTTAGAATATTCTAATACAAGTTGAATATCCCTTATCCAAAATGCTTGGGATCAAAGTGCTGAAGATTTCAGATTTTGGGAATACTTGTATATAGAGAATGAGTTAACTTAGCGATAGGACCCAAGTCTAAATACAAAATTCATTTATGTTTCACATATATCTTTACATGTAGCCTAAAGGTAATTTTATACGTTTTAAATAATTTTGTGCATGAAACAAAGCTTGTATACATTGAACCAATCAGAAAGTAAAGGTGTCACTACCCAGCCACTCATGTAGAGAATCTGTAGTTGTTTGTTGTCAACGTCATTCCTGACTCTGAATTTATATGCTACCGATAAGTAATCATTTTCTTGTGTTTATTCACACATCATACTTAACAGTAAAAAAATGACATACAATTAATATAGTAAAAAAAATAATAGTATGTTCTGGGTAGTTAAGCAGCACAGAATATCTACAGAATATAATCACCAGAATATCTACATCACCTGTTCAACATAGCAATAACAAACAATGGGAGGCTTTTTTTTTCTCCACTACAGTGCTGTGTTTTGATTAAAAGGTTAACTGCCTTGGGGACCCTAAATAAAGTGTGTTATGCATCTGCAGTTTGATTGTGACACATTACCTGAGGTTAGCTGTGGAATTTTCCACTTCTGGGGTCAAGTTGGTGCTCAAAAGTTTTGGAGTTTGAGCATTTTGGAATTCAGATGTTTAGGTTAGGAATGCACAACCTGTGCTGTAATGATGATTTGTAAATTATTTATAACTCTAGTATAAAGGTTAAAAAACAAATAATATTAAAAGTACAGCTGCAATCATTCATTTGTAGATACAGAAATAAGAGGATATAAATTGAGACATTAAAAATATAAAGGAGAGTAAAAGTGTAGAGTTTTATACATTATTGAAGTTAAGCTATTATCAACTTAAAATAGACTATTATAAGCCAAGATGTTTTACGTAAGCCTCATGGTAATTACAAAGTAAAAATCTATAGTGGATACACAAAAGAAAACAGAAAGGATTCAAAAGATACGAGAGAAAATCATCATATCACAAAGGAAGACAGCAAGGCAGGAAGAAAGGAGCAAAGAATCTGAAAAACAACCAGAAAACAATTAATAAAATGCCAATATTAAGTCTATATTTGTCAATAATTACCTTGAATATAGATGGATGAAATTCTCCTATTTACTACCATTCTGGAATTTTTTTTTTTTGTAAGGAATTCTTGCACCCGAGAACCTGACAGTCTGTACTTTGAAGACTCAGACCAGAGTTTGATATGCAGAAAGACAGAAAAGTCAACACTTAAACCAAAAGAAAAAAAATCTTGACTAAAAAGTCAAGAAAAATGGATCTACTTCAAGGGCACCACTTGGGGGGAATCTAGCTTCCAGTTGGACCCTTTACACTTGTTTTTCATCTGATAAAACTCCAAGTGCTTTGCCAAGACTAGTTCACCTGCCAGACATTCAGCAGGCTGGCAAAGGCCAGACATTCTCAAGAAGTAGAAGAGGTAATGAAAATTAAAAGGCATGCAAAGCCTGTTTTCCTGCATACTTCTCTTACAATAGACATTCAAAAAAACAAAAAAATGAAAAATAGTTACTAAAAGCTATCACAGTACATTTTGCTGAGTCGCTGAATTAAGGTTTTTTTTTTTTTTTAATAGATCTATTTATTTCTAGAGGACTGTTGATTTTTAATAGAGATGTTACTATTTGAATCCAAGTGGGGTTTCTTTTGTTCACATATATATTCAAGTCTAAGGCTATGTCGATTAGCAGTTAGTTGTATGTCAAACACAAATAAATTATAAAAAGGAACACAATGTTTAAGGAAACCCCGAGCCTTATCAGAGCTCTTAAGTTGAAGCAATCATGTGCTGAAGATACTGCAGAAGAGCTTTAGACTTAGGAAAAAGATGCAGATTTCATCCTGGCCCCTCTACTTAGTAGCAGTATGATTTGGGCTGGTCACTTAATGTTTCTGATTTTTAATTCTATCATGTGGGAAATGAGGATAAAAATGTATGATATGTCCTTGTGTCCCTCAGGTCATTGTTGAGAGACAAAATGAGATCATGTCTGGGAAAATACTTCTAAATTATCAACTGCCTTTCTATAGAAGAGGATGGCCAAAGAAGGGTGCACTCTTTGTCTGGAATTATGCCAGAGGTCTTAAAATGCTCAGAAATGAAGTCAGCCTTCTTCCCTCTCCTAAGAGACTCAGGTTTTCGGCAAGTAACTCATAAAATTAATGCTCCACTGAAAATAAAATCTGATTTGAGGAGTGTCAGCATTTAGAAGACCCTCGGAGGCCAGGGGTTTTTTCTCTTTTACAATGCTGTGAACAACATTCACTCCTGGAAAACACTCCAGTGTCTTACATCTCATGGCTGCGAGTATTTTTTTGTTTTCTTCTGGTTTAAATATTGTATTTTCTGTCTCTCCGCATATCAATTTTTTCCCCTGCCCAAATCACAGACTTCGTAGTAACCATCATGTTTACTGCTGTTCTTTCACATGTGGTTCTCTGGGCCTTCTGAGTACCAGAATTTCATTAAACAGTGCTACTCACAGCATAAAGATGGAATTCTGCCAGATCTGAAAAGAATAACACCAGAATTGACTTCAGAAACCATCTTCTCTGATGGTTTGCAAGATTTTTAAACAGCACATACCTTTGTAAAATGAAATCATCAGTGGAACACCATATATAAAATAAAATTAATAATAACTACTATGGCTGGAGAGGTGAAACTCTAACATATTACACAGTCTCCTGGATTTTTTGCAGATATTAAGGATCCACTAAACTATTTGAAAACTACTCTATATACTCCCCCCTTTCCAGTGCTTCAGTCCCTTCTATAGTAACCACCACTGGATTGCTCAGTCTTTCAACATTTTCAGTGGTGCCTATCCTGCTAAGAAAGGCCATCTTAATTTGGGACAGCTTTAACTGTCTATTTGGAAAATCATTCTTATATTTTAATGGTCTCCTTGTAACTTCTATTTATTGTTACTAGAACAGAACTAGACTGTGCTGTATTCCATCTAAGTGTTGGAGTCAATGATCATATTCCTCCACAAACTTATTTTTTTAAAAAACTAAATATTCCCTGATTTTTTCAACTTTCTCACAATGTGAGAATATGTGGGCCTAATCTCTTTGTTCTAATTTCTTTCCTTTGAACTTGCTTCACTTTGTCAATGTCAGTTTTAATTCGTGTGCCTAGAACTGTAAAAAGTAATCCCTGTGTTGACTGTCATCATCAGCTCTCACTTTGAACATTCTACCCCTGTTAATTTGGCCTATAATTGAATTTGATTCAGGGAAAACTTGCCAGAGCTTAGCCAACTAAATCCCCAATATCGTCCTTGAATATGCTACTGCAGAACCACATCTCCCATATTACAAACTTTTAAAATTGTTTTAATGACTTCATGTGGTGATTTTCCTTTGCTGTGGCTTTTAAAGTCACATGGTTCTATTAGAAAGATTTCTAGGTCTCTTGTCATTTCTAGAATCTGGTTTGTTGGATTTGGCAAATATCTGTATATTTGTTCACTTTTTATTCTGTCAGTTGCAGACATGCCATCTGCTTAATAATTTCCCACAGATCTTTATTGATATATATTTTGTTGGGAAATAATTTATCATTTTAGATCCAGACTATATCTGACATAAAGAACTTTCCTACTATAAAATTTTTTAGATTTGGTGAGGGCTAACTAGAAGGTTGAAAGGATAGGAAAGCTGCTGGGTTTATCTGGTTACCTGCCAATGGTCCTGTAAGTCTGTAATTTCAAAAATCGACCCCCAAACGAGGGATTGTATCCACTGTTAGATAGATGAAGTTTTAAGCATCAGAAGATCAGTCTGAATTTTCATTATTCCCTAGAAATGTTCTCAACTTTGTGGGTTTCAGCCAGGTACTTTGCCTTCCTTGAACATATTTTCATGTGGTTTTATAATATTTATTCAACATTATTTTCCATTAGTTCTCTAATTTTAATTGTTGGTAAGCATTTCAGTGTGTAGCTGTTACATGCTGCAGAACTGATTTATCCATGTTAATGTACGAGGAGACCATGGCCCATTTTATTTGCTGCGTGGTCAGCCCTGGTATTCATGGCAGGTTTTCTGAATATTTCTGATGAAGTCCTTAAGTACATGTAATTCTGAAAACACATTCCCATTCAGTAAGACTTATACAGGATGGTAAGCCTAACATGGCAAAAGGTTTCTAAAAAATTCCATAAACATTAAGCATATTTATGTCATAGCATTAAGTTTGGTCAATTTGAAACTTACTGTATTGTAGTATAAGAGGCATTTTGTTTGCTTGTGTTTACTTTCCCAAGAGTAAATGCGTTTTGGTTAACCACAATGGCAAACTTAGTCAAGACATTTATGTCAACAAATCCTACTGCTTAACAAAGTCACATTCTTAGTTTCTGGGACAGCAGACTGGATTCTAAGTAATAAGGTGTTTATAAGGTGTGCTGTAAATCTGGGACTATAAACATGTCTACTTTTCTGTTAAACCTGCTGCTGTGCATGAGGTACAATAAGCTCTCTTTTCAGTTTTACGGTGACCAGTATGTTGGCTTGCCAGTCTTGATTGCTGTTGATTCTGCTCTTCCCAAAGCCTCCTGCCAAGCTCTTGACCCAAGTCACGCTCCCTGGTGATGTCATAATGCTGCTAAGAATTTGCTCATTCACTGTACCTGCAGGGATGCCCCAAGAGTCACATACCTTCCCTGTTAGTCACTCGTTGGAGAATAACACCTTGAAATGAGCAGGGCCTCTCCTTCCCCTGATTTCAAAGCCATTACATTTTTGAGAATTTTCTTAATAAGTTTATAGATATAGTAAGAGGACTGTTACCTTTATGGAAATTATTTTTAATTTGTTTTTTCTCAAAAATAACAGTGTTAATTTCGTTTTGACCAAAAATATTTTCTCTGCATTCATAAGCAAAATTTATTTCAGTTAAACACATATTTATAAAACACAGTGCCTGGTATTTGAAATCATCACCATTGTTATGTATGCCAAATATCTGGAGGAAAAGAAGAGAAAGTGGTCATAGATCTGAATATTTAAATTACATGATGTTGAATACATCTATTTAGAAAAATCTTATTAATTCTAAATTCTTTACTTTTTGCCCAAATATTAGGCATTTATATAGATATAGCTTGTATCTTGCTTTACTTTACAATTTAATTCCCTCTACCAAATTGCTCAAACCATACTTTGCCAAAGATTCTATGAGTTAGACCAAATATAAAAACAAAAACAAACAAAAAGCCCTAACAAAAATTATTTAAGACTGGGCTCAGTGGGTAATGCCTTTAATCCTAGCACTTGGGGAGGCCAAGGTGGGAATATCTATTGAGCCCATGAGTTCAAGACCAGCCTAGGCAATATAGTAAGACCCCCATCTCTACAAAAATTAAAAAGCTTACCAGGGCTGAGCTTTTTTTTAATTAAATAATTACAGGTTCATGCCTATAATCCCAGCACTTTGGGAGGCCAAGACAGAAGAATCCCTTGAGCCCCAGAGTTTGAGACCAGCCTGGGCAAGGTAGTGAGACCATGTCCCTACAAATAATTTTTTAAAAATTAGCTGGGATGGCGGCAGGCCCCTATAGTACCACCTACTTGGGAGGCTAAGGCAGGAGGATTGCCTGACCCCAGGTGTTTGAGACTGCAGTGAGCCATGATTATGCTGCCACACTCCAGCCAGAGTGAAAGAGTGAGACTCGGTCTCAATTAAAAAAAGAAAAATAGCCAGGCATGGTGGTGGATATCTGTTGTCCCAGCTACTCAGGAGGCTGAGGCAGGAGGATTGTTTGAGCCCAGGAGGTCAAGGCTGCAGTGAGTTGTGACTGTACCACTTCACTCAAGGCTGGGTGACAGAGCAAATCTCTATCTCAAAAAAATTATTTAAAACATACTGGTTGTAAGCTCAATGCAAAACAAATACCTCATATACTTTTTGTTTCTCTACCAAGATAATGTTGGTGTTTTAACCAGATATGAATAATGGCCCAAATACAAATGACCAAAAACCACAAGTTAATTTTTCATAGACTATAATAGATTTGGAGCTAACATTTTGACTTTTGATATATCAGCATTTTTCCTCTGACATGTTACGCTGAAAAAAAGAGTTTTTATGCACTGCATGTTCTCACTCATAGGTGGGAAATGAATAATGAGATCACTTGGACACAGGAAGGGGAACATCACACACCAGGGCCTGTTGTGGAGAGGGAGAAGAGAGGAGGGATAGCATTAGGAGATATGCCAAATGTAAATGATGAGTTAATGGGTGCAGCACACCAACATGGCACATGTATACATATGTAACAAACCTGCACGTTGTGCACATGTACCCTAGAACTTAAAGTATAATAAAAATAAAAAATTTAAAAAAAATAGTTTTTATGTAGAAGGTTTTCTTCTACTATCTTCGGAGAAAATTCCATCAGAAACTAAAATTTTTATCCAAAGACTTAGAGACTACTTCTGAGCACTTTTTTGAGTTATTGTGTCTATGATTACATCTACGTTTGATATTTAATTTGGAAATTAACATAAATTAGCCAAAAACCATTTCCTTAAACTGGTTTTCAAACTTGAGCAATATAAGACATTTTGCAAAAGGAAAAAGTTCTTATTGATCTCCCAGTGTTATAATACTTTTATCATGTTGCTAAAACTGTTGCTCTTATATGATAAAACCTAAATAAATGTATAAAGCAAAAATAAAGTCATAAAATTTATAGAATTCAAATTAGCAATATTAATTTAATGTGACTTATATGGTTGCTTTAATTATATGAAATTACTATAATAATTGCACTATGAATATGATAATATTTTCAATATCACTGGACTATAAGCTTCATGAAGACAGAGACCATGTCTGGTTTTCCTTACCATTGTGAGATCTTAGGAGGAGAAAATGAATTAATGGTCCTTATTTATATAAGCAACTTTTAAAATATTGAGCAGGCCAAAATGTACAACACCTTACATTGAAAACTACAAAACATCATTGGGAGAAGTTAATAGGAGCTAAATAAATAGAAAGATATACCATGTTCATGGATGGTAAGACAATATGTAAGCATGTTAATTTCCCCCAAATTAATCTATCAATTCAGTGTAATCCTACTCAGAATCCCATTTTGAAGAAATTAATAAGTTAATTCTAAAATTCATATGGAAATGCAAAGGCCAATGAGTAGATAAGGAAATATTTTAAAAGAATTAATTTTAAAACTAGAGGCTTTACTAGCATATATTAAGATCCATTATAAACCATACTAATTAGAAATGTATGGTAATGATGAAATTACAGTCAATTTGAGAATTGAAACAGTCCATAAACAAAGTAACAGATGTACATTTACCTGATGTACAACAAAGTGACACTGCAGTGAACTGCAGAAAGAATGGTCTTTTCAATAAGTAATGCTAGGTCAATTAAATATCCATATGAAAAAATGTTTTTGACCCCTTGATTCACTCCATTGTCAACAAAAAGAGTCAAACTCTAAAATATTTAAAGAGATTTGTTCTGAGCCAAATATGAGTGGTCAGTGGCCCATAACACAGCCCTCAGAAGACCCTGAGAACATGTGCCTAAGGTGGTGAGGCCACCCCTTGGTTTTATAGATTTTATGGAGACATAAAGTGTCCATTGCTATGTGTAAGATGTACATTGGTTTGGTCTGGAAAAGCAGAACAACTGGAAGTGGGGGCTTAAAAGTCATAGGAGGATTCAAAGATTTTCTGATCAGCAAATGGTTGAAAGAGATACTATTAATAGAAAATAATGTCTGGGTTACAATAAGGGAGTATGGAGACCAAGGTTTCATCATGCAGATAAAGCTTCCATGTAGCAGGCTTCAGAGATAATAGATTGTAAATGTTTCTTACCAGACTTAAAGAATCAGTTCTATCAGTAATTCCAAAAGGGAAAAGAATATAGTGAGGGATGTTCATTACTCCATTCCCATCATGGCCTGACCTTGTTTTTCACATTATTTTGGAATGCCCTTGACCAAGAGAAGGGGTCCATTCAGATGATTGGGAGGTCTTTGAATTTTATTTTTTGTTTACACCATATACAAAATTCAATCTAGATTGATTGCAGACCTAAATGTAAAATGTAAACCAAAACATTTAAAGTAAAAATAAAGGAAATACCTTTGGGGTCTGAAATAGTCAAAGAGTGCTTAAACAGGACGCCAAAAAACAAAAATAATTTTTTAAATGGTAATCTACAGATCTATAATAAAGCAAAAAACAACATAATAAAAATATAGTGACTTCTGCTGCTGTAGTAGATTAAATAATAGGAAGAGATTTACCCTACCACCTGAAATTTTTAAATACAGGAAAAATGCATTAAATTACCATTTTCAAGACACTAGAATTCAGGGAACAAAGGGCAATGTGATCTCTGAAAGGTGGGGAACAAATGAGATGAGTCCTTCTGTCACCCTAGCTTAATCTCTTGAGAGTTTGTAGTCTGAAGTGCAAGGAGGGGGATCCCAGGTGAAGCCCAGCACACTTCCTGACTTGAAGAGACAGAGCTAACTGTCTGGCAAGACAAAGGAGGGTTGAATTTACCAGACAGATTATTAGAGAGAGCTGCACAGAAAAATCATTGTAAAGATAAGTACTTAACTGTATACTGATTGGTACATACATATAAGGAAACCACTTCTTACCAGAAAAAAAATAACAAGGTCAGAATAATGCCTGTTTGCACTAGCCAGAATGGAAAACCTGATCATTAATAGGACATGGGAAATAACTAAAAATGAAATTTCTTCAGTAAGGGGAGATTAGTCCTAGACTAAATGCCCCACTGATTCTACCTAACAACTTTCAAAAAGTGAACCCAAAAGGGTTAAACAGTTTATGAGCGACTTAACTACATCCCAGGACATAGTTTAAGGATAGTCATTGAAATACAAAAATATCCAGAGCACAAAGAGGGTTAAACCACAATGTTTGGCATTCAATGAAAGATTACAAGGCATACAGGTGGTAACTCAAGCTTGTAATCCTAGCACTTTGGGAGGTCAAGGCGGGTGGATCAGCTGAGGTCAGGAGTTCAAGACCAGCCTGGCCAACATGGAGAAACTCTTTCTCTACTGAAAATACAAAAAGTAGTTGGGCATGATGGCACACACCTGTAATTCCAGCTACTCAGGAAGCTGAGACACCTGAATTGCTTGAACCCAGGGGGCAGAAGTTGCAGTGAGCTGAGATCATACCACTGCACTCCTGTCTGGGCAACAGAGTGAGACTCTGTCTCCAAAGGAAAAAAAAAAAAAAGAGAGAGAGATTACAAGGCAAACAAAGAAGCAAGAAAATATATCTCACACCAGCACAAAAATCAATCAACTGACACCAACTAGCAGTGACACAGATGTTAGACTTAGCATATGGGGCATTAATATAGTTATTGTTATAACTATATATTTTCAAAAATTTAATCAGAGGTGAAAGTTTCTTAAAAAAATAAAATCAAATGTTGAGAGATACATTTTAGTAGGAAAAAAATGAATGAAGTTGAAGGCAAAGTAATGGAAACTATCCAAATGAAACACAGATACATTTTTTAAAATTTTAATAAAGAGAGCATCAGCGAGATGTAGGACAAGTTCAAGCAGGCTGATATATGTATAACTAGGGTCCCCAAAGGAAGGTGGATAAGGTGCAAAAGATAGTTGAAGAAATAATGATGAAACTATAAACCCATGGATCAAAAAATCCATAAACCCCAAGTCCAAGATACATGAAGAAAACTATACCAAGACAAATAATAATCAAATTGCTTAAAACCATTGAGAAAAATTCTGGTAAAGAAGAACTCCTAAATGCAATCAGAGAAAAAAAATAACACGTTATATGTAGAGGAACATGGAAAAGGATGTAGACAAGTTTCTCAGTGGGAAAAAGTACAAGTAAAAAGATGGTAGAGCTGCATCTTTAAAGTACTGAAAGGAAAAAAAATCAAGCTACAAATTTATACCTAGCAAAACTATCTTTTAAAATAAATATTCATCACAACAGAACTTCAGATAATAGGAAATGATACTGGATAGAATCTGGAGTTACACAAAGGAATGAAGATCATCAGAAATAGAAATGACATGGTAAATATATAATATTTGTTTAATTTTAATATCTTATTAAGCACAATGATAATGTATTGTGGGATATATACATACAACAAATAAGATGTGTAACAAAAATAGCATTTAAGTCAGAAGGAGAGAAACAAATGTGTACTATTGAGTGTTATATGTGAAATGATATAATCCCACTTGAAGGTAGATTGCAGTAGTTTAAAGATGTATGCTATAAACCTTAAAGCAACTACTAATATGATGAATCAGTTATAGCTAATGACCCAACAAGAGATAAAATTGAATTATCAAAAATTCAATAAAAACAGTGAATTAAAAGGCAAAGATTCAAGTCATACAAAGTATGCTCTCTGACCACAATTGAAATAAATGAGATATAAATAAAAGAGATCCAGAAAATCCTCTAATATTTAGAACCTAGTAACACCATTATTTGACCCATGAATCAGAAAAGAAATTAAAAAAGAAATTAGATAGTATTTTGAACTCAATAGCAATAAAAAATACAACTATGGCATGTAGCTAAAGCATCTATTTAGAGAGGGAATTTATAGCACTAAATGTCCATAGTAGAATGTAAGAAAGCTCCCAAATCAATAACCTCAGTTTTCACCTTAAAAAACTAGAAAAGGAACCTACTAAAGCTAAACAGAAGAAAGGAATAATAAAGATTAGAATAGAAATGAATTAAGAGAAAAACAATAGAGAATATCAATGAAATCAAAAGCTGGTTCTATGAGAAGACCAATAAAATTAATAAAAAAAACTTTAGCCAGACTGACCAGGATAAAAGAAAGAAGTCACAAATTACCAACTCAGATAATAAGTAGCTATATCACTACAGATTCAGACTCTATAGACATTAAAAATGTAAAGGAATATGAACAACTTTATGTCAATGAATTATACGCATAGATGAAATAGGAAATTATCTGAAAGCTCGAACTACCAAAGCTTAAGTAAGAAAAAACAGACAATCTGAGTAGCTCTATCTATTAAGGAAATTGAATTTATAGTTAAAAACCTTCTACAAAAAAAAAAGAAAAAAAAACTCCAAGCCCCAAAGACTTCACTAGAGAATTCAACCAAACTTTTATGGAAGAAATAATAGCAGTTCCACACTAACTCTTTTAAAAACATTCAGAAAAGGGAGTATTTCCTGAATCGTTCTATGAAGCTAGCATTGTCATAATACCAAAACCAAATAAGACATTATAACAATGAAACTTCATTATAACAAAATGAAAATGATGTTTTAACATACGCGACATATGCAATATCCCTCACATACGTAGATTCACATATTGTTAACAATTCCTTGTAAGTTGATAGCAATTTATTGTGAGTGCAATAAGAGAAAAAAAAATCATCCACATTGAAAGGTAGAAGTAAAATTGTCTCTGCTTGCTGAAAATTATAATCTATATAGATAGTCCAATGTAATTTACAGAAACCTACTAGAACTAGTAAATTAATTTAACGAGATTGCTGGATACACAATCAATATATAAATATCAATTGTACTTCTACATACTAGTCATGAACAATTTGAAGTTTAAATTTAAAGGTTGCTGTTTATAACAATATAACCATACAAAATATTTAGGTATAAACCTAACCAATATTAGGCAAGATTTGTATGCTGAAACCATAAAACATTGTCATGAGAATTGAAAACCTAAATAGGAAACCTAAATATATTTTGTTCATGAGTCTAAAGATTGTTACCATATCAGTTCAGGTGTATTAAGCTATCAGTTTTTTCAAATTAATCTATATATTCAAAGCAATCCCAATCAAAAACCAGCAGGCTTTTTGTGCAAATTGATAAGCTGATTCTAAAATTCATACAGAAATGCAAAGGATCCAGAGTAGTCAAAAACTACTTTGAAAACAGTTGAAGTTCCAATACTAGTTGATTTCAATAATAAATATTTAAATACCCAAATCAGTCAAGGACACAACAACAACAACAAAAATCTATAAGCCAATATCCCTAATGAATACAGATGCAAATTATCCTCAACAAAATACTAGCAAACTAAATCCAACAGCACATCAAAGAGAGAATACATCACAGTCAAGCAGGTTTTATTCCAGAGATGAAATGATGTTTCAACATACACAAATCAATAGACATGATTCACCACATAAACAGAACTAAAAACAAAAACCATATGATCATCTCAATATACACATAAAAGACATTCAGTAAAATCCAACATTCCTTCATGATAAATGCCCTCAACAAACTAGGCATCAAAGAAACATACCTGAAAATAATAAGAGCCATACATGACAAGCCCATAACTAACATCATACTGAATGGGGGAAAGTTGAAAACATCCCCCCTAAGAACTGGACCAAGACAAGGATGTCCATTCTCACCACTCCTATTCACCATAGTACTGGAAGTCCTAGCCAGAACAATCAGGCAAGAGAAACAAATAAAAGACGTCCAAGTTAGAAAAGAGAAAGTTATCTCTGTCTACTGATAACATGATCATATACTTAGAAAACCCTAAAGATTATTCCATAAGACCCTAAACTTGATAAATGACTTCAGTCGAGTTTCTGGATACAAAATCAATGCACAAAAATGTAGTATGTCTGTACACCAAAAACATTCAAGCTGAGAATGAATCAATGCAATACCATTTATAATAGCCACAAAAAAATAAAATGCCTAGGAATACATTTAACCAAGGAGGTGAAAGATCTCTACAAGGAGAACTACAAAACACTGCTGAAAGAAATCATAGATGACACAAACAAGTGGAAAAACATCCCATGCTCATGGATTGGAAGAATTAGTATTGTTAAAATATCCGTACTGCCCAAAGCAATCTACATAATCAATGCAATTCCTATAAAATTACCAGTATCATTTTTCACAGAATTAGAAACAATCCTAAAGTTCATATGGAACCAAAAAAGAGCTCAAATAGCCAAACCAATTCCAAGCAAAAAGAACAATCTGGAGACATCAAATTGCCTGAACCCCAGAAATAAAGCTATATGCCTACACACCTCAACCAAATCAACAAAAATAAGCAATGGGGGAAAGAACACCCTATTCAATAAATGGTGCTATGAAAATTGGCTAGCCATACACAGAAGAATGAAACTGGATTCCCTATCTCTCACTGTATAAAAAAATTAACCGAAGATGAATTAAAGACTTAAATGTAAGATGTGAAACTATTAAAAATCCTACAAGAAAATCTAGGAAAACTCTTCTGGACATTGGCCTAGACAAATAATTTATTATGAAGGCCCCAAAAGCAAATGCAACAAAACCAAAAATTAACAAAAGGGTCTTACTTAAACCCAAAAGCTTCTGCACAGTAAAAGAAATAATCAGCAGAGTAAAAGATGACCTACAGAATGGGAGAAAATATTTGCAAATTATGACTCTGACAAAGAACTAGTATCCAGAATCTACAAGGAACTCAAAACACTCAACAACAATGACAAAAACCCCATTAAAACTGGGCAAAGGACACGAATAGACATTTCTTAAAAGACAAAATCCAGGCAACCAACAAATGCAAAAATGTTCAACATCACTAATCATCAGAGAAATGCAAATTATAACCACAACGAGATATCATCTTACACCAATCAGAATAGTTATTATTCCAGAGTCAAAAAAACAACAGATATTGGTATGGATGTGGAGAAAAGGGAATGCTTGTACACTGTTGGTAGGGCTGTAAATTAATTCAACCTCCATGGAAAACAATATGGATATTTCTCAAAAATAGTTCTCAAAAGACTAAAAATAGAACTACTATTTGACCCAGGAACCCCCCCCGCTAGGTATCTACCCAAAGGGAAAAAAAATCATTATACAAAGAGACCTGCACTAGTGTGACCAAATCTAAAAAATATATAATTACAATTCACAAAAGCAAAATCATAGAACCAACTGAAGTGTCCATCGACAGTTGACTGGAAAAAGAAAATGTGTGATATATATATATATATATATATATATATATATATATATATACACACACACATACACCATGTAATGCCACATAGTACCATAAAAAATATCCATACTGCCCAAAGCAATCTACAGAATCAATGCAATCTCTATCAAATTACCAATATCATTGGTTAAAGAAAAATGAAATCATATCCTTTGCAGCTACATGGATGGAGCTAAAGGCCATTATTCTAAGTGAACTAACACAGAAACAGAAAATCAATACTCCATGTTCTCACTTATAAGTGGGAGCTCAGCAATGGGTACACATGGACATAAAGATGGGAATAGACACTGGGGACTTCAAAATGGGGGAGGGTTGGTGAGAGACAAGAGTTGAAAAATTACACATTGGGTACAGTGTTCACTATTTGAGTAATGGGTACTGTAGAAACCCAATCCCCACCAATATGCAATATACCCATGTAACATGCACAATACTGTTGAATCTAAAATAAAATATAATTAAAATAATAATAATATTTCATTAATAAATGATGGATATATTAATAAATGTAATAAAGCTGCAATAATTGAGACACTTGTAGTGTTGGCATCAAGATATTAATAGATAAATTGATCTAGACCAATGAAAGAGAGTAGAGAGTTTAGAAATACATGTATGATCTAAATAGAGAGATCATACATTTGGACAACTGTTTAGCTTTAGGAGGAAAAAACCTAGATGACCTAAGGCGTGATGATGACTTTTTAGATATAACACCAAATTCATGACTGATCAAAGAAATTATTGAAGAGCTAGACTTTATTAAAATTAAAATGTTCTTCTCTACAGAAGATACTGTCAAGAGAATAACAAGTCATTGACCTGGAGAAAATATTTGTGAAAGATACGTCTGATAAAGAGCTGGTATCCAAAATACACCAAAGTAACTGTCCTAGTTCATTTGTATTGCTATAAAGGAATGCTTGAGACTGGGTAATTTATGAACTTTATAAAAAAATGTTTGTTTGGCTTGCATTTCTGCAGGCTGTACATACTGCAAAGCATGGCACCAACATCTGCTTCTGCTGAGAATCTCAGGCTACTTTCACTCATGGCAGAAGACCAAAGGGAGCCAGCATGTGCAGAGATCACATGCTGAAAGAGGAAGCAAGAGAGAAGAGGCGAGGTGCCAGAGTCTTTTTAACAACCAGCACTCATGGCAACTAATAGAGCAAGAACTCACTCATTACCGCAAGGACAGCACCAGGACATTCATGAGAGATCCATCCTCGTGAATCCAAACACTTCTCATTAGGCCCACTTTCAACATTGGGGATCAATTCAACATGAGATTTGGAAGGGTCAAATAAACAAAAGTATAGCACTGTTAAAGCTCAACAATAAGAAAAGGAACCTGATTTTCAAATGGGCAAAAGGCCTGAACAGACACTGTATCAAAGAAGACACACAGATGCCAGGTAAGCATACGAAAAAATGTTCAATGTCGTATGTCATTAGGGAATTAAAAATTAAAACAAGAAGATACCACTACACATCTATTAAAATGACTTGTGTTCTGGCTGTCCAGAACACTGACAACACTAAATTAGTGAAGGTGTTGAGTAACAGGAGTGCTCATTAACTGCTGGTAGGAATGCAAAATGGTATAGCCAATTTAGAAGACAGTTTGTTGATTTCTTAAAAAGTAAAAAAAAAAAAAAAAAAACCTAAACATTCTTTTATGTTACAAACCAGCCATTGCACTTCTTGGTATTTACCATAATGAGTTGAAAACTTTAGTTCACACAAAAACATGCACACAAATGTGTATAGTGTTTTATTCATAATTGCCCAAACTTAGATACAACCACAATGTCCTTCAGTACATGAATGGATAAATAATAAATAAATAAACTTTAGTACATCTGGGATATGGGATATTATTCAGCAGTAAAAGAAATGAGCTATAAAGACATGGAGGAAACTAAATCTGAAAAGGCTACATACTGCATGATACCAACCATATGACATTCTAGAAAAGGCAAAACTGTAAAGACAGTAAAAGGATCAGTGATTGCCTGGAGTTAGGGCAGAAAGAAGGAAGAATAAGCAGAGTACAGTGGATTTTTAGGGCAGTGAAACAACTTTGCATGATACCATAATAGTGGATACATATCATTACCATTTGTCAATAGCCATAGAATGTACAACACCAAAGTGAACTCTAATGTAAACTATGGACATTGGATGATAATGAGGTATCAATGCAGGTTCATTGATTATAATAAATATACCACTCTAGTGTGGAATTTTGATAGTGTGAGAAGCTATGCATAATTATGGTAAGGGAGTTATGGAAAATCTCTGTACCTTCTCCTCGATTTTTCTGTTAACCTAAAACTGCTCCAAAAAATAAAGTTTGCCTTTAAAAAATACCAAGGATAATTTATAAAACATATTACATTGAACCTCTACTATATGGGAAAGTAGTAAAAGAATTATAAATACAAAATGACAAATAGATGGTATATACCCTAAGCACTCATATGCTAGTTGGGAAGATGAGATACAGTAAAAATAGATCAAATATCTAGCCCAGCTTTACCTTCTCTCTTCCCTGGTTGCCACCAAGACCTTCTCTGGGTACGTGACATTTATTAGCAACACACAACTTAGAATTGTATTCAATAACCTCTAAAACACATAGAATTACTAAAGGGAATATGACCAAAGGGATTGAAAACTCAAAAGACTGCAAGGGCCAGGCAGGTTACAGAAATTAGTAAAGCAGTCTCTACTACTATCAGATAGTAGGAAATTATGGGAGTGGGTGGAATGAGAGAAAACTGGTCAAACTGGAGCATGCATACTGCCTAAAAGAACTCAAATTCATAGGAAAAGCCAAATCATACTGAAACAAAACAAAGAAATTTTGTAAAAACTCATGCCTACTGAACAAAGTCAATCTTTGCCAGATGTGATCTTTGTCCTAAACTACATTCTTAAAGGCTAGGCCACCAATCTTACTGAACACTTCTTGCTTTGGGAAGAACTAGTGGAATAAATAAAACACATAAGAAGTTAAAGCCTAATAAGTGCTTGAGTTCAAGCCCTCATGAGTTTAGAGCTGGAAAAGCCCAGTGCTAACCTGTAGGGAAAGAATGGGTAGGAATTAGATCGAAGGCAGGGGAGAAGACCTCAGGTCCTTTTTTTTTTTTAATTCCTCACCAAGCATCCAGTGAGCCATCCAAGAAGGACCCAGTACTAAAAATCTTACTACCTAGGAAATCACCCTTGCCCCAAAAAGTGAATTCGCAGGAGTACTCCTATGCCTTCTCCCTGGGAGGTTAATGGACTTTTTCACAGAAAAAAAAAATGAATTGCCTCCAATTCTCAGTTCACTTGGAAAATGCTCTGACCACGTGATACCTCATCTTGGCAACTACCACAAGACCTAGAAGCAAACTCTGTGTTTGCTGTTTACTAGAAACGAGGAGGCACAGGAAGATTCTTCATTACTCCTGAGGTCATTAGAAGCATCAGAAAATGCGTGCAAGGTGGGCAGGGAAGGAAAAGGAATGGAATGTACTATAAGAGGGAAGTGAAAACAAGGACCTAGATTTGGGAAGAAATAAGCTCTATTGTGTCCTTCCTAAAGTAGATTTTTTTTTTAGTTACAATCCTTTCATCTTTCCTGCCATCTGCTCCCTCTGTACCTGCCTACCTCCAAACCCCTTCAACACTCAGACCAGGCAGTGGGAGCCTGGGAATGAGGAGCAAAAGGGAGAGAGGGACTCAATTGCTATACAAATAAGGCAAATCATTTAGTATAATGAGTATAAATTTTGCATTCAATTCCCCACTAAAGCTGTTTGGCGTACCCGTGGGTCCCCGCCTCCCCATCTCTGGCATGCAGCTAATGTAAATCCATGCCCATATGACTTACAGGAGGAATCGTTGCTTGTTCCTCTCCTGTGGACTTTCGAGTAAACATCATTTAGCATTGGCCTCAACAAACAATGCTTTTTCTGGATACCAAAGGAATGGATACACATTCATATTAGATTTGACTAAGAATCTAATCCCCTAGTCAAGGTTCTCCTTGTCTTCAGGCCAGATGATATAAAAGCTGAGACTTTGAGCTTATTTCAGCTGCCTTATTACTTCTTCCTCCCACTACTCTAGGCTTTGAGAACAGAAAGTAGATGGAGGAGAAAAGGAAAAAGGTATGTGAAGCTAGACTGGTGCTGGCTGGCTTGCACTTGGAAAAGGCATCTTCTCAAACAGTTGTATAGACCTGGCCAGCTGTGGGCTCATTGGCAAGGGAGAATCAGGCAGCTGAGATACTTCTCATGGAACTCCAAACAGAGCTGAAAGTTTTCTGAGGAACTGCTCCATTTCAGGGCAGCTGACTTGACTCTTTTATCCACTTAAGTGGTTACAATCATGATGTAAAACAGTGATAGCCAGAAACCTGGACTATAGCTCCCAGCTGTTGGGCACCTCTCCCATTTTGGGAGTCCTATCCTGTATGCCCAGGACCATCTGCCATAATAAATGGTTTATACTTAGTATACTGCTCTAGATATTTTAAACATGGAATTTAGATAGAGGTTGGGTTACACAGGCGATGAAAGAGCTGAGAAGCTAAACAGAGATGAGGCAACCAACCCAGAGATGATTAGCAACAGCAAGAAAGTCTATTTCAACTTTTTTTTTAAAACCAGAGGTTAAAAAAAAGAGGTGGGGGATGAGGCAGTATTACTGGAGCCCAGCAGACAGGGCTGCCTGGCAAAGTTTTTACCTGCAGGGGATGGTCTGCTCTGCAGGAGGTGGGACCATGATGGGTGAGTATACCTAGCAGAAGCGAGAGTCATGGAAGAGATGAAGCTCCTGTCAGAGATGCTGCTTTGTTGCTTGTGGTAAAGAGGCGTGCGCGCGTGCGTGCGTGCGTGTGTGTGTGTGTGTGTTTGTGTGTGGAGAGACAGAGGTAGGAAGATTGATATATCATGATTTCTTCTTACCTCCCTTCCTCTAAGCTCCCACCAGAGCTCCCATTGGCTGATCTTAGGAGAAAGTCGATTTACAAGGGATCCTGGGAAATGTAGTTCTCTGTGATGCTAAGCAAGGCCAGAGAAGGGTTAGGAATAGATTTGAGAGAAAATAAGCAAATGACTGGCCCACTTACTATTACAGATAAATTCTCCTTCAGTTGGTATCTCATCCCTCAACTTAGGCTTCACCTTCGTAACACTGTTAGCTAACTCGCTGTCTTTACTCATCTTAGGTGCTTTACAAAGGTGAAATTATTATATCCTCAAGATGGATGGATAGATGAATGGATGGATGAATGGATGGATAGATGGATGGACGGACGGATGGATGGATGGATGGATGGATGGATGATAGATTAATATATGATTGATAGAAAACCTCAATAAGCAACTCTTTCTTTTCAGATAATCTTCACATTCACAGCAATTCACAATCATAAATGGTATTTCCATAACTGTGCTGAACCAAAGATCAGATAAATATAAAATGTTGAAGATGAGAAGTCTTTTTTTTGAGAGAGAGAGGGAGAAAGAGGAGCAGCTCTGATGAGTGGCAACTTCTCTCTAAATTGGCCCTGACATCTGAATACAATGATATAGCACAATTCTTAGCATATTGTCTGTTGAATCTATCAAATAGGATTTACTTCAAAGGATATTTACAAGCTGATGGTGGCAACCATTGCTGACTGCCCAATGTAAGCTTTAGGCATTGTAGAATTAAGTTGAGTGATTCTTATCATAAAAGTTTCTTTCTTGCAGTATTTTCACCTATTAGCTACTGTTTATATACATGTCAAGGCATTTAACATGGAAAGTTGCTCCAAATCAAGGAATGACTGTAAGGGTCAGTAACAATATGAAGTTATAACAGGTATGTGTCTCTACCACCTACAGGAGGGAAGAGCATGTTTGAAACAGATCGACCTACCACTTACCTGGACCTGGTACAGAAGACCGTCAACTAAATAAAACTCCTCTACTGAAAACGGTGGAGGTGTTAACTTGAAAAGATCTGAGATATGTCTATTTGCTGGCATAGCATAGATGCAAATTAGAATTGGAAAATGAGAACCAAAATATTAAATAACTTAGGTCAAAAATAAGTGGATTCATAGCCAGGAGACATCTGAGGAGACATGATGGCTGAAGGTAATGTGGCGTCCTGGATGAGATCCGTAATAGAAGAAAGACATTAGACAAAAGCTAAGAGAAGCTAAATCAAGTATGGACTTTAGTTAACAATAATGTGTCATGATTGGTTCATTAATTTTAACAAATATACTATACTAATAGCAGATGTTATTTATAGATGTAACTGGATCCTGGGTGCGTGGAAATTCTCTGTACCTTGTCAATTCTTCCGTAAATCTAAACCCATTCTAAAAAGAATCAAGTTCTTTCAAAATGAGTTAATGACTAATATAGAGGTAAATCAATCTTCATGGTTTCCCCACAGGCAGGAGTTTTTAATTGGTTTGTATCATGGAAGCCTTTGGCAGACTGGTGAAGCATAGCTACATAAAAGATGTAAGATTACAGAGGAAATACATTTTATTGAAATACAGTTATCAAAATATTGAGATCAAACAGGAAGTGTATTGAAACACAGTTATCAAAATAGTAAAATACCAAACCTGCCACATACTAATATGTGTGTTATCATTAATGTATCAAATACATGATCTAGTGACAGACCTATTACCTACTGTGATTTTGGAGAATGATGAGTGCAAATGACAGCTCAAAATGCTTGCAAGTACTGAAATATGATATGAATTTTTTTATTTCTATTGCTGAAATGCTGCTAATCCTACTGTGGTTTGTTGCCTACCACATTTAACATGGAAAGTTGAATTTCCATGTAAGAAATTCATTTCTTTCCAATGTAAGAAAAAGTTAAATTTCAGTGAGAAGTTGTGAAAAAAACTTGTAAATTTTTCCCATTTAAGTTCATAGGCCACACTGTCCTCTATCATCTCCTGCATTCAACCCGCAGTCCAAGAGTTAAGAATCCCTGGGTCAAAGGAAGTGCTTGCACTTGCCAACTTTGTAAGGATAATAATCACTGAGGTTCCATGAAATCAGTGGTCTTCCCAGCTTGTATTTGTGCTTCTGTCTGGACACAGAAAGACGTGTTTGGGGAAATGCCATACTGTTGTGTGTTTCTTCTTCACCCTGCACAGCCTCACCTTTCTTCCCATCTTCTCCTCCATGTTCTGATGTTTTTGGACCCCTTAAGAAGTTAGAGATGAATCTGAATATTCAGAGACTTTTGTTATTCATAACATGAATCTAAACCCTACTCTAGTTTGTTTATACTCTCTTCCCTTACTAATTCTCTGAGCAAAAAGTTCCACATGTAAGCCAGGTGCTTTACATAGGAGTGCTTTCTTTAAATTGCTCGTGACCTCTTCATATATATATATATATGAAGCAGGCAAAGCTTCACATATATATATACACATATTTTTAGAAATAGTGAAAGCCAGCACATATTCAAATCATGATACCTAACAATTTACTTGTTTACGTACTGTTAATCTGTGGTCAGTTTACACCTTATCAGTCATGGATACTTAAATGTGCCTTTGAGATGCAGCTTTCTAAATTTATCTCTAACGTCCTGTCTTCCTCCCACCAAGTTAGTAGGAAAGAGAAAACCCATGGTATCCAAGCTGTATATATGTATACCATCCAAAAAGCATAGTATTCTGCCCAGCCCAGAAATATTCAAAGACTAACAGCTTGGCAGTGCCAAGTAAAATTTTGTAGGTAAACACTTAGAGGTATTCCCCTAACGATTTTCTGCATCTCTGCATAAACTTACCTGTTGATGGTATCTGTCAGTGCCTCCCTCCCGGTAGAGCAATGTTGGCCTCACAAATCAGAATTTCTATTTACTAAGAACTGGAGCCTGGCAACCATTCAACCACAAGAAACCTGAAAACATCTACCTGCCTAAACCAATCTTCCTTTTGACACACCAGCCGGGCGTTGCCAAGCTTGGAAACATCGCAACTAATGTTTTCTTTCTGAAAAACGTAATTAATCTACAATGATTAAAGTCTGACAAGATGTCCTCAAGCCATCCTTTATTTTGTTTTATTATGAGCAACTTTGCATAAGCAATTTATTATCACAAAATCTGAAATTGACTAAATGAATTTATGGGAGCTGGTTGGCTTGAATCTATTTGATTTTGACCATATACTTCCAGCTAATTACTAGTTCTCGGTAATGCTGTCATGTTAAAATACAGATATGTGGATTTATAAGAGCAAACTGTTTGATTTTCTTCCCCCCAGCTCAAGCAGAAATTTGCCCGGGCTTGCTGAGTCCCTGCATACTTAGAAAAACTTGCTGTTTTGCTGCCTTTTCTTGTTATCCTGAGATATAAAATAATATCCTTAAGTATAATTTTTTTTTTTTTTTACTTTTCTATGATCCAGTGCTTCAGGCATAGTAAAAGAATGCCGTATTTGTAAAATCACGCTTTCGTTAGATCTCCTGGGCAAGTTCTGTGCCAGTGGCAAACACGCTGCTCTGCGTTGCCTCCTCCCTGGTGGTTTCAGCGTCTATAGCTGTGCGTGCAAAGCGAAGTGGAGAAATGAGGTCAGTCTGAATCATCTCAGCCCCTAATCCAAAGAAAGTCCACCTTTTCTCTTCTCCCAAAAGGAGAATTAGCAACTTGATCTGTATGAAGGGACTCGACTCTCTATTTTTCCTGAGATTGTCTTTGTCTATACTCACTGGTTGTCCTCTGCAGAGCCAGAGTAGGGCTCTGTAAGGAACAGAGACTGGCCAGAGGGAATGAGCCAGAGGGTGGTACAGAAGCCAAAAGCCCGAATCAAGCGAACTTTGGGACAAACTAAAGACAGCCCCTCCAGATTTTCTACACCTCTGGAAGTTCTGGACGCCCTAGATAGCATCAGGCTGTAATGAATAGGAATGTCTCATACTGAATATTTTCCTCTTATTTTTGAGAAGAAAAAAAAAAAAAACTGTTAACAATAAACCTTTTTCCTTTGAACTGTGCTCTTTGCTTTACAATTATCCTAGAGCTGTGAGTCCTTGTCTTTCTGACCTAACCAATAAGATTGTCCTGGGACCTCCCTAGCAATGCACAGTTTTAAATTTTCCAAGTTGTGAATATTAAAAATACCACTACTCTCTAGCATCATTTTCATTTCATTAAAAATAAACGGATATTTTAATGTCCCTCTAAAAGGTAAAGAATGGACATAATCTAAGAATAAAGAATAGTTGTTTTCCTAAGTTTGGTTCTATGGAAAACTCATCATGACTACTTTCTATTTTTTGGTTTGTTTTGGTTTATAGTTTGTTTTTTAATTTCACCACTGTCTAGCCTAACTTTCAGGAATTATTGCTTTGGAGTATAATTTGTCTAGGACAAATTATCAGGAAATAGTGTGCAAGCCTGTGGTGGCCATAAAAGTGTGCCACTCACATCTCCTGCTGTAGGAATGTGACTGGCAGGTTCAGCCATGGCCCTCTGCACCCACACTCAGGCTGCACTTCCCACTGGCTGCCCCCAGCCCCTGACTGCATGCAGCAGGAGGAATAAGTCTGGCTCGTTCTGGGCAAGATGCAAGGCCCCTCTGATGAGCAGCTGACTGCAGGGCTCCCCAGCAGCTGGCCAAAACCTTCCTAGGACTGAGCTGCAGGCCAAGACTCTTCCTGCTCCTTTTTTTCACAGGGGTCAGACTTGAATCTCAGGCTCAGGGTTCTCCACCCCTGCTTCAACTCTCTCCCTTTTTCCCCTTGTAGGCGTTTCCCCCATCTCTTATAAGTTGAATCTATCTGGGTGGCTGCTGCTCCAAGACCTGAACAAACACAAAGTCCTTTCCCATCCAGTATTTCATTTACTTGCGCTTCACACTGCCACTGGGAAAGTTCAAGGATATATATACCACAAACAGGAGATTTCAGCAAATATAATCCATACCAAGGCTAGGACTGGAAGCTAGACATTCCAATGCTCTTTCTAAGACCTCAACTTCCAATTATACCACAAATTTCTCCTGAAGGAACCACTTCTCAATGCAAAGTATCCTGTGGGAAAAAAACATACCTAGTTTATAAGTACTCGAGTGAATTTTCCAATGACAATTTCCAAGTGATTGTTTCATCTCTCCAGCCTGGTGGTTTTCAAACGTCTTTAAGCTGTTGACTCCTTTCTTCAAGTTACATCCTTATGGACGACCAGTAGGTCACAGCAGAGACAGGATTGACCCACAGCTGAGGTGGTTGGTGAAGGGGAGATCTAGACCTGCTGCCAACCGCTGGCCTCCTGTTTTCTCACCCCTCTCAGTGCTACTGAGATGCCCTTTCCAAGAACCCCTGAGCTCAACTAAGCATGGTGATAAAATCTCTGCTCAAACCATTGATTGGTAAATAGTATTTCACAGAGACCTGCTCAGTGAAATCTCACCAGGAGAATGAGAGTCAAGCTACGGGCTTCTGCCTCCCAGGCTATTTCAGAGAGGGCCTCCTGGCTTTTGTCTGTAAGGGTATGATTCCTCACCAGATTTCCCTTGAAGAACATGTCCTACAGTTTAAAAAATGTTTGAAAAGCTCCGGCTCCAGGACACTGTTACAGAATGGACCTTGCACAAAATGCTTTCTTTTTTTCCTTACATTGCAGCCACATCTACAAGTATCTGGAACAAACGGACTAGAGCACAATCTCAGCCATTTGACTCATCCCACGGTGGTTCTGCAGAACTCCCAGGGAATTATCCATTTCCACCCTTTTCTCACATATTAATTCATCCAGCTATTCAAGGAATATATGGTCAGCATCTAAAGTCACATTCTTTCAAGAGAAGGAAATATATAAATACATGCCAACCAGTGTGATCCCAATTCAAGAAAAGCCCAAAAGAAGTGTCCCTGTCTACTAGGGAGGTTGGGAGGTGGGGGGAGCCAGGAGACTTGACGTAGAAAAGAGACTTAAAAAGAGTCAGGTATTAGGCCAGGTTCAGTGGCTCATGCCTGTGATCCCAGCACTCTGGGAGGCTGAGGCAGGAGGACAGGACCACTTGAGCCCTGGAGTTCAAAACTAGCCTGGGCAACATGGTGAAACCCAATCTCCACAAAAAAATAAAAAGTAAAGAGTCAGGTAATAGACCCTGGGTGTTTGCTCCTCCTATTTTCTGCCAGGCATTTCTGCCTCAAATGCCTTATGTCTCAGAACTCCTTCCTGCCTCACCCTGTGAGATGGAGGCTATTGTCACCCCCCATTTTAGAGATGAGGAAACCCAGGCACAGTGACATCAGGTTAAGTGCCATGTCTGAGGTAACACATCAATAAAGGGCAGAACCAGGAATACACTCTCCTGTGTCCATCCGCTCAGCCCCCACACATCCTGCTCATCACCAACAAGGCGGGATTGAATCAAGGTGCTCTGATTCTCAGACTAGCATTAAATTCTAACTCCCAAGACCCTAGAATGGTCTGTCAGAGGCTGATGACTCACAAAGTAGCATCTTTTTAAAAAGGTGAGGCATTCACTAGAATAGCAACTTCGGGCTTCGTGTTTAGAAGTGCCGGGGCTGGGGGTAGGGGAAATGTGATAAATACAAGGCTGAACTTCCATTAAACAAAAATGTACTGTGAGAAAAAGCTTGGTGTGTTTGGGTGAACAGTGAGTTTCTACCACATGCAAGGGATAATAATTATCGGGTTTTCAAAATACTCAGCCAGGCTCTGCTGGCTTCTCTAAGGTAGAAATGCACAGACAGATAAAAGACTGTTCAGGTTTTATTTTAATCTTTCCCTCCCTGCTTGTGGTCTTAAAAGTCTTAGTATTGAAAGCAAATGATATAGCTACCTCCTCCTTCCTGAGGCAGGAATTTGCATTTTAATTTTGGATCTTCTAGGAAAAGATCAAATGAAATGCTTTATTTACTTTTTGGAGACTTGTTTTTCTTCTTTCCAGGAATAAAGCCTATTGCTTACTGAGTTGTAGACTAAATACCATGAGTCCCAAGAAAGAGATGGTTGCACATACACAGTGAATGTGTTTGTGCTTCACTAACGAGGAAGGAGCCTAGCTTTGGGGGCGCTCCAGAGTGGAATGGATTTCTATCAGAGCATAGTAATTCGACTTACCTTGAACTGAACTTCAAATCAGGAGCTTTATACGTAAACATGCAAGAAATATATTTCAATAACTATGTGCTGAGAGCCCTTCTTTGGTAAGGAATTTAATTACATACACTTTTGTCATCTTATTTAGAAATTATGAAAGCCTCTAAACTATGAAAATAATGACAACATAGCTACCAGTATATAATTCTTAAGTTTTTCCACCCACACTAGCCACTGCTTATCTAGATAAGATGGCCACACAAGTTATAATCCAAACTGGACATTTGGAAAGCAAAATGAGGGCGGGCACGGTGGCTCACGCCTGTAATCCCAGCACTTTGAGAGCCCGAGGTGGGCAGATCACGAGGTCAGGAGATCTAGACCATCCTGGGCAACACGGTGAAACCCATCTCTACTAAAAAATACAAAAAAAAAAAAAATTAGCTGGGTGTGGTGGCAGGCACCTGTAGTCCCAGCTACTCAGGAGGCTGAGTCAGAAGAATGGCGTGAACCCAGGAGGCGGAGCTTGCAGTGAGCTGCGATCACTCCACTGCACTCCAGCCGGGTGACAGAGCGAGACTCCGTCTCAAAAAAAAAAAAGAAAAAGCAAAATGAGTGTTGTTATTAATTACACTGGGATGACAGGCATAAACTAGAGCTGACCCAGGCAAACTAGCATGAACGATCAGCCTAATCATAAACAAAATTCCTTTTTCCAGCAAATAAACTGAATCAGCACGGAGTTTGCAAGCAGTGGGTAACGGCAGGCACAAGGCTCAGTCAGTGAAGGGTCAAGAAGAGGAAGTTCTCTACCTGGGATTACTTTAAACACAGTTATGTAGAGATGGAAGGGATGGTACAATCATGTAGTTCAACCAGATGAGGAAGTAAAGAAAAATTGGGAAGACATTATCAGCTTTTACAGTGGGACAAGCTCCAGGCCTCCTGACACAACGACATCAAGCTGACTCTTGGGTAGTCTGAGGCTTTACTGTCAGCCGAGTGGAGAAGATCCAATGGACGGTCTATCAGGGGCCAGTCACTTTCCATCCGAGCATCCCCTCCCTCCCCTGAAACATCCTCAACACTGCACCCAATTTGTAGTATTTTGTCCCTCACCCCTTTCCCACCCTTTCCTCTTGAGTCCCCAAAGTCCTTTACGTTATTCTTATGCCCTTGCATTCTCATAGCTTAGCTCCCACTTATGGGTGAGAACATACGATGTTTGGTTTTCCATTCTTGAGCTACCTCACTTAAATAATAGTCTCCAACATTATCCAGGTTGCTGCAAATGCCATTAATTCATTCCTTTTATAGCTGAGTAGTATTCCATTGAATGTATACACCGTAGTTTCTTTATCCACTTGTTGATTGATAGGCATTTTGGTAGTTCCACATTTTTGCAACTGCGAATTGTGCTGCTATAAACATGCATGTGCAAGTATCTTTTTCATATAATGACTTCTTTTCCTCTGGGTAGATACCCAGTAGTTGGACTGCTGGATCAAATGGTAGTTTTACTTTTAGTTCTTTAAGAAATTTCCACACCGTTTTCCATAGTGGTTGTACTAGTTTACATTCCCACTAGCAGTGTAGAAGTGTTCCCTGTTCACTGCATCCACACCAACATCTACTATTTTTTGATTTTTTGATTATGACATTCTCGCAGGAGTAAGATGGTATCGCATTGTGGTTTTGAATTTGCATTTCCGTGATCACTAGTGATGCTGAGCATTTTTTCATATGTTTGTTGGCCATTTGTATCTCTTCTTTTGAGAATTGTCTATTCATGTCCTTAGCCCACTTTTTGATGAGATTTTTTTTTCTTGCTAATTTGTTTGAGTTCGTTGTCGAGTCTGGATAGTAGTCATTTGTCAGATGCATAGATTGTGAAGATTTTCTCCCACTCTGTGGGTTGTCTCTTTATTCTGCTGACTGTTCCTTTTGCCATGCAAAACCTCTTTAGTTTAATTAAGTCTCAGCTATTTGTCTTTGTTTTTATTGCTGGGACTGGTTAGTTTTGATGAAAGGGGGAAACGTCTCCAGGGAATATGATACCATAAAGAACAGCAGATGACAGGGACCTTCAGTAGAGTGCCTGAGATACCCAGCTGGGCTATGCGAAGGTACTGAGTGTTGGTGAGAGGATGGCTAGGGTAATTAAGGAGAACATAAGAAGGGAAGAGAAAATTTCAAGAGATAAATTTTTCATGGTGTCTACCCTGGCAAAGAGCCTTGACAAAGGCTCCTTGAAAAGCGTGAACTCACACATGGAGCAAGTGTGGGGTGCTCAGAGCACCTAAGAGTGTTGTTGCTGACTTTGATTATGGGCAGAGGCTTAGGAATCCAAGACCAGGAATTAATTGTCCCCTGGAAGGCAGGTTCCTGTGTCTTTCTCCAGCTTTTTAGTGCTCCCCGGCAAGTCAAGGTGAGTTGGCAGGAAGAGGGAAATGAGTTAATTTCAAATATAGAATTATTTTTCTTATTAGTCATGAGTGGCACATTCTCTTCTATAAAATAAGCCCAAGAAAATTGGAATGGATATGTCCTGCAGATCTAAAAGAAAAAATAATGAAATTCTGATATGAAATTAAATGAAAGAGGAATTCTTTCTGGAGTATCAGTTTATCTGGGGCAATGTCTTTGCTGCATGAACCCAATGTTTAAATGAAGACAGAAAAATTAAATCAGGTAGTCATAGTTTTAGTCATGCTATGTTTTTCCTACATTGCCTATTGCATATTAGGGGATTTATGGACAAACATTTCAGGATTCACCAACATGTTGAATGTTATAGAAGTTAAATAGTGCTGCAATCAGATAACAAAGTATTTCTCAAGTCATTTACATTAGAGCTTCCAAAGTATCCCTTAAAATGTTGCTTTTTATTGGGCTGTACGTTGTGAATACACTATTAGTTTTTTATACCTGGTCTGAATAAAGATATACAATCTGCATGCATACCCTTGGAAAGAAGAAGCACTAGGACAGTGCTTTTCAGTCTTTTTTGACTGCAATCCACATAAGAAATGCATTTTACATCATGATCCAGTACACACACACACACACACACACACCCCTGAATCAAACATTTCACAAAATAATACCTTTACTACATGTGCCACATTCTGATATTTTCTATTTTTTAAGGCTGGTTTTGTCTGATAAAAACTGATCAGTTTGAAATACAATCATTCTAAGAGGCTATGAATTAAATATCTGGGTTGGAGTTGGTATTTTAAAGCTAATTTTCCATGAGACATTTTGCAAACACTTTTTTGCACATAGTCATCTCTGCTGCAAAACAAGAAAACCAAGACAGTATATAAACAATGCCAAAACTAAGCTCTATTCAATCTATCCAGTTAAAGAAGCCAATGCAATTACTTTCAAGGTGGACAATTGGTTTCTGACTGTTCATATCTGTCAAAATAGTAAATGTTACAAATTTTTGTGTTCTATCTGCTCTGGAATTAATAAAATGACTAGAAAGTGCTCTGAATCATTAAAAAAGGATGCAAGAAATGAAGGTAAAATTAATTTAAAATTTGCTGTTATTATTAAGGCTTTTAAGGTAAAATCTTCAGTCACTGGAGAAAGTCACCATTTCTTTGTTCTTGAAAGAAGTCTACATTTAATTAACAGAGTTCTATTTGATTAACTGGTTCCATACTTGGAATTTGGGTTGTCCATAGCTAGGTAATAAAAGAACAAGGGATTTGATTATTTACATGTAGATTTGGTTACTTTTCTTAACAAAAAAAAGGGTTAAATTAAAATATTCATTATCTACATTTTCAGTGTAAGACACAGAACTTGGTTCTGTTTCTTGGTTCACCCAATGAAATACATCTCTTGAGCCAGTGTTAGGACTGAACTCATAGACACACACAAACAGACTTAGTCACTCACATTTTTAATGAACACTTACTCTTTTTTTTTTTTTTTTTTTTTTTTTTGAGACAGAGTCTCACTCTGTAGCCCAGGCTGGAGTGTAATGGCATGATCCCCGGTCACTGCAACCTCCACCTCCTGGGTTCAAGCGATTCTCGTGCCTCAGCTCCCCCAGTAGCCTGGATTACAGGCACATGGCACCACACCTGGCTGATTTTTGTATTTTTAGTAGAGACGAGGTTTTGCCATGTTGGCCAGGCTGGTCTTGAACTCCTGACCGTACATGATCTGCCCACTTCTGCCTCCAAAAGTGCCGGTATTACAGGTGTGAACCACCATAAGCACTAAAGTAAGCATTGTTAGAACTGAATTAAAGCCTTTATAGGCCCTAAGCACTGAAAAGATTATTCCGTGTACCCCTCCCCCCACCCATGGACACACCACAGACAGATTAAAATAAAAATAGTTCTAAAATATAAATTATGTAAAGAAATCATCAGAATTCTTTTTTCCACACCCCATTATAACTAATTTGATAATTTTTGGAAACATCAAATATTAAATTCACTCAGAATCTTTTTTTCTCATTTTTTGGTGCTTGTGTTTTTCTTATTCTCTACACATCTGTTTAGTCTGCCTACTGGATACCTCAGGCCTAGACAGTGTTAACTTTAGAGATAAAAGACATTCTTTCTATCTTCAGTGACAGTACATATGGTCCAGTGAATAGAAAACATTTATAACACTGTAGGTCTTAAATCACCAGCCACCCTCCCAGAAAGCCTGGCTAACATTCTTTTCTATGAGAGCTGCATTTTAAATGACTGCCTATTTGCACACTTGAATTTTGATTGCAATACTTAGCTAAGGACACACCTGGTCCAAAAATCTATAGTAGTACCTGTTTTGTTTTTTAACTTTGAACTTTGAGAAGTAGGTTAAGTGGAAATCAAAACATCAATATTCTAACATACAGTACCTATAATTTGTTGTATTAAATTATACACTTCACCGTAGCAAATGAGATAGGAAAATTTGTTTATTTATTTATTTAGTTTTGAGATGGAGTCTCACTCTGCCGTCCAGGCTATAGAGTAGTGGCGCAATCTTGGCTCACTGCAACCTCTGCCTTCCAGGTTCAAGCAACTCTAGTGCACCTCAGCCTCCTGAGTAGCTGGGATTACTGGCACTCACTACCATGCCTGGCTGATTTTTGTATTTTTAGTATAGAGATAGGGTTTCATCGTGTTGGCCAGGCTGTTCTTGAACTCCTGACTTCAAGTGATCGGCCCACCTTGGCCTCCCAAATCCTGGGATTACAGGCATGACCCACCATGCCTGGCCGCAAATAGACTTAGATTAACTACGACCTAACAGTAAAGTATACATATAATTAGATTTAATTATTTAATGTAATTTAATAATATTGCAACAGATTTGGGTGGTTTAGCTATAATTTTTCCTAAAGAATTGGTTTGTGTATCCTTCGCCTTGGAGATTTCAAATGGTTGTTGAGGGCAGGCAAGAGTTGTGCCTTATTCATCTTTGTAAGCTCAGAGTCTCAGAATGTCTGGCACAAAGCAGGTGGGCTGTACATTGTGAGAGTGATGGCAGCTGAGCTGAGGAGGTTCATTTCTTGGAATACACCCTGGAAAAACCAGCTGACAGGCTTCTTTCTATTCAGCATGGCCCATACTGCTCCTTAACAAGTCATATTTTTGCTGAAATAATAACATTCTGATTTATAAACACTAAAAATGGATCCCCATGTTAGAAAACATAGATACCAAAATACTCCTGTGTACCCCTTTTAAACATTCATTTCACATCTACCATTGTGAGTGGTAGCCATTCTAAGATGAAGGCTTGTTCCTTTTTGTTGGAAATGTAGGGGCCCAGGACTGTCTCCTATCTTAGGGAGCAGTATACAGAGAACAGTGTGGCATCATACTTCTGAGCACCACCACCTGCCTCAGGGTGAAGCAGAGGGACACTGGGGATAATGGTAGCAATCAGGAAGGCAACGTTTTGACAACAAGTCTTGAGTTAAGAGGACTTCATAGTGTGAACTTGCTAAGCCTTGTGGGGGAATAGAGTTGAGGTAAGCGTTAGAAATGCACAGATTGGAGACCTGGATAGCAGTCAGGAGGTTATTTCCATTGCTAGTAGTAACATAAGAAGGGCTAAAACTGTAACATTCAAGAGACAGGACACAGAAATAGCCCACTGAAGCTTTTTTACAGCTTTATTAGGGTAAAGTTGACATATAAACTACATATCAAAAGTGTACACTTTGATACATTTTCACCATATATACACACTATGAAACCACTGCCACAATCAAGATAAATGAACATTGCGTAACTCTCAAAAGTTTCCTTGTGCCGTTTGTAATTCCTGCCTCCTTCCAGATCGGGCAAACACTGATCTGCTTTCTGTCATGATGATCCATTTGGTGTGAGGTAAGGGCCAAAGTTGGTTGGCTGGCTAATAGGTTGGTTGGTTGGCTGGCTGATAGGTTGGTTGGTTGGTTGGCTGGATGGTTGATTGGTTGGTTGCTTTATTTTACACATGGCTGTTTAATGCCATTTGTTGAAAAGATGATTCTTTCCCCTTGAATTGCCTTGACAAATTTTCCAGGAATCAATTGGCCATATATGTGGGTATTTCTGTATCTGCTATTCTGTTCCTTTTTCAATCTTAACTTTTTTTTAAATTTTATTTTATTATTATTATACTTTAAGTTCTAGGGTACATGTGCATAACATGCAGGTTTGTTACATATGTATACTTGTGCCATGTTGGTGTGCTGCACCCATCAACTCGTCAGCACCCATCAGCTTGTCAGCACTCATCAACTCGTCATTTACATCAGGTATAACTCCCAATGCAATCCCTCCCCTCTTCCCCCTCCTGATGATAGGCCCCGGTGTGTGATGTTCCCCTTCCCAAGTCCAAGTGATCTCATTGTTCAGTTCCCACCTATGAGTGAGAACATGTGGTGTTTGGTTTTCTCTTCTTGTGATAGTTTGCTGAGAATGATGGTTTCCAGCTGCATCCATGTCCCTACAAAGGACACAAACTCATCCTTTTTTATGGCTGCATAGTATTCCATGGTGTATATGTGCCACATTTTCTTAATCCAGTCTGTCACAGATGGACATTTGGGTTGATTCCAAGTCTTTGCTATTGTGAATAGTGCCGCAATAAACATACATGTGCATGTGTCTTTATAGCAGCATGATTTATAATCCTTTGGGTATATACCCAGTAATGGGATGGCTGGGTCATATGGTACTTCTAGTTCTAGATCCTTGAGGAATTGCCATACTGTTTTCCATAATGGTTGAACTAGTTTACAATCCCACCAACAGTGTAAAAGTGTTCCTATTTCTCCACATCCTCTCCAGCACCTATTGTTTCCTGACTTCTTAATGATTGCCATTCTAACTGGTGTGAGATGGTATCTCATTGTGGTTTTGATTTGCATTTCTCTGATGGCCAGTGATGATGAGCATTTTTTCATGTGTCTGTTGGCTGTATGAATGTCTTTTTTGAGAAATGTCTGTTCATATCTTTTGCCCACTTTTTGATGGGGTTGTTTGTTTTTTTCTTGTAAATTTGAGTTCTTTGTAGGTTCTGGATATTAGCCTTTTGTCTGATGAGTAGATTGCAAAAATTTTCTCCCATTCTGTAGGTTGCCTGTTCACTCTGATGGTAGTTTCTTTTGCTGTGCAGAAGCTCTTTAGTTTAATTAGATCCCATTTGTCAATTTTTGCTTTTGTTGCCGTTGCTTTTGGTGTTTTAGACATGAAGTCCTTGCCCATGCCTATGTCCTGAATGGTATTACCTAGGTTTTCTTCTAGGGTTTTTATGGTATTAGGTCTAACATTTAAGTCTCTAATCCATCTTGAACTAATTTTCATATAAGGAGTAAGGAAAGGATCCAGTTTTAGCTTTCCACTTATGGCTAGCCAATTTTCCCAGCACCATTTCTTAAATAGGGGATCCTTTCCCCATTTCTTGTTTTTGTCAGGTTTGTCAAAGATCAGATGGCTGTAGATGTGTGGTATTATTTCTGAGGTCTCTGTTCTGTTCCATTGGTCTATATCTCTGTTTTGGTACCAGTACCATGCTGTTTTCCTTACTGTAGCCTTGTAGTATAGTTTGAAGTCAGGTAGCGTGATGCCTCCAGCTTTGTTCTTTTGACTTAGGATTGTCTTGGCAATGCGGGCTCTTTTTTGGTTCCATATGAACTTTAAAGCAGTTTTTTCCAATTCTGTGAAGAAACTCATTGGTAGCTTGATGGGGATGGCATTGAATCTATAATAACCTTGGGCAGTATGGCCATTTTCACGATATTGATTCTTCCTATCCATGAGCATGGTATGTTCTTCCATTTGTTTGTGTCCTCTTTTATTTCACTGAGCAGTGGTTTGTAGTTCTCCTTGAAGAGGTCCTTGACATCCCTTGTAAGTTGGATTCCTAGGTATTTTATTCTCTTTGAAGCAATTGTGAATGGAAGTTCATTCCTGATTTGGCTCTCTGTTTGATTGTTACAGGTATATAAGAATGCTTGTGATTTTTGCACATTAATTTTGTATCCTGAGACTTTGCTGAAGTTGCTTATCAGCTTAAGAAGATTTTGGGCTGAGACAATGGGGTTTTCTAAATGTACAATCATGTCATCTGCAAACAGGGACAATTTGACTTCTTCTTTTCCCAACTGAATACCCTTTATTTCTTTCTCTTGCCTGATTGCCCTAGCCAGAACTTCCAACACTATGCTGAATAGGAGTGGTGAGAGAGGGCATCCCTGTCTTGTGCCAGTTTTCAAAGGGAATTTTTCCAGTTTTTGCCCATTCAGTATGATGTTGGCTGTGGGTTTGTCATAAATAGCTCTTATTATTTTGAGATACGTTCCATCAATACCGAATTTATTGAGCATTTTTAGCATGAAGGGCTGTTGAATTTTGTCAAAGGCCTTTCTGCATCTATTGAGATAATCATGTGGTTTTTGTCTTTGGTTCTGTTTATATGCTGGATTACGTTTATTGATTTGCGTATGTGGAACCAGCCTTGCATCCCAGGGATGAAGCCCACTTGATCATGGTGGATAAGCTTTTTGATATGCTGCTGGATCCAGTTTGCCAGTATTTTACTGAGGGTTTTTGCATCGATGTTCATCAGGGATATTGGTCTAAAATTCTCTTTTTTTGTTGTGTCTCTGCCAGGCTGTGGTATCAGGATGATGTTGGCCTCCTAAAATGAGTTAGGGAGGATTCCCTCTTTTTCAATCGATTGGAATAGTTTCAGAAGGAATGGTACCAGCTCCTCCTTGTACCTCTGGTAGAATTCAGCTGTGAATCCATCTGGTCCTGGACTTTTTTTGGTTGGTAGGCTATTAATTATTGCCTCAATTTCAGAGCCTGCTATTGGTCTATTCAGGGATTCAGCTTCTTCCTGGTTTAGTCTTGGGAGAGTATAAGTGTCCAGGAAATTATCCGTTTCTTCTAGATTTTCTAGTTTATTTGTGTAGAGGTGTTTATAGTATTCTCTGATGGTAGTTTGTATTTCTGTGGAGTCGGTGGTGATGTCCCCTTTATCATTTTTTACTGCGTCTATTTGATTCTTTTCTCTTTTCTTCTTTATTGGTCTTGCTAGTGGTCTATCAATTTTGTTGATCTTTTCAAAAAACCAACTCCTGGATTCATTGATTTTTTGGAGGGTTTTTTGTATTTCTATCTCCTTCAGCTCTCCTCTGATCTTAGTTATTTCATGCCTTCTGCTAGCTTTTGAATGTGTTTGCTCTTGCTTCTCCAGTTCTTTTAATTGTGATGTTAGAGTGTCAGTTTTAGATCTTTCCAGCTTTCTCGTGTGGGCATTTAGTGCTATAAATTTCCCTCTACACACTGCTTTAAATGTGTCCCAGAGGCTGGGCGCAGTGGCTCAAGCCTGTAATCCCAGCACTTTGGGAGGCCGAGATGGGCGGATCACGAGGTCAGGAGATCGAGACCATCCTGGCTAATATGGTGAAACCCCGTCTCTACTAAAAAATACAAAAAGCTAGCCGGGCGAGGTGGCTGGCGCCTGTAGTCCCAGCTGCTCGGGAGGCTGAGGCAGG